>NC_041020.1:50013096-50354346 GCF_004193775.1 Glycine soja | reverse complement strand
AATTTTGTGATTTTTAAAACTGTAACTGGTTAAGAAATTTTGGTAAAAAGCGTGGCGGCTGTTGTGCCAATTCAACGTGCCCCATTCATGGACGAAAATACTCTAGAAATTGGGCGGGCTTACTTGTAAGTTGCACGTCGTTGAATTCATCACAAGCGCTTGACTTGTATAGGCAGAAGCAAGAAGAAGCTTCCGAATCAGACCCTGTTCTGGCCAAAGAAATCTTGGACTTACTCCAGCTACCTCATCCTCCTTCTCAAGTTGGGTCGCTCCAAACACTTCACTTTCCTCGACGGTCTCCTCCGTCCCCTCAAGTCCGATTCTCACCCCATCACTCCCACCCTCTTCACTTACCTATTCAAAGTCTACCCCGAAGCCGATTTGCCCGACAAAGCCCTCAAAACCTTCTACACCATTCTCCACTTTAATTGCAAGCCTCTCCCCAAACACCTTAACCGCATTCTCGAGGTTCTCGTCTCCCACCGCAACTACCTTCGTCCCGCCTTCGATCTCTTCAAGGACTCTCGCAGCTACGGCGTGGAGCCCGACACCAAGTCCTGCAACATTCTCATGCGCCCCTTCTGTCTCAACGGGGACATTAGCATTGCCTACTCTCTGTTCAACATAATGTTTAAACGAGATGTTGTTCCGGATATCGAGTCTTACCGGATTTTGATGCAGGCCTTGTGTAGGAAGAGTCGGGTGAATGGAGCTGTTGATCTTTTGGAGGATATGTTGAACGGGTTTGTTCCGGATTCTTTGACTTACACCACTTTGTTGAATAGTTTGTGTAGGAAGAAGAAGTTCAGGGAAGCTTACAAGCTTCTTTGTAGGATGAAGGTCAAAGGGTGCAATCCTGATATTGTTCATTAGAATACTGTTATATTGGGCTTCTGTAGAGATGGGCGTACTCATGATGCTTGCAAGGTTATTTCTGACATGCGGGCCAATGGGAGTTTGCCCAATCTCGTGTCTTATCGTACTTTGGTGAGTGGTTTGTGTAACATGGGAATGCTTGATGAGGCTAGTAAGTATATGGAGGAAATGCTGTCCAAAGATTTTTCTCCTCATTTTGCTGTTGTTCATGCCTTGGTGAAGGGGTTTTGTAATGTTGGTAGGACAGAGGATGCTTGTGGAGTTCTCACCAAGGCACTAGAGCATGGGGAGGCTCCTCATGTGGATACTTGGATGATCATAATGCCTGTAATATGTGAAGTGGATGATGAGGGGAAAAGCAGTGGTGCTTTGGAGGAAGTTCTCAAGATTGAAATAAAAGGGCATACTAGAATTGTGGATGCTGGCATTGGTTTGGAGAACTACTTGATTGGGAAGATACGATCCAGGTCAAGAGCATGCTAAAACTTCTGTAGGAATTACTAGCATCCTGTTGTCATCCATGTTGGATCTGTGAGGTATGTTAGTTACTTTCCAAGCTGTGTAGCCTACATAGAATTGCATGTTAACCATTTGCCCTAGAATCTAACTCACTTTTCTCTAGTAATCAAGGTTTTCACTTACGGTGTTGCATGTCAATCATAATTCATAACTATGCAGCCTGATGGAATGCAGAGGATAATAGTTGTTAATCAGAGAACCCTGATTGCATTACAATTATTTTGTTGTGATCAGTGCTCGCTTGTTCCTCCATTGACTCTGAGGCTGGCCAGTTGGGATCCTTGATTTAGGAGGGTTTGAAGGTATATAAAGTTAGTGGCCATTGCATGCAGGCGGTTTGAGGCAGTGAAGACAAACTGGATTGGTTTGGTTGTAAATGCTAACGCTTTAGTCTGGTATGTCTGTCGTGTGTGGAGGAGGACTATGGCAAGCAGAGCCAGATTGGAAGTTGTTTGAGCTTGCTTCATGGCATTCTTTCTTCTTTGAATACTGCCTTTATGCCCATTTGCAAATTAGGCTGCACCTTCATATGTTGTAAAAGTCCTTGCAATGTGTTTTACTTGGCAAAGGGGGTTATGGTGGAGCTGATAAGTCATGGATGCTAGTGGGATTGGTAGGGGTTTTAGTTTATTGGTTGAATAATGTAGTTGCAGTTTATAGTAGCTCATTTTTTTCTTTAATAAATCGCAGTTTGGTTTATATAGCCCCATTACTCCATGAGAATAGAAATAGGGACTCCAAAACAATCATCAAACCTTCCTTGTTCAATATTTACGAATTCTTTTTTGGATCACCATCCATATCAACAACATGCTAAGCATTGCAATCCTTAAGAACAGTATAAGGACTTGCTTTATATATATATAGAAAATAAGGACTTGGAATGATCTAAGATGAGGTATGAAGTTGGCAGCAACCTGTTTGCAAATTTTAATAATCAATTTCTTACTATATCACACGTTTTAATATAAAATTTGTGATTGACTAATTCGGGGACAAATTGTAATTTGTAAGTACAATAGTTCAAAGTTAATCTTACATAATTATAAAACAGACAACCCTAAATTATCTTGCTGAAGATTAGAGTCAGAAAAACATGCAGACATGCTTGAAAAAAAAAAGGCAGGTTCTCCAAGCCACGCCGTCAAAAACAACATAAGACAATGAATTAGTTTGAAAACTTAACAACAGTGGTAAAAAGTTGGCTCAATAATCTTTCTCACATTACTTTTTTCTTGTCAACAGTAGATTTAAATATTTATAGATATGTAAAAACAATGGAAGAGAAGTTCCTTATCAGGTCTGGCAGTCTTTGTTCTTGACCTTAAGTTGAATACTTTGTCACTCAGAAAAGCATGTTTCAAATTTCAAATATACAGAGACATTGCTGATTGCAATTTTAATGGACTTTTCAAAGTAGGTCAACTCTGCTTGCTGACATTTTCTAGCTCAGGAATGTTCTTGCATCAAGCTTAGTTTGGTCAAAGGAGCCTATAAGCCCCCCAAAAGCCAGAACAGAGAGCATCCTCCCAAAACAATCAAAATTGCAACAATCTCTATGGAAAATATGAATATCCAGTTAGGTCTCAGTCCTCTCTCTCTACACCCTCTCTAATCACTAGCACACGACCAAAAAATTCCTGCAAGATAGACCAGACCAGACCGGGTATCAGACACAACTCAAGCAAAAGAAATAAGAAGCAGAAAAATGGAAAATGGCAGAGGCAGATTATACTGTTCCATTGAGCGACATTGCTGCATCACGTTCTGACTCTGAATGATAAGAGACAAACGCATAGACCCTGCGATTCCCTTTCCTCAAATCTTGCAACACCCTTACACTAGCTACAATACCAAATCTACCAAAAAGTTGTTTCAAGTCTTGAGGCCCCGCACTCCTGGAAAGATTGCCAACATACAACTTATGAGGACCTTCATAGTATATAACTCTCTTGGGTGATGAGTTCATTGTTTCAAGATTCCTTCTCTTGGGATTCATCTCAGCTGAAAATCTAACCCGCACTTCACGCCCACCAAAATCCTTGAGTCGTAAAAAACCGAAATTTCAGATAAAACAGCAGCCAGAAGATATGAACGAAATAGAAGCAGGGAGTGGGAGTGACTAACCGATGCATCCAATGCCGCAATTGCTTTTCTTGCCGAGTTAATAGAAGCCATTGTGACATAAGCACTCCCTCTACTTTCACCAGTTTCCGCACTCCGGCAAACCTGAAAAAGAGAAATCACGAGGGATAAACAAAAGAACAAGAAAACAGAAGATAGTAGGATGTTAAATAAGCAATAAACCTGGGCAGAGAGAACGGTTCCGTGAGGGTTGAACATATGAAGTAGTTGCTCCGTGTCACAGCTTCGTGGAAGGTTGCAGACGTACACTTCGGTTGGTCTCGCTAGCTTCCACGTTTCTTCCACCGCGAGTTCTTCTCCGTCAAGGGCCGCAGCCGAGGCAGAGAAACTGAAGGCCCTAGCCTTGGAGCTGAGCCCCGCGGCAAGGCACAAAGAAGAAGAAGAAGAAGAAACGAATCGTTTGGGAGCAGCACCAAATTGGGGATTGTGGTTCAGTAAGGAGGAAGAAGCGAAGGCCAGAGAGGGAGTAGCATTAGCTGCCAATGCCATGTTTCCCCTTAAAGAGTAATGAGGCTGCTAGCTACAGGTTACAACTCAATCTATCCATTCAACTTTATCTTTCTTTTCTTTCTTCAAATAAAATAATTCCATTTATATGCGCTAATATTGATTTTGTTCTTAATTAATACATTTTGTTTTAAATTATTCTTAATTATTTTTAAATTTCTTTTATTAGTTTGAAACTTTTATTCTCTCTCTTAGGTAATATATTCATTAGTCTAATTTTAATTGACTATGCATATAAAGAACAAAATAGAATTTTTTTATATAAAACAAATTCAATTCTTAAGGAACTTAAGATATTAATATATTTAATTTATAAAAATACTTTTTTTACATATTCTTGTATAAGTAAGTATACATGTAAGTCGTAACACATGATTTTTAAGATGAAGTCAACTGAAAATATAAAGATAATAATAATAATTTGTAACAAAAATAGGAGATGCTTTTCTCAATTTTTGAAGTGTAAAAGTGTAGAACCTTCTCTCTTCCATTATTTTCTTTTTCTTTTTTTATACTGGGCGAGGCCTTACAGAAACAAATCTAGGAGAAACAACTCCCAGAGAATAAAAAATCATCAAAGCTGGTTTCGCAAGGCCATCCACACACCTATTAGATTCTGGGTAGATGTTGATGATATTGACATTCCAAAACATTTCTGATAGCAGCAATTAATCTTGAACTTCCTTTGATGGCATCCACATGCCTGCAATGATTGACAGAGTTCCGGTACTCCTTTCCATACAAATTAGATTGCTGCCAAATAAAAATTCCCAGCTACAAAGGAATCATTAAATATGTTAAGACTTGTCCAATACTGCAACTCAGAAGTAAAAATGTTTCATTCTCTCACTCCACTGATCCTCCCCCTGCAACAAATCTCTAATAGTCAGTCACTAGCCACCGATAAATTCCCCATCCTCTTATCTTCACCATCTGAAGCAGAAGGAGCTCAGATAGCGAGGATTTTTAGTGCCACCTCTTCTGAATGAGATTAACGGTTGGTCATTATTTTCACTATTTTAGAAACAAATAAAGAAAAATGCGAACAAAGAATATAGAAAGACTGAGCAATGAAAATAACGTCAGAAAATTTTACTTCCAAAGCGTCTATTTTTTTTTTTACCGTGTACTTTGGGGATGAAATAAAATGCCCCTAATCATTAGTTATAGAGTGTAATTCACACTCAAATAAAAACGTTCGTCCCTTTTTAGTTGTTGTTTCAGATCTGATCTGAATGTGATTGTAGCTTCCGCGATTGATGATGGGGGCTACTCCAGAGGCGAACGGAAATGTCGCGGACGAAGAAAACGGGAGCAACGTCTGTGGCTCAATCGATTTCGGCACGGCGGAGGCCGTCGAATACGTTCGCTCCCTCACCGACGTTGGCGCCATGACGCGCCTCCTTCACGAATGCATCGCTCACCAGAGAGCGGTGGACGTTGAACTCGACGAGCTTCTGTCGCAGCGCACCGACCTCGACCGCCACCTCCTCCAGCTCCAGCGCTCCTCCGACGTCCTCGACATCGTCAACTCCGACGCCGACTACATGCTCTCCAACGTCGCCTCCACCTCCGACCTCGCCGACCAGGTCAGCCGCAAGGTCCGCGAGCTTGATCTAGCCCAGTCGCGCGTCCGCAACACGCTCCTCCGCATCGACGCCATCGTCGAACGCGCCAACTCCCTCGAAGGCGTCCACCGCGCCCTCGAGGCCGAGGACTACGAGTCCGCCGCCCTCTACGTCCAGACTTTCCTCCAGATCGACGCCCAGTACAAGGATTCCGGCTCCGATCAGCTTCAGAGGGATCGCTTGTTGGCTGCCAAGAAGCAGTTGGAAGGAATTGTAAGGAAGAAGCTCTCCGCCGCCGTCGATCAGCGCGACCACCCCGCCATTCTCAGGTTCACTCATGGATCTATAAGAATAAATAGTATATGCACTATGAGTTTACTAGTCATAATACATACCTTGATTTTACTAATTGGATGACAATGTAAAAAAAATTTACAAACTGAAAGTGCATATGTATTAAACTTGGTATATATTGAAGAGTTAAAAAAAGCTTGTGCCACAATGCTCAACCTTGATCCATCATTCTTCAGATTCATTCGGCTCTTCACACCACTGGGTGTGGAGGAGGAGGGTTTGCAGGTGTATGTTGGGTACTTGAAGAAGGTGGTTGCAATGAGGTCGAGAATGGAGTTTGAGCAGTTGGTAGAGATGATGGATCAGCAGAATGTGAATTTTGTTAGGTGTTTGACCAATTTGTTTAAGGACATTGTGTTGGCAATTGAGGAGAATAGTGAGATCTTGAGTGGTCTTTGTGGGGAGGATGGTATTGTGTATGCCATCTGTGAGCTTCAGGAGGAGTGTGATTCTCGCGGTTCGGTGATTTTGAACAAGTACATGGAGTATAGGCAGTTGGCTAAGTTGTCCTCTGAGATAAATGCACACAACACCAATTTGCTTGCTGTTGGAGGAGGTCCTGAGGGTCCTGACCCACGGGAGGTTGAGTTGTATTTGGAAGAGATTCTCTCCCTTATGCAGCTTGGTGAGGATTACACTGAGTTCATGATTTCCAAGATCAAAGCACTTACTTCTGTTGACCCCGAATTGCTTCCTCGCGCCACCAAGGCTTTCCGAAGTGGCAGTTTCAGCAAGGTGGCACAGGATTTAACCGGCTTTTACGTCATTTTGGAGGGATTTTTCATGGTGGAGAATGTTAGGAAGGCGATAAAGATCGATGAACACATGCCTGACAGCCTTACTTCTTCTATGGTGGATGATGTGTTTTATGTATTGCAGAGTTGCCTGCGGAGGGCAATATCCACTTCCAATATCAGTTCTGTTGTCGCAGTTTTGAGTGGTGCTAGTAGTTTGCTCGGTAATGAATATCATGAAGCTTTGCAGCACAAAACTAGAGAGCCAAACCTTGGTGCAAAGTTGTTCTTTGGTGGTGTTGGCGTGCAAAAAACAGGGACCGAAATTGCAACAGCTTTGAATAATATGGATGTTAGCAGTGAATATGTTCTGAAGCTAAAACATGAAATTGAAGAACAGTGTGCTGAGGTGAGTGGTATATTTTTTTTGTATCTTACAGTTATACTGACTGATGAAATTCATTAAATTTTGAATTATGAAAATAATTGTAGCAGTAAGTATGGTTGGTGCACCGTTGCCCTATCATGTTGTGCCTGGGGTCCCATTAGAAGGTAATTTGAGATTGCTAGTGTATGGATTAATCATAACTTCATAAGCGAATTTTGATTTTTATTGAAAATCGATAGAGCAATTGTTTTTGGCATTAGCATGTGGGTGGAGTTTGTGTTGTTTAATTTGTGCAGGATGTGGTTCTGAATGCTCTAAGTAGTGATCTAATTCCCCTGAATGCTGGGTGAATACATGGTCAAATTTGTAGCAATCCTTTGGTTGACATAAATATGGAGATGTTTGATAGAGGGATGTGCTTGAAGTTTGGTATAGAAATTAAAAAATTGTAGTATTGATGATTTCACTGTATGAACTATGGACTTAAGTGCTTAATGCTCGAAGTATTGATGAAATTCCCCTTATCGTTGTGATGAATACATGGTCAAATTTGTAGCTATTATTTTGTTTAACATAAACATGGAGATGATTGATTGATTCGAGGAATGCATTTGAAGTATTGTTTAGAAATTAAAAAATTATAATGCTGATGAATTGATTTCACTTCATGAACTAAGTACTTACATGCTTAATGCCCTGATTCTTATGACCCCAGAAAGAACTCTGATTCATCTCCTCTCATTATGAAATCTATAGTTCTATGTATCCATATAGTAAAGAACTGTGTTTCCTTTGTATTGGTAGAGATTAGTAAAATATTAAAGTCTTGATGTGATTGGGAAGGTTTTTTTCCATTTTACACTAGATGTTTATTCAGAGGCGCAAGTTTGCTAATTAAATATGTGGCATGTTTGTCTTTTGCTTCATCAACTGCTCCCCCTTCACTTTTAAATGTAAGAATGTAGCTGGAATAAAGTTCCAGATTTCTTTTTTTGAAGAAGAAGAAGAATTATTTTTCAATTTATATAGCTCTTTGTCGGTTTGTCCTCCGTGGAATCATAAACTATAGCTCATATTTTTATTTATGGCACTTTGCTTTGCCTATATAATAATATATATCATTTTAAAATTGCATAATTAACTGACTGAATTACTTTATGCAGGTATTTCCTGCACCAGCTGATCGAGAAAAGGTAAAATCTTGTTTGACTGAGTTGGCAGATAGTAGCAATGCTTTCAAGCAAGCTTTGAATGCTGGCATAGAACAACTTGTGGCAACCATTACACCTCGCATTAGACCGTTATTAGACAGTGTAGGAACAATCAGCTATGAGCTTTCAGAGGCTGAGTATGCAGATAATGAGGTGAATGACCCATGGGTTCAGAGACTTCTCTATGCCGTTGAGTCAAATGTGGCATGGCTGCAGCCACTAATGACTGCTAACAATTATGACACGTTTGTTCATTTGATTATTGACTTCATTGTGAAAAGGCTAGAAGTCATTATGATGCAGAAAAGATTTAGTCAGCTAGGTGGTCTTCAGCTTGACCGAGATGCTAGAGCTTTGGTAAGCCGTTTCAGTGTCATGACACAGAGAACTGTTAGAGACAAGTTTGCACGTCTTACTCAAATGGCAACAATTCTAAATTTAGAAAAGGTTTCTGAGATTCTAGATTTCTGGGGTGAGAACTCTGGACCTATGACCTGGAGATTAACTCCAGCAGAGGTTAGGCGTGTATTGGGTCTGCGAGTTGATTTTAAATCAGAAGCAATAGTTGCTCTGAAGTTGTAATATCCGTTTATATCGTCTCTTCACATTCTTTTTTTTTTTGTTCTACTTTTTTTTTAATTTTGTCTGATAAGTATTACATCTTCATTCTTACTATTTTTGCCTTTTTGGTGCTCGGGAAGTTAACATACAGTTCCATTGTGCGATTTGCATAAACAAAAGAATAAGCAAGTGTATTATTCAGATTTGCCACCCCAGAGGCCAAGATAGCACGCTTATATAAAGAGCATGATGTGTGAAACGGTCTTTGTTCCTCATTAGCCACTTCCTAATTTTTGTATTTTTATTTTGTAAATCATTTTTGAGAGATTAATGTTTGTTTGGTAAAGTTCGCTCATAGCTCGTTTACTTCCAAAACTCATTTATCGTGCATTTCGCTGTAGAATATACGAATGTTGTTATTTGGATAATTAACTTTTATTTAAACAATAATGCTGGCTAAGTCCAAACCATCACTTGTATATTGACGCCACTTTGCATGATAACTTCTGCAAGCACATCAGGCATGCTGCAAAACATGTTAGAAACCCGTGTCGAACTATAGATATCAAAATTAAACACTGCCACTGTGGTATGGAAAGTTGTCAGCATTGTTGAAGCTACTAGTTCTTGTTGGTCTTTTTCTTTTATTATCAATAGATATAATAAATCTGTCCAGCTCCAGCCTCCAAACCAAGAAGTCCACTTATTGTGCTCTGCTGCACTCAGTTTTATTTTTCTTCTCTTTGCATTTAAAATTTAAAATATGGCCGCTGTTTTGCTTTTTTTGTCGTACAAAGTACGGGTCACTTCGCCTAGTTTGAATTTATATCCCAATAAGGATATTTTTCTAGCATTCTTTTCCTGGTATATATGTGTGAGTTAATAATATTAAGGTTTGGTCCTGTCCCTCATTTTAAGTTTTAATATTTATATAAAATAAAATATTAGTTAAGTTTTGATTCTCATCTTACATAATAAAAGTTAAGTTTTGATTCTCATCAATAATTTTAGAGAACACTTTCTAGAGGTATAAAACTCATTTTTTTTAACGGTAACAACTAATAAACTGTCATAAAAAACTGTTTAGAAAAACTTTGATTAAATTTTTGTAGAGAAAATTATAAGGACCAAATGAATAGTTTATCCGTTTTTGTACAAAATCTCTATAATTTGATTACTGATAAAGTCGGATGCTGGTCTGGATCATAGAAACCCTTACTAGTCACAAAGGAGCCTCATACTCTGCCTAATGTCCACCAATCTACCATTTCGATTCAACCATGGTTCTTGCTTTCCTAGATGGCCTGCAAGGCTTTGAGACAACATATATTGGGCGTTTTGTTTAAGCTTATTTAAAAAATAATAATAAAATAAGTAATTTTCTGTTTTTTTTTACAGTCAGTTTGTTTAAATTTTAAAAAAGTAAGAAATATAAAATAAAACTGAATAATATAAAAAGGATAATACCTGGTCATCTGATATTTAAACTATCTATTTGGACATCTCTAGGCCCATTCCTATCATCATGCCTCATGGATTTCTACAATATTCTGAGCAAATCTACTGTCTCAATCATAAGAAACACGGTGAAGAAGTACACTAGAAGAGCCCTTACTGTACCAAGAGGGCATGCCGTGGTGTTAGAATTCAGGCTTTACAATGTAGAAAGGTCAAAATCATCTAAAAAATTAGATTAGAGAAGTACACTAGAAGCATAGATGATTGTCATATTTGCAACAACTGACAACTAAAAGGAAGGATTGGGAATTGTCATTGTTGACTAGTTCCATGGATAATAATAAATATAATAGAAGAAAAACAAAACTCAACCTAAAGAACAAATCCTCCTTATATTTTGTCTGTAACGTTTGATCTCTAGTAAGTATATGAAAAAGAACATGAATCTAAAACTGAAAACTCCAAGCAGATAGATGCATGATGTCAGACTTAAAAAACATTAGACATGCGCCGTGCCTTCCGTGAATTTTGGGTCCTCACATCTGTACTTGCCGTCAGGTCCAATTCCAAAACCTTTTGGATCAGCAAAGACATTCTCTAGAAGCTGGCTGCGGGGTGGATGAGGGCTCTCATCTGCAAACTCAACAGCATCCTCAACAACCTCCTCTATCTTCTTATCTATGGTCTTCAACTCTTGTTCACTGGCTAATTTGTTCTCAATCATGTATTTCTTCAGTGCAGAGATGGGATCCCTACCGGCATAATGTGCCTTCTCAGCTGTGAAAGCGCAAGCAGATGATGGTGAATAATAATTAATTTATAATGAACTTGGTTGAAACAAATAGAAGATGTAAAGAAAACTATGGCTAGATGTGACTCATTTGATCATGGCACGAATATCCTGACTAGTTGAAATTAGTAAAATAGTTGGGGAAACCATAATACTATTGATGTAAGAATAACATAGTTAAATATGCATAGAAAATGAAGATTTATAGATTTAGCAGGACATTTTAAAAGGGTGAACAACCTAGCTAGATTTATCAGCCTACATATTAATTAAGCAACTAAAATCTTTTCAGGGAAATTTGAATTAGATCAACATGGTGAAATTACTTAAATTGACTTTCACATTTTCTATCACATTGACAGGCAAAAGTATATCCTTGCTAAAACATCTGATATCAAACTATCAGAAAAATGAAAAGCATTCAAAACTTCAGTTTATGAAAATTGTTTGTAAATGATAATCAAACCATTGGCTTTTTTTATCCTCATATCAGACCCCGTGATGTTTTGCACTTGCCGTCAAAATGCTTAGAAAAGATTCTTTTCAGAAAAACAAATCAAGAAAGTGTAGTATAGTGAAGCTAAGGGATGAACACGCGTCTCACACTGAACCAACTCAACCATTTTTTTTCTTCAATCATTCCAAATTTGAGGAAAATAGCTTGAGCTTAAAAAATGTAATTTAGGTTAGAGAAATCTTCACTTACTGATTAAAATTTGATGTCTCTATCATGTTGGCATGATCTTGAAGCTTATAATGCAGTTATACATATTTACATTACCAAACTATTAAGTGTTGCATCTTTACACCATTAACAGGTTTAGATTGCACCACTACACGAGTTCAATTCCTTCAACATGCAAGCTAGTCAGTGATCCAAATCCATGATCTTACTCTTACTATGCACAACATTGCTACTAACATCCAGAGAAAAGTGCTCCCAAGTTAACGACAAAGTTAATGCACAGGAAACCATATAGCAGAATTAATGTATAAGGATTGTGAATAGTGCCACTGAAGACACCATCAGAAATGCAAAGGAACAACAACTTCAAGGATGCGTAATTCCTACAGATTTGGATGAAGAATTGAGGGATCAACCAAACATAAATTCGGATGATAATTTCTAGAGGAATTTCTACAGGAATTTGACTAATACATTATTCATATGCATGCTTTGGAGTCTTTCTTATAACAGACAATATGTAGCTTGAATTAATTAAATGTTTGCAGCAATGATGATTACTGTCAAACAAATTTGTCATGAAATTCAATCTTTTGAGGTCAAATATTTGGTATAACTTGCTGCTATATAACATGTAAAATATATGCTGAAATTTTACAGAAGAAAAAAAATGGTATTAAATACTATGTACAAAAAAATGCTAAGTAATTAAAAAAAAAAAATGATCCCTGTGCAATGCACAGGTTCAAATCTAGTTTACTCCAAAATTAACAGCATAACTGAAGTAGATTATAAGTAAAGAAAACATAATGTAAACGCTCACCAGGGTCACGAAGCTCATCAGGATCAGCCAATGAATGTCCTCTAAATCTATAAGTCTCGCATTCTACTAAAGTTGGTCCCTCTCCTCGTCTGGCCCTTTCGATAGCCTCCTTTGCCACCTCTCGGACCTTCAAAACATCCATACCATCAACATGAACCCCAGGCATTCCAAATGCCGGACCTTTCTTCCATATCTGAGGATCTGAAGTTGCCCTGAGATGTGACATCCCAATAGCCCACAGATTGTTTTCCACCACAAACACAATTGGCAATTTCCATAAAGCTGCCATGTTTAGGCATTCATAGAACTGTCCATTGTTACATGTTCCATCTCCAAAAAACGCCAATGTCACATGATCACAATCTGCCTCTTTCAGCACCTCCCTTCTATACTTGCTGGAAAATGCTGCCCCAGTGGCCACAGGGATTCCTTCAGCAATGAAAGCAAACCCACCAATCAAATTATGCTCCTTTGAGAACATATGCATAGATCCACCTTGACCTCGGGAGCATCCTGTGGCCTTCCCAAAGAGCTCACTCATTACAGCACGTGCGGGGACCCCCTTACTCAGTGCATGAACATGGTCCCGGTATGTGCTCACTACACAGTCTTCTTTCTTGAGAAAGTTGATGAACCCAGTTGACACAGCTTCTTGGCCATTGTACAAGTGAACAAAACCAAACATTTTGCCTCTATAATACATCTGGGCACACATGTCTTCAAAGGACCTGCCTAATACCATGTCTTCATAGAGCTGCAAACCTTCCTCTTTCGTAATAAGCTGCACACACAGATACAAACAAAAAACAATAGTCTCAAACACTTATTATTTACAAAAGACAACAAATCTGAAGCTAAATGGGCAGATGGCATAAGAAGATCTCTTTTTTCCTAACTGTTAATACAAAATCTATACCATCATATTGTGAAGTATCTACACATTTGAAATAAAATATTGAATCATGAAGCTTACTTATAAACTAAACTTTGAGTTTTATGTACCGTCAGTGTAACAATCTATGTATTGTCAATCAATCAAAAAAACATACATACTAGGAATGACATTTAAGGTGATTATTGTAAAAGTTAACAAAATTATCCTACATAGCAATTTCCAATTAGTTGATAGTGTAAAAACACTTTACAGAGTGAGCCGACATACGATTTACTCATAAACTAATTGGGTAGGTTGAATTAAAAGGAAAGTTCAATTTTTTTATTCATCTAATTCTCAGAAACCCATGTCGTGCTGAACAAATAAACAAATCTTCTTCCCAATAAATTACTTGTGGAAAGGGAAAAACGTTGATATGAAAAGAAAAAAAAAGGGGTACCAGATTGGTGGTTGATTTGGGTTTGTTGTTCTTGAAAAGATCGGAGACAGATACAACAGAGGAATTAAAGCGAGGAGCATTGAGCTTAATGGGGGAAATGAAGCGAAGCTTGTGAGTGGATCCAAGGAAGGGAGTGAATGTGTGGAAAGACATGGTGAGGCTGCCATAAGAACTGTGATGATGGAGAGGAAGAGGCCGAGCCAACTTTGGTACGGAGAGAGACATTGAGATTTATGTGTGAATGAGAAGAGAGAGAAAGAAAGAAAGAGGTTAGTTATTCTTATTGAGAAGGGGCGGAGGAAACAAGAGAGGGAAAGGAATGAAGGAGACATGGGCAATGCTGCTGTTGCTGTAAATCACAGCCACAGAGACGAGAGAGGGAGGCCACCAATACCCAACCAACTTTTCCTACAAATACTATTCTTTCTTCTTTTATTCAACCATTTTAATCGGCACATAACTTCTATTCTGTATCACCTTGCTCCTACAAAATCACACTGAAACAACCGTTAACTACCCAACATTATATGGATGGCCCTATCAATCATATTGTCAAGAGGTTTGAACATCATGTAGGTTGTGTGCATAAAAAAAATATTGGTAAAAGCTAATCTCTTAAATAGATCATAGTTTAGCCCTTCTCTTTGGGTTATATATTCTAAATTCACCAAAAACAAATTATTACTTTGATAGTTTCAATTCTTGAAGTATTATTATCTCTTTTTAATTAAGAAAAACTAATTAAATAATTTTAAAAGTATTAGAAAAAGTTATGTCAAAAAAATATTTAAAAAATTCTTCAAATTAATCTCTAAAATTTATTAAAATACATTAACTTAGGAAATAAATCGATGAATATTCAATATTTTAGAAATCATTTTTTAATGCAATACTTTAAAAATCATTTAAACAACTATTTTATGTACTATTTGAGTGAGAATTTTTTTTAATATATAAGAATCAAAAGACAAATAACAGAGAATTTATCATAACTTATATATTAAACTCAACTGAGTTGGACTTTTTAGCAAGAGAGAGAAATTATTTGAGAATAAATTTTCTGGTTAATTTATTTATCTTTACATCACACATGATTTCTTTTTAAAAAAAAAATTGCACTCTACAATAAAATAAAGGCTTAATTACATTTATTATCTCAACTATTTATTATTTTTGACAAATTCTACCACAAACAAATTAATTTGGTGCATTTCAGTCCTAACTTTTCAAAAAAGCTTATAAAATTTACCTTCCTTCATTGAGTTGATATGACATAAACTTAAAAGTTGAGAATAAAATACACAAAAAAAAATAAAATTTGTAAAAAGGCAAAAAAAATGGAGTAAAATTTTCCAAAAAATAAAAGGATAAAAGTATAATTATTTTAGCTTGTCATGCCAACTCAACGAAGGACGATAAAATTTGTAAGTTTTTTTCAAAAAAAGTTAAAGAATAAAATGTACCAAATGAATTTGTTAACAATAAAATTTACCAAAAAAATTGAGATAAAAACTGCAATAAAAATCCTATCAAACTTTGTTTTTGGACGGAGGGATGACAAATAAATGGACTAGATGAAGTAAAGTGAAGAAAATATTTTTGTGTAAATTATACTTTTTTAGATATTTAAATTACATTATTTTGCTTTTTGTATTGCATCATACTTTTTTTTCAGTAAAAAAAATTATACCTTCTAATAATCATTCTAAATAGTAATAATAAGCTAACACTAATTATAGTAGTAGTAATCTTTAAAAATGATTTAGTTTTACTTAGATTTCACAAGTTTTGGTTTGGCCATTGATTTACATGAAGTTGCCTGCGGAAGTGGATAAATTATTTTTTTTTTAATATTTTGGTCCTCTAATTTATTATTTAACTTTAATTTGATCTTTAATATTTTTAATTCAATTTGATCCTTTTATTCTTTCGATGAAATTAATATCATCTTTCGGTCTAAAGAGTCAGAAATTATATTTTATTATGGTTTAAAATCGTCATTAAATGATTTTAAACCGTCACAACATGTATTATTTAAAAAAATAATTAATTTTAAAAATTAGATGATCAAATTGTACCTAAATAATAATTTATAGGATCAAAATACTAATTTAATCTTTTTCCTTTGTTAATATGCTTACCTTATATCAGAATATTAATATTCAATGACAGTTCATATGATTAAATGGGTCCATAGCTCAGTGGTAGAGCATTTGACTGCAGATCAAGAGGTCACCGGTTCGAACCCGGTTGGGCCCTTTTATTGTCTGAAATTTTATTCACACAATTATTTTGTAAATTTAACTTTTTAATTTATTTTTGCAATTGTATGTAAATTTAATTTTAACTCTAATTACACAATTCCGCATATGTTTTTATTGAATTTTCTCTTCTATTTTTTTATAACCTCCACAGCTCCACTGTTAGGAAGGGACTACAGAATAAAAACAGGAAAATATAAATCAAATTACAAATAAGTTTTTTTAACCAATTACAATTAAGTTTCTTGTCATTTGAAAGTAATATAATTTAAGATATTATGATGATTTTTTCAATAAGAATAGTTGAGTAAATTAGAACAATATTGTCTGAATTCAAAATTTTCCTTAAATTTTTTAATTAAATTAATTTATTTTTAAGACTAAACTATGATTCTTTTTATACTCACCAAAAAGAAAGTTTTTTTTAAAAAAAATCACTCCTTTTCAAATACACACTATAAAACTAACATATCCAACTGTTGAATTATGTAAATGTTATCTTCATAAACATACGTATAAAGTTTTAGATAAAATAAAAGTTTAAATATATCTTTAGTTTTTTAAATTTAAGTAATTATTTTTTTAGTCCTTAAAAAAGAATATATTTTTATTAGTCTCTCAAATTTAGGAAAAGCTACTTTTACTCATTATCATTTTTTACATTAATGGTGTTACAATTTATTCTTATTTGTCACCGTCAAAAATGTTTTTTAAAACTTAATATCTTTTAAAAAAAATTGTGCCAAACAACTATATTATGTAAAAAATTGCAACAATTTTACATCTATCTTTTTATTTTTTTTCTTTAAAACCAATATAATATATAAAAACGACCATTAAACCATAAAAGTTAAATATTTTGGCGGTCTAAAATCTCCATAAATCATTTTTCAAAAGAAAAATTAAAAAATAAATTTTGGCAATTAAAAATATTATTGCAGATTGTGAAACCATTAACACATTAAACAAAGATGGACTAAAAATATTTTTTTTCAAAAATTTGAGGGACTAATAAAAAAATTATTTTTAAGGACTAAAAAAATAATTACTCAAATTTAAAGTACTAAAAACATATTTAAGTTTAAAATAAATTTTTATTTTTTGGCTTTTTTACTAACAAGGCGTATTTTTTTCGGTATTTTCCATATGAGACAGTTTTTGAATTATTTATTGAAAGAAAATAAGTTGTAACAAAGTGTTATGAGTTTAATTATTTTTTTAATTAAAATCGTAAATAATTTTACGACTTCAGTATAATTTTTTTATGACTTTAAAGTCATAACCTTTTTTTTTGCTTTTAGGACTTTAAAGTCGTAATAATAAAAAAATAGGTATTATGACTTTGAAGTCTTACTTAAAAAAAAACTTTTTTACAACTTTAAAGTGGTAAAAACAAAACAAAAAGATTACAATTTCAAAATCGTAAAAAAAAATTTACACTAAAATCGTAAAATTATTTACAACTTTAGTTATAAAAAAAATCTAAAATCGTAACATATGGCTTCTCACTTATCTTCTTTCCTAACCTAACTAACCCCTATTACGACGGTAAATAATTCAAAAACTACCCCATGTGTAAAATATCCAAAAAATTCCTCTTGTTGGCAAAAAAAGTCCATTTTTTTACTGCATAAATATTTATAATTACCTTAATTAAAAGAATCATTTATATTTTCCTAATTACCCTATTTATAAGACCCATGAATATAGTTATAAAAAAATAATTTCTATTTTCTTCCGTTATAAACATAAATGTTTAGAGCTAACTAAAAAAAATTCAAGAATCATGCTACACAACTTTCATAATTTCAAATAATCACTACATAAAAAAAATTCAAGAATCATGTTACACAACTTTCATAATTTCAAATAATCACTACAAAAAGAAATTAAAGAGGGACAAGTGAATAAATATAAAACCTAAACCATGCCAAAACAATGAAGGTGGGCGAACTGGTAATAGAAAATATGTGTTATGCCGATGAAAACATAGAACTGGAATTTTTTTAGATTTTAGTTGTCATGCACTGGTCATCGTATTGGTATGACTAGTTTGTAAAAATCAATCAACTTATCATATGATAAAATGATTGTTTACAACATTGGTACTTAACTTTTGTTATTTTCTTATGCTTCCTCAGTCTTATTTATATTTATCAACATACGCTCTAACATGGCTAAATCAATGACAACTTGTGTGTTAGACCATGTACGTTACTGAATGGTCATATTTAAATTTCTGGTTATATTGTGTTTTTTTTTTTTTTTTGCGAAATAAAAAGGACGAGAAAGATGACAGATGGTATACGTGATAGTTAAACAAACACTAAAAAGATGATGGAAGGAATTATTTATCACCAAAAAAATTTAAAACTTTTGTAAAAAAAAATTGTAATATTTTATATTTATATTTCAATTTACTTTATTATCACCAAAATAATTATTGTAAATAGTACTTATATAATTTTTAGTTGTTAAAAAAATTAAAGTTAATTTTTTTATCAACTTTAATAAATAAAATAATTTGTTACAAATACACAAGTTGCCATCGATTCAAAACTCGTTAGACCATAAATTCATTAACATATGATCATACACAAATTGTCATTGATTTAGAGCCTGTTTAGACCATACGTTGATGAATACAAATAAGACTGAGGAAGCATAAATAACAAAAAATAAATACTATAGTGTAAAACTTTTACACAATCTTATCACAAATTATCATATATGAATATGAATAATATGATAAGTTGAATGATTTTTACAAACTAGTCACACCAATTGGATAAACCTTGTAGACTTGTAAACCTTTAACTCAAGTCACGGGAGCGAACTGGTAATATAAAATATGTCTAATCATTTCATATGTACACAGAATACAGCAGCAACTCCATTAACATGGACATATTGCCTTAAGATTAAACTGATTGTGTAATATTCGTTCGAGATTTTGGCAGTGGTTGGCCTAATCGTTTCAAACTTGGAAGCAAGGATGGCACGCCCAAGAACAAGAACAAGCGCTTCCATAGTCTGATGTAAATGAGAAATTTCCATTCAGTCGGGCTGCCTAAATTTCCTTTCCAGTAGCAGTAGCACTTAATCAAGAATACTATGTTCGCTTGCGACAATTTCATTTCAATCATCTACTTGTATCAAGAAACCGACTCTTCTACAAAACTTGACTAAAACGATATCATAACAATGGACAATGATTAATTTGTACCCAGCATATTTCAGCAGTACATCGAGCCAACTCACTGACTCAAACCAAATTAAGCACCTAATGTAATCTATTTAATTTAATAATAGTGAGAAACCGATACTGGTTTATGGTATATCCAACCTCGACTAAATCATCTTGCTACTACGATCAAATACAGCATGCAACCAGCCAAGGTGGTAATTTAGCATCAGAATTGTCTATCAAATGTCGGTTCAACAACCATATCAAGACATACTAATGTGAGACAACAAGAGACAATGGTAAACACAAACAAAACGAAGAAACAGAATATAAAGTAAACAATTTCTCCCATCCGAATTCTCAAATGGACATAAACCCACATTCCGAAGTTCATAAAACTACAAAATCAAGTCTTATACAGATATAAATAACCAGCACAAAAATAAAACCTACAATATCCATAAAGTAAACTTAAAGGTAAAGAACCACAAAATTTAACCAAATCATATTGAGAATGTCCCTAATCGAACAAGCCAAATCCCATATCATCATCACTCTCTTCTTCAGGTTCCTCCTATAGAATAGAAACACACAGATTCATATTAGATACACATTAACTAGCATAAAGCAGGATTGAAAAACAATTGGAGGAACAACAAATTCACTAGCGGGAAACCTTCTTTTTCTCCTCAGCAGCTGGGGCGGCAGCAGCAGCACCACCACCACCTGAGGCAGCAACAGGGGCAGCTGCAACAGCAACTGGTGCACCACCGCCTGCTGCATTGGCTATCAAATCGCCAAGATTTTTCTTCTCAGCAAGTTTAGCAAATAAGGTTGGCCAATAGGTATCTACTTGAACCTTTGCAGTTTCCAACAAGGTGCTGATCTTGTCGGCCTATTTACAATTTAAGGAGCAACTCGCCATATCCAAACAAATTCATTTATTCTAAACCTTAAAACCCACTATTTCTCTCCCAGGAAAACCAAAAAAACCCAGTTAAAAAACACGTATTAGCTTAGACCCACTTTTACAAACAAAATGTTATCAAAATCATCCCACCCACTTCCACCAAATATGCACGTTTCATCTTTTTTTAACCACAATTACCCAGCACTACACTTGATTCAATATGTAATCCATCAATAGAAAATATAATCCGAAAGCCTGAAACAAATAAATGCAACCCCACATTGCTCAGTATTTAATTTGTTTACAAATGAATCTCAACAAGAAAATACAGGTTAAATTGGAACCACATTTTCAATAAAAATTACTTCACAGAAACTTTTTTTTAGTTTTGATTTAATACCAATTACTCGGTTCTTCAATTGAATTAAATCTAAACTAACACTAGAAAACATAACCCAAAACAAAGAAATTAAATTATTTCGAACATTCACTCACAATTCGTTAACGCAAAACCTAAGGGCACACAAAAGGATACAGTTACACTGATTCCATCTTCATGAAGGATGAGAGCTGCGTATGAACAAGCAGTTTCTCCGAGCGACATTTTTACACTGCAAAAACAGATAATTAAAATATATATATATATACAATCAGAAGGATAAAATCATAAAGGGTATTCAAATGACAAAAACAAAATATTGAAACAAAATCGTGAAAAGTAATCGACGCGAAAGGGGTTACATTCAGAGAAGGCGGATCTTAGACAAACGAAGAATGATGAGTGCTTCTCTGCTGCAGCCGCAAGTGAATTGCGACCCTAGCTAGGGTTTGAGGGTTTAAAAAGTGGGAAACCAGTTCATGGACCTCGACGTTTCAGGGCCCATTTGTTTCAACCTTAGCCCAATTTCATTTTCTAAATTATATCTTCTTTTTTTTAAGCATTTGGTGCACCTTATCTATGACAATGTCAAGCAATACAATGGATAATCCAAGTTTTGTTTTCTCAATTCAAAAATATTTTATAAATTATTTTTTGGTATACAAAAAATTATTGTATAAAATTTTCTTTATACATTTTACGAAATATGCGGATTTTTTACATTTAAGATAAATTTTAAAACTATAACTTAAAATAAAATAATGGAAATGATAAGATATATATATCTATAAACTTTCTTTTAAATAAAATAATAATTTTATTTATCAATAGAAATTTAATTCAAGGATAAGAGAATTTACAACAACTCATAGTACTCAATTATTTAAGTTCAACTTCCTTAACAAAAATAATGATTTTAATATAATATATAACAAACAAAGTTCACAAAAATATATAAGAGTTAAGCATATATGAAATCTGACAAGTATGGTATAATTTTAAATTTTAACGAATTAATTAAAATAAAAATAATTATTTGAGCATAAGAGTTTTTAAACTTTAGAAAGACCAAAATAATATAAAAGTTTTTAAACGGAATAACTTATCTTAAAAGAAGAAGAAAAACACAAGAGTGAATTATTAACTGGGTGTTTGGTTTGATTGTTTTTTGTTTTCATTTTCATTGAAAATAGAAAATGGTGATGGAAATGTGTTTGATTGAATTTTTTAAAACATTTTCAGTAAAAATATTTTTCCAAACGAACCAAAATCTGAAAATAATAAAATTTCGTTTTCAGTGTCTTCAGTTGAAACCACGAACCTCATTTTGGATAAAATGAGAACACAGTGGCAAAGAATGTAATTTTAAACAAATCTAAAAATATATTTCCTTCTGAAAACGTATTTTCAGTATTTTTATTTCTTGAGAGCCGGAAACAAGAAGTCAAACCAAATATGTTTTCAGAATTCTAATCTTTTGAAAATGAAAACAATTTTCAAAAAATGAAAATAGAAAATGAAAATGCAAACCAAACACACCCTAATATATCAAATTTTAAAATTTAAAGTTAGGTGGTAATGGGGTATAAGTGAATAGAGTTGATGCATTTAAGACTAATGTTGTCTTATATAGGATGAATAACAAATCACACATATTACAGTAAAAAAAAAAAAACAAAGCACACATATGTTACATAATTGATAATTGTTATACATACGTAATTTGAATATTTAAATTATATAACAATTATTTTATTTTTTTTGTTAAAACATTAGAAATTTAATTTTTATGAGTTTTTATCCGATAAATGCTAAAGTTAGTTGATTTACAGTGTTCTGAAATAGGGTTGAAAAACTGAAACAACACGCTCAGTGCGTCAAAGGCTTAGCGCGAGGAACCAACTTGGAGGCCAAACTTAGCTCGCATTTGGCGGCTTAGCGCGCGGTTACTTATGTCCGCACTGGACTTTGCATGTGCGCTTAACGCATAGTCAATGTCGAAAACATGACTATGCTGCATTTTAAAGGAAAAACTTGGAGAAATAGGGTAGTTTTTTTGGGACCATATAAGGAGCTAGGGCACAAGGGAAAATTGATTCACTCGGGGACCTTTCCTCCATTCTCTTCCACACTTCTTTTTTTCCTTTTTGCATTAGTAAGTCTCTAATGACAATGAGAAGCTAAATCACTCATTGTTGAGAACTCAGCAACCAAACACTTTTGATGTAATGATTATAATTATCTATTTTTTTATATTATTGTCTCTTTTTTGTGCTTAATATCATGTTTATGGTTTGATCACACATGCTCACGTAGTATTATAAATTTTATGCATTGAAAAATGTTTATCTCCTAAAAACTTGAAAATAACATTTAAGTAATCAATGTCTAGGGATAAAATAGTATTATTTAGCCTTATTTATGCATCTTGATTCTTAAAGCAAAATATTTGATATAGCTCTTATTTGATTTCTCAAATTTTAGAAAGTTATAAATATTATTTTACAATATCCAAATTCAATTTTACAAGGATTTGTCTAATTGACCTCAAGTAAAAATGGAATTGAACAACCTCATATTGAAAAACAAATAGAATTTAGATAATTGTCTTATTCTAAAATTATATCATTAATGTTGCGACTATCACATTTAATGTATCATATTTAATTTTTATTTTTATATCATTTATTTGTAAAATTAAAACTTTATATTTGTTAGTTAAAAGCTAATAATTAAATTTATAATAAAATTAAAAATATTAAAATCTTAATAATTATTTTTTTAATTCACTTTAAGTAAATAGTTATTATAAAAAAACAAATTGTGGGTAAATAGTTTTCATTTATTTTACAACTTCTAAATATAATACCTTAAATATTTTTCAAACATTTTCATTATAACTTTTAATTAAAAATTATAGATAAAAAGTATAAATTTCAATTAAAATTACAGCCATATATATTTTTGCTGAAGTGAACAAAGAATATAATGATTAAAAAATAATTATTAAGATTTTAATATTTATTAATCTTGTTACATATATATTTATGCATTTTAGTATAATTTTAATTATGAACTTTTGATTAATAATTATAAAGTTTTAATTTTACACACAAATTATATGAACCAAAAATTAAAATAAAACATTAAATGTGATAGTTATATATAACATTAATAATTAAATTCAAAATAAGATAATTATATAAATTATATTGGTTATTGGATATGGGATTGTTTAATCGCATGCCATTTTTACTTGGGATCAAATACACAAACTCATCTAACAATAAAATAATATTTTACTATAATTGTAAAATGAGTTCTTTTGGAAATTGTGAAGCATATATTGCTGCCTAAAGCATCTCAAATTCTCAACATTGTGTCATTATTTTAGTTTTCCTTCTCCGGAATCTTTGGCAAGGATGTTCTGATTTGGAGAGTCCTATGCGGATTAATAGTCCAAACAAAAACAAATTGTCACCTCATCATTGTTGATTTGTTGGCATATAAGACTGTCAAGGTTTATGCAAAAGAAAGGGGTTTATCTTTGGTTTCAATTATTCCATTGATACCTACAACACCATCATCCTCAAAATTATCCTAATCTAAACCATGTTGATCAACCATGTAATTATTTGATAATTTTCACTTTACATTGAATCCAATATTAGACACAAAATCAAGATATAGTATATATATATATAAGTAAAAGAGAATCATTATTCTATAAATTAGTTTTTAAAATTGAATTAGGATCAAATTCACATTCTAAAATATTAAAAAAAATCCAAATTTTATATTAATTAGAGATAAGATCACAATAAAATATATAAATGGAAAATAACTTTTATCCTATTAATTAACGTTTGAAATTAACTTAAGCATAAACTCATATTCTAACTTCACAAATGTCATTTGCACCATTCATAAACTAATTTTTAGATAACAAAAGTGGGGAAAAAGATGAGGTAGTGTAAGGAAGAATATAAGCAACGAAAAAATTAATGTAGAAATCTAAAACAACTCAAAATATGTATAACTATTTCAAAAGTTTTAATGGATCGAAATAGTCTCATATTGATTTAATGAAAGGTGTTCAAGCTCGTTTTATTTTAAATCAATATTTTATCTAAAAAATTTGGTGATACGTTTTTTATTTAGTTTGCCCGTTTGGTCAATAAATTTTTGTTAGACAACATCTCAGTGCTTCCTTTTATTTCTAAAGCTTTTTCCAATGTCACCATCTCTTTCTCTCCAATCACACCACACACACATGTTTCCTTCCTTTTGACCATCTTCTTTCTCATCCTTTTTATTTCACAATAAATTATATAATATATATATCATTACGTTAAGCCTGCTGTATATATCATGGAGAAATTATCTCATAATTAGAAATACCTTATACATGACTACACATGAGAGATGAATATATACTTGAGAAGAATATCATTACGCCCCTATGGTACTCCTATTGTTCTTAGTGTGTGTTAAACGCGTGACCATTTACTTTAAGCTTAGTGTGAGGTCGCATAAAATCAAAATAGACTACATCTTTAAAAGAGGAAGAAGGCAAGAGAAAATTCTTTGATTCATTATTCAGTTGTCATAAAAGTATAGAGCATCCCACACAGAGTTAAGGCTAGGATTCATGTAGGAATAAAGAAAATCAACCATTAAGAGTCATTCATTTCCTTTATCTCCATTCTTATTCTCTTTTCATCACCCTCTTGTAATTGTAAAGTTTCTCATGATAATGAGAGACCAAATTCTCCTTTGTTGGAAGTCTAACAATCAAACGCTTTTATTATTATGATTCTTACTATCTATTTAATGTTATTTCAATTTCATTGTCTCTTTTTTATGCTTAATTTCATTGATTGTGATTTGGTCATCCATATTCAATGTATGTTTTAAGATTTAGGCATGGGAAAATGTTTATCTCTTAAAAACTGAAAAAGTACATCTAAATAATTCATCTTTAGAGATAAAATGCAATTGTTGAGCCTATATATATATATCTATGTTTATAATACAATTTAACTAGTCTATCTCGTAAGGGATTAAGAGAGGAATTAGAGAAATTATACTCTTTCATATGAGGGATTATGATTAGAGCATATGAGTAGAAATAGGTGATAATCGGAATAATATTAAATAGAAAAAAAAATCATTAACATCACATCGAGAGTAGTTTTGGTAGGCTAGGTCCCAACATATATGTATTCTGAATCAACTTCTATTTCACCTCTTCGAATGTTTGTTTTTCTTACCCTTGCATGTTTTAGATAATTAGTTTAATTTTATGTCACTTTATTTTACTGCTCCTTAACACAATTATTTAAATTAATTCATGAATTGCCAAAAAATTGGGTATACACCAATCTAAGTACAAATAAAGCCCATATGAACTTGACACTTGGACTTCCATTTTACTTTACTACTTAGGACAATTTGGTGCACTTGTTAATGAGTTAACAAATACATGCCACGGAATTGAAAAACACAATAGTGCATATACCTATTTTTGAAAATCAACAATGATATACTTATCAAGAAAAATATTGGGGGCCTAAGGTTGTGATAGAATTCTCACACTAGCATAAAGTCTCATTAACATTCATTTTCATGACCAAACACAAAAATAACCAAACATAGATATAAAACTAACCTTTTGTGACTGAGAACGAGAACCAGGTAGGGTAGAGCTGAGAACGAGAGGGCGAGAGTGAGAGCAAGAACGAGAGTACAAAGCGAGAACGAGAGTTACAGTGACAAAGTGAGAACGTGGTGGCGGCACGGTGGACATGTCATACGTTAAGGAGAGTGAGAATGAGAGTAGCGAGGAAGAAGAGAATGGGAGTTGCTGTGCCGCAGGGAGGAAGAGGAGAACACGAGAACTGACATGATACAAAAAAAGGTTTGGACACCAGAACCCTTCTTTTATAACATACCCAACAACATTAATTTTTTAAAAAATCAATGTTGTTTAAGCACACATAACATCGATTTTTAAAAAATCAATGTTAATAATAACATCTTATTTACAAAAGCGTTACCGTGTATTTTTTAACATCAATTTTTATCATAATCGATATTAACATGACAATATTAAAAGCCAATTTTCTACAAATGAGATACGGAAACGAAAGATCAAGACCATAATGTTGGTTAGTAACTAAAAGTGGTTGCACCATCATTTATGAGCTAAAGCTGATGATTAGAGCCCGGGAATTTTGAGCATAATGAAAATGATTAGTGGCGAGACTTGTGCACATTTCTTAAGATAAAAACATATATTAATTATTAAGTATGTTTTATTAACATAAATTTTGTAACGAAAATTAAACTATAACTATATATTTAAATTAATATATAGCTAAATTATATTAATAAACATTTTAATTATTAATAGAAAAAAATAATTATGTATTGATAGAGTAAATTTTTTTACACATTCATCTAATAACAAAATATCATATATGATAATTTTATTATTTTTTAAAATAATTATCTTAAAGTAATTTAAACAATTATTTATGGTTTAATAATAATATAAAAATATTATAGTTTATTAACTCATAAACATTAAACTCTTATTAATATATGTATTATAAGTAAAATATGTTATACCATTTATGTAGATATATAATAATTAATAATGATAGTTATTCTCTTATTGATAAAAATTAAAGATAATATCAAAAAATTTATAACAATTACACATCTTATTTAATTAATTGAGTGAGATTTTCTTTGATATAATCATAATTATTTATTTGTGCATAATTAGTCATATACAACAGTAAAAAAAAATTCAATGAGCTAAATTACTTATTTATCATTACTTTTTAGGAGATCGATCATTATCAAATTTCAGATTCTTTACGATGACGCCCTTCTATTTTTAACTTAAGGTTGTAATCAAAAGTGAATATTTATTGGAGTAACTTGTTTTACGCTAACAAAAAATATTGGAACAAGTCAAACTACGCATGTTCCCACGTAAGCATGCTATTAAATTACTTGACACGTGAAGCATGCCGGATGAGTGACGAGATATTGAATCCCTCCCGTACAAATTTGAATTATTTTAACACTTGCATGATATAAAGTTACAAACTAAATATTTTTGTTTTAAATTTACTTCTATTATGTGTGATAGTTTCATTTTGATATATTAAGTTTTAAAAATTTTATTATGATTTTTTATATTTTTAAAAATATATTATTTTAATTTTTTTAGTTAAAAACGTTAATATTTTATTAATTTTAGAATTTTAAAAAAACTAAAATAATATATTTTAAAACATAAAGAATCAAAATAAAAACTTTAAAACTTAATATATCAATGAGAAATAATTTTAAAACATAATAAATAAAAAATAACATTAATCATTTTAAAATAATTAATTTTAGATAATGATAGCTAAAATTTGCTATTGTCTTTATTTTATTTTTAAAAAATTAAGAACTGAAAAAATTATTAGCTCGTCTAATCTTTTTGAGATCTAAAAAGATAAAAAAATACAATATCACACGGATCAAACGACTTTAATAGATAATCTCATTAAAATTATAAAAAATTCATACACTCGTCACTCGAAAACCAAAATCTTTTACACAACTATGCTATTGGAAATAGAAATAGGAGAGATCAGAACAAGAGTTGTCTTTCATGAAAGACAAAAACATGATCCTAACTCACAATTAACCCATATCATATTTGAAAGAGAAAGTCACAATATGACTCTTTGGGAGATTTGCGAGCAAGATTTCCATTGATGTGCACGGTTGGGCTGAACAAGTAGAGGATTTTGCATCCAACATTTACAATCGAGTCGGGTAAAAGCAAGCATCACCGCATGGACTAAAATTTAAAAAGTGTGAACTTACATAGAATAAAAAAAATACTAATTTACATAAATAAAAAACATATTTAGGTTTTTTTTTGTTTCTGGTGGTTGCCTTGGTTGGTCGTACCAAACAAGAGAGAGAAAGAACATAAACTGGGTGGCATATCTGTACCCTAGATAGACTCTAGAGAGAAAGAAAGGGGGGATGGTCTATGGTTGTTTTAAGGTCAGGGGTCATAGTAGTGGATGTGGGCCTGCGCCCTCACTCTTCAAATTGTCCACAACGTCAATCGTTATGGGCCCCTAAGTCACACTGCATACTCATGGGCCCCTTCCTAACACTGTACTTCCTTTGTTTATCTTTCTTGGTAGGTGGTTCTTCTCGCCAAATAGTGAACTAACCCCATCCTTCATTTTATTATGACTAATGCCTATCCACTTCTGCAACATTAGAACTTCTTTTACTCCTAATTTTGATTGTTCGTTTTTTATTTAATTTGATGTCATTTTAAGTTTAACTTTTAAACAGTATAATTTGATCAAACTAACATATCTCACTTTTTTTGTTCAGAAAGTAATACTTGCGATCCTGTAATAGTTTGTTTTTTCTTCTGTTTTAAGTTGTGAGCAGCAAATACATATATAAGTTTTCCAATATATATAACTTCTGTGGAGTTAAATATGCTAAAGACAACTTAGTGTTTAATATTACAAAATCCAGCATGTTGACAAAGTTTGTTTTTTTAATCAGTAGAAATTGAATTATAAAGTATGAAAAAAATTATAATAATTTACACACTTTATTCAATTAATTGAAAAATTTTATATCATGATTCTTTGTATAAAAAATATTTTATCAAGAAAATAAAATTTATTTTCTAATCTTTACATTTTAAATGAATTAATCTAACTCTCAATCAAGAGATTTCTTAATAAAAACACATACATGATTTAGGAAGGGTTACTATCGGATTTGGCGTACGAATTGGAAAACCCCGATTTCTTTACTTATTTTTTTTGGATGATTTTACTTTGTTTCTTTATTTTGTCTTTTAATAGTTTTATACTGTACTAAATTATAATATTTTCTCACTTAGCTATTACTTTTATTATTGAAATATTATTTAAAATAATATGGAAGCAAATTACAAAATCATATGAAATTACAAAATCATATGCAAAATGAGAATTTTGAAAAAAATTACTATTAAATGTAAAAATTAGAAAGAGAAAGAGAAAGAGAGCAAAGTAAAAATAAATGAGAGAAGACTTATTGCATATGCATAGCAGCACGTGTTCAGGGAAGGAGAGTAAAAACAAAGATGTCCATTTTTTTTAATAATGGAGATGATCCTTCTTCTTTTATTCACCAAAAAAATAATTTTTTAAAAAATAATACAAATGATTTTTTATATTTTTTCTTACAATTTTTATACTTTTTGAAGTATTTTATTTTTTTAATCTTAGTGGAACCAGTAAGGGCTAGTTTCCTAATAAAAAGACATGCATAATTTAGGAAGGCTAGGTTTACTGTCAGATTTGGCGTAAGAATTGGAAAACCCCGATTTCTTTACTTTGTTTTTTTAGATTATTTTACTCTTATTTTGTCTTTTAATAGTTTTATACTGTACTAAATTATAATATTTTCTCACTTAATTATTACTTTTATTATTGAAATATTATTTTAAAATAATATGAAAGCAAGAAACGAAAGATATATATTCGATTTGTCCCCCACGTATAACCAATTCGATTGTTACTGGTGTCTGATGAACCTTTATCTGTTAACTAAAACAAACAGTTTGGTCCCCTCTTTTTCATTACAGTTCCATTAGTTGAGTATGATTTTTTTAAGTGTATATATATGTGTCATTATTTCTTTGTCTCTTACTTATTTTAATTTTTTTATATACATAGAATTTAATTTTTACGTATTTTTAGCGTAATTTTTTTTAGTTCGTTATTCAATAAATCTAAACTATATATAAAAAATGTCAAATTTAGTTTTGATATACACTTTTTTTTATCAATGTTATCTTTATAATTATCTTCGTTAATAGTTGTTCTTATCAAAATCTAAAACCGTAACACGGGTGGACGTAGTTAAGTGAGATCTTGAACTTTAGACATCTGTTTGAAGGGATATTTTTGACAAAAAAGAAGACCTGCAAAACAAAAAGACTACGAAGTTTAAATAAAAATGAGTGAACTAAAACATGTATATGCTTAAGTAACACTAGTATGAGGGAGAGAGAGACACACTGGTTGTGTGTGATGGAATTGTGTAGATGAGTTTGATAAAACTCGTATTTATATTAGTTGAGTGTCACTATCGGCTTTGGTTTGTAAAAATTATTGTAGCATTTGCATATAATTTTTGACTTGTAGATAATAGTTGGAAACACTTATAAATAATGTTAGGGATAAACACTTGTTTATAGATAAAAGTAAAAGATAGTCGTACCTTATCGATAATGTTAGAGATAAACGTTTGTTTATAGATAAAAGGTAAAAGATAATCATACTTTGTACATAATATGTGAATTTATAGATAATTAATTATCTGCCAATAGATAAAATATTTAAATACATTTGAATATTAATAAGTTTGTTTGGGAAATCCAACTCCTAAAGATTAGGCGTATACTCTCATGTAATAAGACTGACGTGTAGGGTAAATAAGTATCTATAAATATTAATTAGGATGTGAAATGTATTTTGTGAATCTTGAATACCTTTTTTACTTTCTTGTAACTACACTCTTTACAAAGTATACTAACCATTGCATCCTATAAATCACCCATTATTATTTAACTTCTATTATTCTTTTTATTTTCGAAGTTATAGAAAGGCACCAAGCCACGCAAAGCGTCTCTTTTCTCGTAGTAATTATTACAAATATAATTTTAAAATAATTATTAAAAAACCAATATTTTTATTATAAATGATAATTTAAGATTGATCCACATCACACAAATATGAAAAAATATATCTATAAACAACATTTTGTTATTCTTTATATATTTTGTGTTAAAGTCGATGGTTTTCATGACACATTTGATCCACATCACCTATATAGTCTTCCTTTACACACCCATTCCAGAACACACAAACACACACGTTGATTATCTTGGCATTAGATCATTTGTAGCTTGTACAAAACTCTGAATGCCGGAGATGGAGATGAGCATATGTGTGAATGGAGAATCCCAAGTCCCTCCAGGCTTCCGGTTTCATCCAACCGAAGAGGAACTGTTGCAGTACTATTTGAGGAAGAAGATGTCCAACGAGAAGATCGACCTCGACGTGATTCGCGATGTTGATCTCAACAGGCTCGAACCATGGGACATACAAGGTGATGATTTTTTTGCTAAGTAGCTAAGATAATTAATGAGTAGTGCATGTAATTGATTAATTTGTGCAGAGATGTGCAAAATAGGAAGCAGCCCACAAAACGATTGGTACTTGTTCAGCCACAAGTACAAGAAGTACCCCACGGGAAGCCGCACAAACCGCGCCACCAGTGTTGGGTTCTGGAAGGCCACGGGGCGCGACAAGGTCATATATAGCAACGGGAAGATAATTGGAATGAGAAAAACATTGGTTTTCTACAAAGGGCGTGCCCCCAATGGCCAAAAGTCTGATTGGATCATGCATGAATACAGGCTAGACGACATTAATAACACCAATGAGATGGAACACGGGTGGGTGGTCTGTAGAGTTTTCAAGAAGAAGAACGTCCCTCTCAAAACACTAGATAGCCCAAAATCCATGACCATGAATATGGTCACAGAAAGCGACTACTGTGGTGGCTTCACTAGCTGGGAATCCCTTGATCAGCTTGTGGCATCACAACTGAATGGACAAACTGAGACATATTGCAGTGATTTGCAATTCCCCGCATTTCTATCATCCTCATACATTGCTACAACAACAACAACAACAACACACATTGCTCCCACAATACAGGATTACCCCAGCTACGACATTGACCTGTGGAACCACTGTGCTTCGTGTCCAACACTCCAAATGTAACACTGAAATCAAACCCTTCTTTTAATTTCTTCCCTTGTCAGATTATTACTACTATCAAATCATTCCTAAAATATTCATTTTTAAATACTATTAATCGCATAGGTAAAACAATTTAAGTTTATATGTTATACATTTAAATAAAAAAGCCGTACTTTGTTGTTTAGATGTTTATTGAGAATTATTTGAGCGCATATAGTTTGATTTGGTTCCTTTCAATTGTCACAGGACAATTATTTCAGACAGTTAAATGTGATAATATTTTTTTATTCAATGTGATAATGTTACTAAACTAGTTTTAACTAGGATGGGGTTTGAGGAGTTTTTCCTAAGTTTTTACTTAAGAAAAAATATAATCATCTTGTTAATTCCTCACTTTCCTCCGTCCCATTCATTCAAACATAGGATGGGTTCATATTTTTTCCACTTTTCATTGAAGTTGTGTACGTCCTTCAAGCACGTGGAAAATTCATCTTTCATAAATTAATAAGAAAAGGGAGGGCGGAATCTTAGTTTTCTGATGGGATGGCATTGTCACTACAGGTCTTTGCTTAATCACGATGTCTACATTATTTTTATTAAGGATAATCCGCGATGATTAGAAGATTTGAAAAATCTTTGTTCTTTGTGTAACTTTATATAATTTCCCCCCATTTACAATTTGGCTACTGAATTAATGTTGTCAAATTTAAGAATTAACAAGATGCATTAACGTAAGAGGTAATATAATTTAAGATGTATTGACGTAAGTCCTAACATAGAAAAGAGTAGATTGCTATGGTATCATTGAGGTATTTTGAGATCTCACGTAATTTTTCTACTATTTTTAACATTTATAATAACATTTACAAAACAACAACAATATTTTTATAGGAGCACACATATAATATTTTTCAAATAATTCAGAGTGATTAATATAAAAGGTGCCTGCAGTAAAAAATAATATAAAAGGTGCTTGCAGTAAAAAATAATAAAAAGATGCCAATGTAATTTTTTTTAAAAACAATTAAAGGAATCTGTGTGTAGTGATAGAAAAAAAAAAAAGAACAACCGAAATAATAAAATCGTTCACTCCATAAACTTACAAGAAATTACACACACTAAATTTTTTATTACTATTAAAACTATTATTTGAAAAAATATTTTAGCAACATATGCATAATTGATATTTAACATCTAAGTAATTAATGGAGCAAATTAATCAAAAGTAGCGTAAAATATATTTGATGTCCAATAAAATTTTAAAAATATTAATTTGTTCTTTATAAAAATTTTCATATTAATTTGATCTTTATACAAATAAAGCACATTCTTGATGGTCTTTAATGATAATTCCATTAAACAGTTATGCTAACCATTTTGTTACCTTTTCAAGTACACTTAGAAGACATTAGAATCCATTAATATTGTTCTTCATATTTCTCCTAATTTCATTAGAAAATGCATGAAAATCACTTAAAAAGTAATGTAAAATTATAATTTTTGAGGATTATTATGGGGGTTTAACCAACACAAATTATTTAATTTATTTGTAATCAAATTACACATATATGTTTATTAGTCACGCTATATTAGAGTTTAATGAAATTATTATAGAGGATTATAAAAAATGTTTTATTAGATGAAAAACTAAATTAATATAATTTTTTTATGAGAACTAAATTAATATTTTTAAGATCGTACAGGGTTTCAAACATATTTTACGAATAAAAGTATGTAAAAATGTAATGAAATGCTTGTCCCAAACAACAGCTTTTTACTTAGCCTTACACTTGAATTATTTTATTCCTTAACAAAACATACGCAATTAATTGAACTGAAGTACTTGACAAATTAAACTAAAAAATATATATTGTTAGACCAAAATCACTTATAAATTATATTGGTTATTGAATATGAGATTGTTTAATCATGCCATTTTTACTTGGGATCAAATACACAAACTCATTTTACAATAAAATAATATTTTACTATAATTGTAAAATGAGTTTTTTTCGGAAATTGTGAAGCATATATTGCTCCCTAAAGCATCTCAAATTCTCAACATTGTGTCATTGTTTTAGTTTTCTCAAGTTGAAACTATTAACAAACAAACGGCACAAGCCTTCTCAAGTTGAATCAACAGACTCCGTTTTTGGGCCCATGCACCCGGTATTCCTTGTTGAACGGAGGCTGTTCAGTAGGAGAATCTCAAGCTCACCAACATGCTTGTCAAATTAAACACGTGGGCAGGTGGTGTCCTTCTTTGCCCAAGCCCTCGCTCGTCGAATCTACCCATTAGAAACCCTTGAATCCACTCAAAGGGTGGTGCGAATCCAGATGCACTCTGGTGTAAATCCACGATGCGACGGCGATGTTACGACACGACCTACTGTGAGGTTGCGGATTTGAGTGGACAGAGGTTGTATTGTTTTGTTGTGGTGGTTATCGAATCTTAGTGGTTTGTTGATGATGGAGGCTGCAGAGGTTGCGGATTTAAGTAAACGGTGGTTGTAATATTTATGTCGTGGTGGCTGGTTAGAGAGTTTGCAGATGGTTGATCTAAATTTTTGCAATTTCTAGAGGTGAAAGTTGCCAAAAAATATGGTTGCATGCATTTTAAAAAATATTGATAATTTTTAACTATCATTATTTAAATTTTAAATTAATTGTTTTAAAATATAAAAGTTAGTGACACTAATATTTGCTAAAAGAACAAAAATCAAAAGAAAAAATAAAAAATAAAACTTTTTAAAACATAAAAATTAAAATAAAATTTAATGTATTTTATAAAACAATAATAAAGTATAATGAATAAAAATAACATTTAACCTATTAAATAATAAATAAAAAATGACATTTAACCAAAACATGATTTAAGCCATCCTCTGAGGTTGTGTTCAATAGCAGCATTGAAATCGAAGTTATTTCAAATTTCAATTCATCATCATCTCTTTGCGCCTATTATTGGCCATTAATTCTATTAAGCTTTGAATGTTTTTGTCCCCCAAAAAATACTAGAGTAACTTTTTTTTTTTTTTTTTTTAATGTAAGGGGAAAGCCATCAAACAGAGATGCATTAAAACTCGCGTGAAAATACGTAGAAGTTACATCTGCTAAGACAACATTAGACAAAAAAGCAGGAATAGAAGTAAAAAAATTTGCAACTGCCCATCAAGAGGATAGCAAATTTCGTCAAAACGTCAGCGACTTGGTTCGCTTCTAATACTATATACATATTTTAGTTTTGAGAGTAATTTAATTTCTTAATATGTTCACTGTCGACATAATTTTAACTAATTATTTCTTCAATAATTTTAAATTATATTTTTTTGTTTGCTTCTTATTCATTTTTGTAACCCAGATATTTCTTTATCGAAATTAAAACCTAATCACTTAAAATATTTAAATTTATTTAAGAAGTTAATAATCTAATAAATATTTTTTCATACGGATGGAGTAAAATTAAAAATGTTTATGCGATGTACATGTTAGTATTGTTTGGGTAAATTTAAATATAGTTTATTGCATATATTACTTACACGTGTTAAAAGTAAGAACATTATTCACCAAGAAAAGAAAGTAAAAGGGATAGAGTCCATGATTATAAATGAAGCGTCAAATTGTAATCAAGTATGACAAGGGGCACATGTTGCCCCAGGACTGTGAATTTGTTCGTTCAATTCTCGTCGTCATATACTTTGGGCTCACTCGCTGGAATCAATCTTGCTCACTTCTCAATCTCATTCTCTTCTACATATATAACTATAATTTGCCAAAACGACGTCGTTTTTCTTCTCTAATTTTCCCAAAAAATCATCATAATTCATAAATTAAGATTGTAGCTTCATCTTGAAACTTCCACAGTTCCCGTTCCTCTTTTCATGCCAGTCGACGCGACATGGCCCCCTTTGCCCTTTGCATGAATTCATCATACGGTCCATTGACCATGAATCCCTGATGCTTCTTATCCTATGTATTCTCCATCATATTGCCCAGCTCATTTTTTCAGAGATTAATGTTGCAACTATTAAACGATTAAGTTTAATTTAACTGATTAAATATAAAAAACAGAGGATACGCATACAAAAATAATGATAATTGTAATTACAGATGGTAGCAATTATTTCAAGAATTAATGTTGATTAAAAAATGTTAAATACAACTTACTAAATATTTTTAATTATTTAAAAAGTATCAAACCTTTTACATTTCAATATATTCATCAACTGGTGCAGCATTATTTTAGTTTGATAAGTTATTTCGAATTCAAATCTTAATAATATAATTACCTTAAACATTAAAAAAAAAATCTGTAAAAAATAATTGTTTTTTTAGGGTGTTATTGTAGTAATGGTTAATAAAAATCATGATAATGATATAATCTTACTTTGCTCGTAATAATACGAACTAAGTGGGTCTGTCCCACTAAATTAAAAAACAATGAAGCATAGAAAGATAGCCGGAAAGGTTCGCAAAGAAAGAAGAAAGGAATAATTCGATGCTTTATGTGTGGGCTAGTTATCCTCCAAAACCCCGAAAGGTTGGCATACAAAGATACCCCGAAACCTTGTCAGTTGTCACCGTTCCGTTCCTAGTCCACACCAATGGGGAACTGTGCGTTCAAAGGGATTAGCACAAGTGAGGGAGTTTCTAATGACAAGATGGTGAAGGTGCTTACCCCAAACGGAGGCATCATGGAGCTGTACACCCCCATAACCGCGGAGTGCATAACCAACGAGTTCTCCGGCCACGGAATATTCCGAAGCCGCCGAGACTTGTTCTCGGAGCCGCTGCACCACTACGAGGAGCTTCATGCGGGGGAGCTCTACTACCTTCTCCCTCTCGACCCTTCTTGTAGGTTGTCATCGACCAAGAGCATCACCAGACAATTATTCAACAACGCTGCCAACTTAACGCCCTACCGAATGTCTACTTGCGACAACAACAACAATAACAATAGTAGGATGTGGTCGGAAGCAGCTGAAGTGTTTCCAAGGGAGGGAGTGTGGAAGGTGAAGCTGGTGATAAGCCCGGAGCAGCTGTTGGAGATTTTGTCGCAGGAGTCGCGGACGGAGGCCTTCGTAGAGAGCTTGAGGACGGTGGCAAAGTGCGGCAATGGGGTGCCGTCGGCGGCGAGTTCCGATCACTCCAGTGGTGGATACCACCAGTTGGAAGGGCACTGTGGCTCCGAATCAAGGTTAACTTAGATTGTTAAATTATTTAATTAATAATTTACTTTGCTCCTTTTGTAATTTTAATTTAATTCGCTTAGCGCGCCAACCTATATAGTTTTTTATATTATCCAGTGCTAATCGTTGGCGCACACGTATAGGGAAGCTAATCGTTCTGGGGCACTGAGAGGCTTTTCATATTTCCTTCCTTCTATTAGGCTGATTTTGGAAGATGATGACATGAGCCTTATTAGGCTTATTCTTCTTAGTTCTACTTCCCCCTCTGCATAATATATATATCGAACGTACACATCCATATATAATACCGACCCCCCAAAAAATATCATATTTATTTATGCATGCAAATATATTATTTGATGTTGGATTTTAAAAAATATACAACAGAAACATATTTTTCGTTATGTAAGAGAGGATGTAAAAAAATAAACAATAGAAATATATTTTATTGTATATTTTATATAACAAAAACGTATTTACATTAGAAGGGTATTTTGGAAATAGTATTTTAAAAGCTCATGGGAATGTGAATAGCAAAATTTGGACAAGAGTAGCAATTCCCCTACAATTAATCAGGCCCTCCTGTAATCTATATAAATTGGATCAATGCTCTACGAGAAAATGGGCCATAGTCGGCTAAGAAAAGGTTGGAAAGGGTTCCGAAAATAAAAATAAAAAAGTAAAAAGGGAAATATTCTAAACATTTTCTGAAAAGGCACTTATAAGTTAATTTTGCGTTTAATGTCTCATGTTAATTTAAGTTATCACAATACTGTTTTATTAGTAAGTTCTTGGCCACAAACACAAAAAAAATTGCTGAATCTTTGTCATGACTAATTTTGAAAAGGTTAAAATTTTTGTAACACAAAATGGGTTTCTTTTATGCCATTCTTTTTTTGTCGCCCAGGGTATGCATGATGTAAAAATGGACTCTTAACTCGCTTAAATGAAAAATCATAGATTATTCATACTTTTTTTTTTCCTTTTTAATTTACTAACCTAAAAATGGTCACGGAAGAATACAATTTGCTTCAATGAAATTCCATGATGCAATTGCACACCCATAATCACCTATGTTCATTGAGCTAATCTCATTTTATTTGGATTAGCTAGCTCATTATAGGTTAGCCAAAAGATGAGTAAATTTGTTAAGTCATTGACAAGTATATTAAATTGTCTTAAGTAGTAAAGTACTTAGAAGTCTGAGTGTTGAATTCACAAGGACTTTGTTTGTACTTAGATTGATGCAAAATCAATTTACAAGTAAGAGATAAGAAATTCAAAATAAAAGATAAAGAGAGGTAGAAGATAAGATAAATATTTAAAAGAAAAGATAAGAGATTTAAAGATAAAAAATAGAAGATAAAAGATTTAAAGATAAGAAAAGTAAAAGATAAAGGTAATGATAAAAAGATAATTCAACATGCAGATATGTGAGGACCTATCATACCAAAACTATTTGTGATGTAATGTTAATGATTTTCTCTATCTAATGATATCTTTGTTTCTACCCACATCTACTAAGACACTCTATATTTTGTTTCTCGCATGAATAGTCTGATTTATCTATTTTTTTCTCCCAAATTTCTTTGCAAAGTTAAAAATAATAAATCGCATTAAGATTAGAAATGCATGAAATAGGCTAAACGAATATCAATCTAGTTCTAGCAATGATTTCATTTAGATACTATTTCCTAGTTCTTTAGAAAATAACCATTTTTCAATACATCATCCCCTAAACACTATATGGATTGTCAAACCATAATAAATAATTAAGCACAAAAAAGAACAATAGAAACAAGATTGCATTAAATAGATAATAAGAAAGAGTTACATTATAAGAGTTGGCCTGTGAGACTCTCAATAATGGGGTTTAGCCTATCATCACCATGAGTGGCTTTACAAGGTCTAATGTGAATAGAAGAAGAAGGATGAATAAAGGAAGAGAAGGAGATAATGGACATAGAAAGAGGGTTCCCCCAATTAGAGATACTCAGGCTTAGGATGTATTCATTTGAGAACTCTGAGTTTTTGTGTCCCGATGTATAGGTGTGTAGGGATATGGTGTTTTTCTCCTTTGCTTTCTAATCCTTTTATAGGTCTAAGGTAGCTCAATTTCCAGGCGATCACATGCTTAGTGCGGGCTTTCGTGCTAAGCGCGCCTTTCGGCTTCTTTGTGGGTCTTCTTCGCGCTAAGCGAGCAAACGCGCTGAACCTGTCTTACGCGCTAAGCAAATTGTCTCAATCTTCAACTTTTGCTTCAAGGTTTTTTCTTCAAGTTTTTGTATAATTTTCCTCCAAAGCACTTGAAATCTTCTTCTTTTAAATTCTACTAATAAAAAACTACAAAGATATTAATTTCTTTATTATTTCATTAAAAACAACGATAAAGTAAATAAATTATAATCATTCTTAGTCAAAATTGACTATCAAATTAACTTAAATTTCGTAGTTATCAAAATTCAATTTTTTTATGTGGATAAAAAGTATACGATTCAATTCAACCCATAATGAGTTGATAAATTAAATAAATTTATTAGAAAAACCTAAGTCTCACATCGACTAAAAATAAAATCAAGTTAGAGTATATAAGTGAGTGGCAACCCTTACCCATTGAGCTAACTTTTGAAATTGACTTAGACCTAAATTCACATTCTAAGAATCTAAGATGGTATCAGAATATATCCAAGATTAATCCAAATGGTTATTCACCATTGTTATCCACGCACAAGGTCCAATAAGTGTTGAGCGTGAGGAGGTGATGTAAAATAAAACCAAGTTAAAGTATATAAGTGAGAGACAACTCTCTAACTTTTGAGGTTGAATTATATCTAAACTCAGATTCTAAAAAGATTGACTCTCAAACTTACTTAACTTTAAAAAACTAAAAAATACAAGAAAATATAGAAAAACAAAAAGGCATAAATACAACAACTCTTAACAACATACTAATTCATAACAAAAGACTCAAATAATAAGAAAATAAAATAAAATAAAAATACCAAGGAATATTAAAATGAAAATAAATAAAAAAATAGGTTGATATGGGTTGGTCTAGCTAGCTCACCCTGACTCACCATCAATTTTTCAATATGTTTAGCTTGTGAGTCAGATTTGGTGAAATTGGTTCATGCATGGGTCAGGCCGAAGCTCACTTCATGTTAGTTATAAAATCGATTCACATTCATTTTTTTTTATCAGCTCCATTAACCTTCATATATGTTAATTTCAGCTACCTTCCAAGTCAAGGCAGCTAGCTCACTAGCTAGTATGAATTGAAGAAACAAATCATTGGTAGAAAAGAATGAATAATTAGGCAAATGGGATTCATAGAATGCTTTTAAATTAAACTTTATCCTATAACGATACCATTCAACAAGACAACGAGAGAATTATAAAAAGATATAAAAAAAGTTAATTTTTTTTGGGGTGAATTTAGGGTATTTTTTCGTTCTAGAAGACAAAGTTATTTTCTACTGTAGCGCCCCATAATATAGACAAGTGAGACTTTATTAGCCATGTACTTGCATCTGGAGTCTGGACAGTATTAGTATAGTTGGTTGGAGAGTTTAAGTTCCATAATATGTTAATGTATTTATTAAGTATAATGAGAATAATATGCAATTAATTTAACGATATATAAAAAGTTATATTATATTAAATGTTAACGATAATAAATGAGCTCTTTTCACAAATAGTTGCAGCGATTGATCGGATTTAAATCTCTTACAAACTGTTGACGACAATTATACAGTCAAGTCCGGTTACGAAATTGCAAGTTAGCTCTTGATTCAACTTGAAAACGTACGCAACCCAACTGATAGCTTATGGAAAAAAATGGAGCTGCCAACTACACCGAAATCTAGAAATCTGATTAGGAGAGCAAGCATGAAACACACTACTCCTAGCATAGCATGTAGCAGTGGAGCCGGTTAATTTGCCCTTGTTGTGGTTTAGATGAAGGAACAGTGAAACATACATTAGTCACGCAGTCACATGGCTAGATCAGGCTCAACGAGTTTAGTTTACAAGTTTCTTTCTTTTGCCATATCAAGTAGCTGACATTTTCAACATGGTGGGGGGCATTTGGTTCAGTCGGAACCAGTGGACTTAATTTTCATCAAAGTAAGTTGGACTTTATACAAACAATTGCTAAAGTTGCTGCACTACTAAGACCTACAGTTGACACAACGTAGACCATAGAGGCAAGCAAGCCCATACTTGCAGTTGCAGCCCCCTACAAATTAACCAACACATATATAAAAGCAAACTTTGATGCTTCTGTACGTGGTCATGAACAGATCGAGGGAAAAGTATTGGCAGCTGCTATAACTTATCTTCAGGCCTGGCCTTCTAGCTGATGAGGCCATTTCCTTTAGATGGTTATGTAGCTATCAGCATATATACCTTTTTATACCAAAGGTGGAAGAGACAAAAACTCAACAGTAGTAGTAGCTACTTTCACGGAATCCTTCAAGATTGTAAACTGCTGGGGTTACTTTTATCAAGAGAGGAGCTAGCAGGCAACAACGTAGCACGTGCATGCATTGGCATCTATGGCTTTTGTGATTATAACAACGATTAATGATATATAGACTCTACATTATTTTAAACACTCTACTAATATTTTTCATTTTTATTTTTTATCGCATCATAAATTCTATCTTACCTATATATTTTACTTTCTTTTTAGGTGTTGTATAGGGATTTGGAGTGTTGATTAAACTTTTTTCTATAATGAAATATGCTTGATAAAATTAGTTTTTGTCAGAAATTAATCCAATAGAGTTTAGCAAATAAAAATATTTCTTTCTAATCTTACTTGTAGAACTAGATATATATGATCCACTACTATATAAAAATTAAGCAAATATTAAATCAGAAACCTATTTTTTTATATGTTTTCCTTTATAAGTTTTTTTTTTGTTTTTATTTTTTTTTATTTTTTTTCATATATACATATATAAAGGGTCATCTGAGAGAGGAGGGGTCAAGGCCCCTGCTAGATTCGTCCTCAATTCTCATAAAATAAATAAAATTATTATACATAATAATTTATAATTAAATGATAATATAATTTTTTTATATTATCTATATATATTTTTTAATAAAACATTTATGCATTTTCATTTAACATTATTTTTAATTAATTGATAATATAATATGAAAATTAAAATTGTTAACACTTATATTATATGTATTATTATTGATTGTGAGATCTCTGACACCAGATCATTTCAGCTTAATAAATAATTTTGAGATTTAATTTTGAATATATGTTAAATATTCAAAATAATCTTATAAGATTCAAGTAGAATAATCTTTCGTAAAGAAAATTATTAGAAGAAACCATCTTTGAAAAGAAAAGTCCCAAAACCAATGTGTTTTGATGCATGTCGTGTCCGAAATGCGTCGGATACTCTGACACGTCTTTCCGTCAATGTGTGAGAAATATCATATAGATTAATTTTTAGGTCACAAATAGTCTCTCTTTAGAAAATGTTACCTTTAGAGAAATAATGTCAAAATATGAAATTATAATAAATAATATGACACGAAAAGAAAAATAAACAGAAACAAATGTTATTCGTAAAATATATGATTTATAAAATGTCAACCTATCACCGCCGCTGAAAAAAATAACCACCAATCTTGGCATGTTCCCCAACCTATTGCCATGCATCACATTTTCTAATCTGCACCCTATCGAAAAGCGCAATCCCTGGCCTGGCTGGCCAATGACTTTTTTTATTTTATTCTGATGAGTTATTGTTTTTTCATTTTTAGTTTTTAGTCTCTATGTAAGTTTATTCTTTTAGTTTTGATTCCTGTGAATTTATATATATATTTTTAATTTTGATTCTTATTATAAGTTTATTTATTTATTTATAGTTTATATAAATTTATAATTTTTCAATTTTAATTTTTTTAAGATTTTATTTTAATTTTTTTATTTATGATCCCCATAAATTTGCATTTATAACGATTAAAATAAAAAAAAACGTAAACTAACAAGAATTAAAAATAAACAAATATTTTACGTAGACTAAAATTAAAAAAAAAAATACTAATTTACGTAAATAAAAAAAAACATAAACTGGGTGGCATATCTGTGCCCTAGATAGACTCTAGAGAGAAAGGAAAGGGATGGTCTATGGTTGTTTTAGAGGTGCTTTTCCGTGGAGATTTTAAGGTCAGGGGTCGTAGTAGTGGATGTGGGCCTGCGCTCTCACTCTTCAAATTGCCCACAACGTCAATCATTATGGGCCCCTAAGTCACACCCGCATACTCGTGGGCCCCTTCCTAACACTATACTTCCTTTGTCTATCTTTCTTGGTAGGTGGTTCTTCTCGGGAAATAGTGAACTAACCCCACACTTCATTTTATTATGACTAATGCCGCTTGTCCACTTCTGCAACATTAGGACTTCTTTTACTCCTAATTTTGATTCTTCCTTTTTTATTTAATTTGATGTCATTTTAAGTTTAACTTTTAAACAGTATAATTTGATCAAACTAACATATCTCACTTTTTTTTATTCAAGAAGTAATACTTGCGATCCTGTAATAGTTTGTTTTTTCTTCTGTTCTAAGTTGTGAGCAGCAAATACATATATCAGTTTTCCAATATAACTTGTATGGAGTTACATATGTTACAGACAACTTAGTGTTTAATATTACAAAATCCAGCATTGTTGACAAAGTTTTTTTTTTTAATCAGTAGAAATTGAACTAAACTATGAAAAAAATTATAATAATTTACAAACTTTATTCAACCAATTAAATTTTTTTATATCCTGATTCTTTGTATAAAACATGTTTTATTGAGAAAACAAATTTATTTTCTAATCTTTACATTTTAAATGAATTAATCTAACTCTCAATCAAGAGATTTCTTAATAAAAACACATACATAATTTAGGAAGGGTTACTATCATATTTCGCCTACGGATTGGAAAACCCCGATTTCTTTACTTTGTTTTTTTAGATGATTTTACTTTGTTTCTTTATTTTGTCTTTTAATAGTTTTATACTGGACTAAATTATAATATTTTCTCACTTAACTATTACTTTTATTATTGAAATACTATTTTAATTTAAAATAATACGGAAGCAAGAAATGAAAGATATATAATTGATTTGTCCCCCACGTATAACCAATTGGATTGTTACTGGTGTCTGATGAACCTTTATCTATTAATTAAAACAAACAGTTTCGCCCCCTCTTTTTCATTAAAGGTCCATTAGTTGAGTATGATTTTTTTAAGTGTATGTGTAATTATTTCTTTGTCTCTTACTTATTTTAATTTTGTTATATACATTGAGTTTAATTTGTACGTATTTTTAGTATAAATTTTTTTATATTGTCATTCAATAAATCTAAACTATATATAAAAAAAATGACAAATTTAGTTTTAATATACACATTTTTTTTTATCGCATGTTACCTTTATAATTATCTTCATCAATACCTTTTCCTTTTCCCTGTAACTACACTCTTTAAACAATATACTAACCTTTACATCCTATAAATCAATGCACCCATTATTACTTAACTTCTATTATCCTTTTTATTTTTGAAGTTATAGAAAGGCACAAAGCCACGCAAAGGGTCTCTTTTCTCGTAGTAATTATTACAAATATGATTTTAAAGTAATTATTACAAAAACTAATATTTTTATTATAAATGATAATTTAAGATTTTATTATAAACGATAATTTAAGATTGGACCAGATTGTATTCATATACATAAATATGAAAAAATATATTAATAAAGAACATTTTGTTATTCTATATACAGTTTTTGTGTAAAAGTCGATGGTCTTCATGACACATTTGATCCACATCACCTATATAGTCTTCCTTTACGCACCCATTCCAGAACACACAAACACACACGTTGATTATATATCTTGGCATTGGATCATTTGTGGCTTGTACCGAACTCTGAATGCCGGAGATGAAGATGAGCATATGTGTGAATGGAGAATCCCAAGTCCCTCCAGGCTTCCGGTTTCATCCAACCGAAGAGGAACTGTTGCAGTACTATTTGAGGAAGAAGGTGTCCAACGAGAAGATCGACCTCGACGTGATTCGCGATGTTGATCTCAACAGACTCGAACCATGGGACATACAAGGTGATGATTTTTTTTGCTCAGTAGCTAAGATAATTGATGAGTAGTGCATGTAATTAATTAATTTGTGCAGAGATGTGCAAAATAGGAAGCAGCCCACAAAACGATTGGTACTTGTTCAGCCACAAGGACAAGAAGTACCCCACGGGAAGCCGCACCAACCGCGCCATCATTGTTGGGTTCTGGAAGGCCACGGGGCGCGACAAGGTCATATATAGCAACGGGAAGATAATTGGAATGAGAAAAACATTGGTTTTCTACAAAGGGCGTGCCCCCAATGGCCAAAAGTCTGATTGGATCATGCATGAATACAGGCTAGACGACATTAATAACACCAATGAGATGGAACACGGGTGGGTGGTCTGTAGAGTTTTCAAGAAGAAGAATGTCCCTCTCAAAACCCTAGATAGCCCAAAATCCATGACCATGAATATGTTTACAGAAAGCGACTACTGTGGAGGCTTCACTAACTGGGAATCCCTTGATCAGCTTGTGGCATCACAACTGAATGGACAAACTGAGACATATTGCAGTGATTTGCAATTCCCCGCATTTCTATCATCCTCATACATTGCTACAACAACACACATTGCTCCCACAATACAGGATTACCCCAGCTACGACATTGACCTGTGGAACCACTGTGCTTCGCGCGTGTCCAACACTCCAAATGTAACACTCTAATCAAATCCTTCTTTTAATTTCTTCCCATGTCAGATTATTACTACTATTAAATCATCCCTAAAATATTCATTTTTAAATACTATTAATCGCATAGGTAAAACAATTTAATTTAATATGTTATATTTAAATAGAAAAACCGTACTTTGTTGTTTAGATGTTTATTGAGAATTATTTGAGCGCATATAGTATGATTTGGTTCCTTTAAATTGTTACAGAACAATTATTTCAGACTGTTAAATGTGATAATATTCTTTTTTATTCAATGTGATGATGATGTTACTAAACTAGTTTTAACTAGGATGGGGTTAGTGGTGGAGGGCCGGTTTGATGAGTTTTTACCATATCAAGATAAATATAAATGAATAATTTAATATATTTTTTACATTCATTTTACACTTTTTTATTGTATCATTCTCATTTCCCTTTTTCTTTTTCATCTCTATCCATTGTAATTATATTTATATGTTTACTCTTTCTTATTTCATTTTTTCTTCATTTTCTTTCAAGTAATTATTATCATGCATTTTTTCTTCTTCTATCTTAATTTCATTATTTTTCTTTTTCTTTTTTTAAGTATTTATTTTTCTTTCTATTTCTCTCCATTTTTTAATCAATTTTTCTATATGTTTCTCTTCCTTTCATACATAAGCTCTAAAAATGGGGTGTAAATTCATCCGGCCGTTTTCTTTTCTTTTAATGTCTAATGTTCTTTTTCTATTACATTTATCATTTTTTCTCTCTTCATTTTTGTCTTTTTCTTTCCATTCTTCACTTTCCTCCGTCCCATTCATTCAAACATAGGGTGGGTTCATATTTTTTCCACTTTTCATTGAAGTTGTGTACGTCCACGCGGAAAAATCATCTTTCATAAATTAATAAGAAAAGGGAGGGCGGAATCTTAGTTTTCTGATGGGATGGCATTGTCACTACAGGTCTTTGCTTAATCACGATGTCTACATTATTTTTATTAAGGATAATCCGCGATGATTAGAAGATTTGAAAAATCTTTGTTCTTTGTGTAACTTTATATAATTTCCCCCCATTTACAATTTGGCTACTGAATTAATGTTGTCAAATTTAAGAATTAAGAAGATGCATTGACGTAAGAGGTAACATAATTTAAGATGTATTGACGTAAGTCCTAACATAGAAAAGAGTATATTGCAATGGTATCGTTGAGGTATTTTGAGATCTCACGTAATTTTTCTACTATTTTTAACACTTATATAACATTTACAAAACAACAACAATATTTTTATAGGAGCACACATATAATATTTTTCAAATAATTCAGAGTGATTAATATAAAAGGGGCCTGCAGTAAAAAATAATATAAAAGGTGCTTGCAGTAAAAAATAATATAAAGATGCCAATGTAATTTTTTTAAAACAATTAAAGGAATCTGTGTGCAGAGATAGAAAAAAAAAAAGAACAACCGAAATAATAAAATCGTTCAGCCCATAAACTTAAAAGAAATTATATACACTAAATTTTTTTATTACTATTAAAATTATTATTTGAAAAAATAGTTTAGTAACATGCATAATTGATATTTAACATCTAAGTAATTAATGTAGAAAATTAATAAAAGTAGGATAAAATATGTTTGAGGTCCTATAAAATTTAAAAAATATTAATTTGGTCTTCATAAAATTTTCTGTATTAATTTGATTTCTATAAAAATGAAATATATTCTTAATCCTTAATGGTAATTCCGTTAAATGATTGTCCTAACAAATTTAATTGCTTTCTCTTTTTACCTTCTCACCTACTTTTAGAAGTTACTAGAATTCATTGTTCTTCATATTCCCCCTAATCTCATCAGAAAGTACAAGAAAATCGCATAAGAAGTGATGAAAATAATAATTTTTGAGAATCTTTATTAGAAAAAAAGTTTAATTCATTATATATGGGGTTTAATCGATAAGAAATTATTTGATTCATTTATAATCAAATGAAATTATACGTATAATTTTGTTAATCACATCAGATTATAGTCTAATAAAATTATCATAAAGGATCATAAAAAAATGTTTTATTTAAATAAAAACTAAATTAATATGAAAGTTTATGAAAATCAAATTAATATTGTAAAAATTTTAACAGGACTCGAAACATATCTTACTAATAAAAGTATGTAATAATGTAATGAAATGCTTGTCCCAAACAACAGCATTTTACTTAGCCTTACACTTGAATTATTTTATTCCTTAAAAAAACATACACAATTAATTGAACTGAATTGAAGTACTTGAGAAATTAACTAAAAAATATACATTGTTAGACCAAAATCACGTATTAATCTATGCTCGTAAATTCATTACTAGAATTGATTGCTTACTAATTTTGTTAGAATGATTACTTTTTTTATTTTATCGATAAATATTAATTTATTAATTTTATTTAAAATGTCAGTTATTAACAAGTTTACTTAAGTAGTACATAGTTCTTTTTAAAAAAACAACAATTCTTTTATGTAAAAGAAGAAGGTGGATTGTAAACATTATTTTACAACAACTTTTAAAAAGAAATTACCTTTCTTCAATGAATAAAAAGCTAGAAAAGATAAAACTTTTAGAAAAGTTAATTAGAGAATCTATTTTTAAACGAGGAGTTTATAAAAGTTAACTGAGTCAAACACTTTTTTAATTTAACTAGCTAGCGCGGCCATAAAAACAATAGATAGTGCAAAACATCTATAAAAAGAAATCTCACATTTGATTTATCATAACTTTGTCCGACGAACCCTTAAAAATTTACTTTTTTGTGGGTGCATGTCTTATAACTGTATAATTAAATTATTGTTTAATTTAACTAATTTTAAACAATTAACTATTTTTCAAAATTCTGTAATACTTTTTTTTAAATTGTTTTTCTAAATTAATTTCAACCTATAGTTAGCATAGAAGTGTAATGTTAACTGGATTGTTTAAAGTTTAAACATTCAAAACTATAATTATATGAGGCTTGCTTCCTTTTTTCATCTCCATATTGTAAGATATTATCATCAGTATCTCTTCGTCTTTATTCCATGTTGTTAATCGGTTTTTCGAGGAAGGTGCAGGCCCCATGACTTGGCTCGTCCTATCACACTAACCACTCTTAATTACCAAAAGAAATTGCACCAGTAAGGACATGGTATTGGTCCCCGCTCAAACATGCGTGAGTACAGATGCAAATACAATGCAAGCAGATCCATCAATTGGAGTCAAAAAACTCAACAGAGAATTGATCACAAATGGCAAATAATCTCATGCATAGGTAAGCTTCACGTATTGGTTTCGTCACTAATCCGCGGAAAATCAGGACAAAGTTGGTGGCTTTAGTGTGTGTTTACTGTTTAATGTTACATTATTACTTAAAATTATGTTGAAGTTATATTCAACAGTCAAAAATTACTTGCACTGAAGTTTAAATGGATGCTTAATTTCTAACTTGTCTAATTTCTTTTTCCCGTTTCTTTTCTCTATAAAATTGATATCCACTTTAGTTATTATCATTAAATGAGAACAAATAAAATAAGAATAAAGGCTAAAGTTTGATAAGATAACTAATAAACTAGTTAACCCTAAAAAAAGAATGTTTAACTAAAAAACGTTAACTTAATTTAGCAAATTAAAAGGGTTTGATATAAAATCAAACCTTAACTATACAGCAGTTCCTTTAGTTAAAAATTCAAGGAATGGGTCAGAATATTTTTTTTATAATAATAATAAAAAAACAAGTAATTCAATTCCCATACTTAGATGTTAAACATAATTCAAATCCTCTTCAGCATTTGGTTCTTCAACCTCTCTTCATCCTCTCAATCTCTAATTCTTCTATACTTCCATCTTCAGCGAATGGCATATGCCACTAAATAGGGCGTGTGTGTATAGGCAAAGAGACTATATATTAAGGAAAATGTGACGCAAAAGGAACAAAACAGAAGAAACGTAATATATTAAGATAAGTCCTGACCATTACATCCAGGGAAGGATCCTTAAATAGCCCGATACATAACTGTGAAAGAATTTCAAGCAGTTAACTCGTTGACAAGTATATCAATTGTTACAAGTTGTAAAGTTAAAATAAAAATCTAACTATCAAATTCATAAAGACTTTGATTGTACTTTAAGTGATGCAAATTCAATTATTAAGTAATGAAAAAAAAAAGACACAAGGGATTGTAAGTGTGAAAATTAGGAGTAAAATGAAAAAAATAACAAGAAAAATAAACAATAATTGAAATGTAACAAGATAAACTCATAATGTGATAATGTTGGGGCCTAACATGTCCAAATTACTTGTAATGCAATGTTAATGATTTTCTTTATCTAATGAAATTTATGTTTCCACCCACATCTATTAAGATACTCTATCCTTAGTTTTCCGCACGAAGAATCTAGTTTATTTATCATTTTCTCCCAAATTTCTTTGCAAAGATCAAAATAACCGCATTAAGATAAGAGATGCAAAAATTGGACAAAACAAATATTAATTTATTTCTAGCAATGAATTTATTTAGATACCTTTTTCTAGTTCTTTAGAAAATAACTATTTTTCAATGCATTACCTTCTAAACAATATATGGATGATCATACCATAATAAACAGAAAAGTACACAGAAAAATAATAGAAACATAATTACATTAAAAGAGTTTGGCCTGCTAGACTCCCAACAAGAGGGACTTAGCCTCTCATAGTCATGGGGAGTTTTATACTTCAGGGGTTAATATAAATGGAAAAAGGAGTTGGATGACTAAAAGCAAGAAATTGAGGAATGACTAAGGAAAGAAGATTTTTCCTGAGGGAGAAACTCAGACTTTGGATTTATTCACTAGAGAGTTCTGAGACTCGGTGTGTGTTTTCATTCTACTTCCTACTCCTTTTATAGGCCTGTAGTAGCTTACTTTTCACGTTGACTTCACACTAAGTGCACCTTTGGGCTTCCTCGTGCCTTGTTTGCGCTAAGCCTAGGTTCCGCACTGAGCGAGACTGTGCGCTAAGTCTGAACTTACCCGCTAAGCCTGGATTGCGCACTGAGCAAGCTATCTAATTCTTCCAACTCTTCTTTAAGGTTTTTTCTTCAATTCTTGCATCAATTTTCCTCTAAAATACTTGAAATTTTTTCTTTTGACTTCTGCTAATAAAAAATTACAAAGATGTTAATTTATTCGTTATTTCATTAAAAACAATAGTAAAGTAAATAAATTATCATCATTATTAGTCAAAATTGACTATCAAATTAACTCAGATTTCTCAGTTATCACAGACCCATAAGTATATGGTCCTAATTTTAGGAAAAGTAAATACAACTTCATAAAAGTAAAACTTAATAAAGTATTTGACCTAAATTGTTCTCTCCATTGCTCGTTTGGGCCTAAGGGAGCCAATATTGGTAGAGTAGGGAGAAATGGGTCTCATGGGCTGCTATATGAGAATCTTGGGAGCTATTGACACTATCCATGTGAGCTTTAAATATTATTTTTTTCCAAAAATATCATTTTTATGGAAACATGATTCAACTAAAATAATATATAATAAAAATATGATTCTGTTATATATTTTGCTAATAGAAACATGTATCTGTTTTGTAATTTTTTTCATCATCATCTTTTACTCAAAGTATATGTGTATTTTCATTTCATTAAATTTTCACAACAATAATTATAATTAATTTAGATATAAATTTTTTTTACTTAAATTAATTATGACACAAATTATATTAATAATGACACACATTACTTCTTTAACAGTAATAAAATTTTATTTAAATTTAAATCAATGATGACAAAAGTTATCATTTTTAATTACAATTAAATTAATTATGATATAAAATATTATCATAAATTAATTTGATTACTATTAATAAAGGCAATTCATATAATAATTAATTCAGTTATGTTTATAAATTGTAATTTCTATCCAACTAATTCAATTTTAATAAAAAAAATTATACCAATTACTATTAAAAATGATAAATTTTATCAAAATTAATTTGATTGTTTTTAAAAAAGTTAACTTGTATTTATAATTAATTAAAAAATTATAAAAATAGACAACAAAAATATATTTCTATTGTATAATAAAGATACACAACAAAAACATGATTCTATTATAAAAAATATACAATAAAATTATATTTTTGTTGTGTATTTTTTATTTTTGCCTTTCCTCTTAGACAACAAAAATGTGATTCTTATTGTATACTTTATCAACGAAACTATGTTTCCTTTAAAAAAACATCTTTTTAAAAAAATATTTAATGCCCAGGTAGTGCTGATAGTAACACACGAGAATCTTTTCTTCATTGTTTTTTCATTTTTCCTCCTTTGTTTTCTTTTCTGTAAGAGGAATGCACTGTCCAATTTCGTATTTAAACCAAACTCATGATTTAAGTAAAAATAATCCTTACCCAATTGACACGTCATACGGATACTAAAATTCTTCGAACACGCATATCTTATCCTTAATACCTTCATAATTGACATCGATCATTTGCCCCGTAAATTCGTTTCCTTTAGAATTACCATACCACAGAAATGTCGTGAAACTTTTCTTACTCTGTACTCAAGTATATTTATATATGTAACTATCGAAAGCTATCTACAAGATCATAAAAAAATTTCCTGCAGCAATGCCATTATTGTGCTTAAAGGGAATGGCACAGCTACCCTTCACACACACTCTTGTTCTCATCTTTTTCCTATGTTTCTATGTTGCACTCCCAACTCCGGAGGATCCCATCAAGTGCACCTCAAAGAACACAAACTGCACCATCACAAACTCCTACGGCATATTCCCTGACCGAAGCATATGCGGAGCAGAACAAGTGTTTTACCCTACAGAAGAAGAAGAGCTGGTGAAAGTGGTTGCATCAGCGAGTCAAAGCAAAAAGAAGATGAAAGTAGCGACCCGTTTCTCCCACAGCATTCCCAAGTGGGTGTGCCCTGAGGGCCAAAAAGGGTGGCTAATAAGCACCAAGTATCTGAACCGCGTATTGGAAATTGAGGCGGAGAAAAGGACAATAACGGTGCAGAGTGGCGTGACATTGAAGCAGCTCATTGATGAGGCTGCAAAAGCGGGGTTGGCATTGCCGTATGCGCCGTATTGGTGGGGTTTGACGATCGGGGGCATTTTGGGAACAGGGGCTCATGGAAGCTCCTTGTGGGGGAAAGGAAGTTCGGTTCATGAACAGGTGGTGGAGCTTAGAATTGTTAGACCCACAGGTCCTCAAGATGGATATGCTAAGGTTCACACCCTAAGTCATCAAGAAGATGATCAACATCTCAATGCAGCAAAACTTTCACTAGGTTTGCTTGGAGTCATTTCACAGGTATGCTCTATCCATCTTCTCCTTTAACTTCATATATTAATGTTTCTTTTTTATATCACTGTTAGTATTAGTTAGTTTGCAGAATAATATCAATACTTACTTCTTCAAAAAATTTCTGTTCATGTGTCTTGTGCTGTCGGCACATTAGCACCTTCCGATAATACAACCAAAATGTAACGAAAATATGGTAGTGTTTGAATTAATTATATTTGGGTCTATTTCAGATGAGAGTTTTAAAAATAGGTATAAGTATCTTATCTTTATACTTTATTTTAATTCAGTTATTTCACCTTTTATTTTTATTTCAATTCAATTTCATACTTTTTTATTCCTTTAAATCAAACTTATCGGAAGAAAAGTAGTACGTTAACTCTTGAGAAAAACAAATGGATTAGCAGTGGTTTCACTATTAACTGTTTACGATCACTTTGGTACAGTGCAAAGAAACTGATTACGGAGGAAGAAATAAAAAAGTTTTAAAGAAAAATGGAAATAATTTTTTTAATTTTTTGCTTTTAAAAGAAAATTTTACTTTTATTTTTTAATTAAACAAAAAAACATCATTATACGTATTTATTTTATTTTCTCTCATCCAAACATACGTCACTAGTGGATCTCTAACAGGAATTTCTCTTCTTTGACTTCAATAATGTATACTGTATAGCTATTGAAATTGGACGGTATAACAGGTGTGAGGCTTACTAATTTATGGGTTGTCAAGCGAAACAATTGGTTCTAGGCCATCTTTCATATAATAATAGCATTTATATTGTTTTTCACATCTATAGCAATAGGATGAGATGGTTGCTTTCAGCATTAATGCAATTTCAACGTTAAAATTTCATGTTGCTTTTCATATTGTAATTTGACATCTTTCATACAAAGGAACTTAAAAACATGCAACATTAATTTTTCATACTCTAGTCCAAATAATGACATCCCAACACTTTGAAATTTTTAAGGGATAAATATAATTATGAATTTTTTATTTTATTTGATTCTCAATTAGTCTTTTTATTTTAAAATAGAGATATTTAATTATTATATTTTAGAAAATTTAAAATTTTAATGAAATTATTAATTTTGTTTATGTTTTATTTCTTTTCTTTTGGCTCAATTGAATCCTAAACTTAACCTATTCATTTATGTATCAAAAAGAAATAATTTAACTAATTATAAAATAAGAAATAAAAAAATAAAACTTAGACAAAATTAAAAATTAAACAAATTATAAATTTTTTAAAATACGTAATTTTTTTAAAATATGAATTTGTATTTTGAAATAAGAAACCAAAATTATGTATTTTTAAAAAATAAGAGAATCAAATATCTCAATTTTAAAATAAAATAAAATCAAAATTACTAATTCAATAAAATAGAAAGACAAAAACTATATTTAATCCAATTTTTAACCGTCCATGTACCATCTCTATTTTAAAAGAAATTAAGGAGAATGCATATTAGTAAAAGGAAATATATCGTCGTCTTCAAATAGACTTGATGTAATATATTAGAGAAAATTTTGGAAGCGAAAATTACAAAAATTGAACTCTATTTTAACAATAGAGTAATATTTTGTGATTTCCTATATAATATAGAAATATTATTGATTTTAATTTGAATTATCGTATTTGAATTTTTAAATGGTTTTTTATTTAATTAAAAAGTAGTATATATTTATTATTATTTACATTTACAACTCACATAAACATATATTATATTCTGAAAAATATAAAAGGGACTTAAATATTACAATCATAAATTTTGAATGTATGAAATTTAGCACCGTTTGTTGTAATACTCAGGTTGCAAGTTTTTACATTTACATTAAGAAGTCTTTACATTTTAGCAGATTACTTTGAAACTGGAACCTCTTTTCAAGCGATCCATTACCTATTTGACAAAAAACGATTCGGATTTGGGGGACCAAGCCGCAGCATTTGGACAGCAACATGAGTTTGCAGATATAATTTGGTACCCAAATCAACACAAGGCTGTATATCGTGTTGATGATCGTGTCCCCATGAATACATCAGGGAATGGTGTCTATGATTTCATCCCTTTCCGTTCCACTCCTTCACTTGAATTAGCACTCATCAGAACCACAGGTATATATGTTGCTTTAATATTCTTTCAATGGAATTAGAAAGTATATATCAATGTGAGAAATTAAATTGAAGAGTGGATGTTGAATTAGATTTTCACCCAAAATTAACTTGCCTTAAAAATTTCATTCGATCATTTTTCACCTGTTGAACCAACCACACCTTAACATGAACTAATAATTAATATATACTAGAAAACACATAAGAAAATGAAACTATATATAATGTTGTTTATGCCTTTTGCCTTTTTGGGTACGGACTGCAGAGGATGTTCAAGAATCTACCCGTGATGCTGACGGGAAGTGCTTACTCGCGAAGACAACCACGAATACCCTTAAGGCCACTGCCTATGGACTAACTAACAATGGTGCTGAAATTTTTCTTATGTATTTCTGTCAAATGAGCACTTATTAGAAGTATTTTTCGTTTCTTCTCCATTATTTAAAGATACATAATTTCGATTTCAGAAGCTGAATCATTTGTTTTATATTTGGTACTTGCAGGTATGATCTTCACTGGATTCCCTGTAGTTGGATTTCATAACCACCTTCAGGCTTCGGGGTCATGCCTAGAAATTGATATGAATGCAAAGATCACATCATGTCCTTGGGATTTCAGGGTCAAAGGAGAGTTCTTTCACCAAACCGCATTTAGCATTGGCTTGTCTGTGGTAAAGAACTTTATTGAAGACGTGCAAAAACTAGTTGAATTGGAACCAAAGCGATTTTGTGGAATAGAGATCTACAACGGAATTCTAATGCGTTATGTCAAGGCTTCAAGTGCATACTTGGGGAAACAGGAGGATGCCATAGACTTTGATATCACATACTACCGTAGCAAAGACCCGATGACTCCTAGGCTTTATGAAGACATTATTGAAGAAGTTGAACAGTTAGGAATTTTCAAATATGGAGGTCTACCCCATTGGGGTAAGAACAGGAACGTGGCATTTGAAGGAGTAATCAACAAGTACAAAAATGCAGGGAAATTTTTTAAGGTCAAAGATGAGTATGATTCACAAGGGCTATTCTCTAGTGAGTGGTCAGACCAAGTGCTTGGTCTAAAAGAAGGGTTAACAATATCAAAGGATGGGTGCGCATTAGAAGGTCTGTGTATATGCTCGCAGGACAACCATTGTGCACCAAGCAAAGGCTACTTTTGCAGACCAGGCAAAGTCTATAAGGAAGCAAGGATTTGTACTCGTCTAGGATATTAACAAATATTGTAACAAGTTTCCTACTCTTTTTGGAGAAATTGTTAGATAATTTGAAAGTATTATATGTTCATGATCCTAATTAATGTCTACATAACACATTTTAATTTTATAATTTACAAGAATTAAAAAACTAATAATACTTTATTATGTATCATGCATGTAAACATATAATGGAGACTATGATGATTTTAGACTACTTAATTTCTTACATTTTTGAAACAACAGGAGATATTTTCCTTTTATGGCAAGTTGCAAATTAATACACGCAAAGAGAGAGAGGGAGAAAGAGTGTATATTTTGCGACAAGAAAAGATAAAATGGATTATTAAAGATTTCTGGAGTTAAGAAGAAGAGCATGGATACTGACTTGTTTTCATGTTTATGGAAATTACAAATTCCTTCGAAAGTGTTGGTCTTTGCTTGGAGAGCTAGGCATAACAGAATAGAGACATTGGATAATTTAAGGAAAAGGAAGATTGTTGTGCCAAATAGTGATTATACATGCGTTTTCTGTCATTTGTGTGAAGAAAATACTGTTCACTTAGTTTCTCATGTGACGTCTCTTATAAAATCTGGATGAGTATCTATTGTGACTGTTTTGCTACAGGGCACACGCGTGCACTTTTTGGTAACACTGTGGTGGGGTGAGGGGTTTCAAAAGGAGGAAGAAATGGTGGAATATATGGCTGGCAGTCATTTGGAAGCAGAGGAACGATGTGATTTTCGACCAAAAAGACTTGGAAATTTCTTGCATTGCTCATGAGTCAATTAAATTTTCAGTGTGTGGTCTTGGCTAAAGGCATGTACTACACAGGGTTTCAGTGCCACGTTCTATGATTGGCTGGTGCAACCAGATTTATCCCTTGCGTATAAACTATGCTTTGTGAGCTACCTCGCATGAAAGCCTCGTTTAATTCATGATGTATGGCGGACTGAAGAGGAATTTATGTGTGCATATAGGATACGATGGTTAAGTTGAATGGGGATACTGTGCCATGATGGGAAGTTGTAGGATGTCACAATGTGTTCATTAGGATTTTTCATACGTATGCAAACTACAAAACTCATGCATGGTTCTGATGTACACAGTGGGTTGTACGTAGGAAACCTTTCGAATTTAGCAGAACCTTTTTTCTGTTTAGTTACTTCTTGTACCATTCAGTATCAATACTGGTATTTCGTTTGGCTGATAAAAAAAATAATAACAGTAAGAACATCGATAGAAATAGAGGGAGAAATTAAAGCGGCCGGGAACTTGATTTATGACTAATTTTTAAACAAAAACTTTTGAGTTATTTTTAAGTAGTTAGTACAGTGGCATCGTTGTGGTTTCAGTTGTCGGTGTGCGGAGTCGGAGAGGCTGTTGTTGACGGGTCTTGTGGCGGCGACGATGACGGGTGTGGGAGAAAAATGTGGGGTTTTGTAAGTGAGAAAGTACTTTATTTAAGCTTGTTCTATTTGTTACGATCTCATTTGAGGATAAAGATAAACTATTGCTCCCATTTGTTAAGTTGTTTTGGACAAAGGGTTGAGTTTCACTCTTTGAAGAAAAAATGGGATTTTGAGCACATGGTTCTAATCTCCGTCAGATCTGTTATTTTGTAGTAAGGCTTTTGGCATATTCAAATTTTTGTATATTACTGATTTTCAAGTTTTATGTTGGTTTATTCATATTGAAAACTCATGTGTTTTTTAGGGTTGTTCTTCATTGTTCTTGAGTATTTTGTGTTGAACACTTTGATCTTTATATAATTATTTGATGTTTGTAATATTGTTAATAAGTTTTGGAATGAGGGTATTTTTGGGATTAAAAAATTCTTAAAATGTATGTACCTATCACATGACCACAAACACAAAACGGAGTTACTGTCGTTGAGAGGAAAGAAATTACTAGTCTAATAATGAGAACAGAAAAGTGATAGGTTTTTTTTTTAGGAGTGAAAAAAAGGAGAGATACATCATTGTAAACCGTAGAAAATATTGTTATAATTTATTTTATTTTATTTTATATTTATTTATTATTTTAATAAATAATTTTATCAAACACATAATTTGAATAACTTTCAGTATTTAACTATTAACTTTTGACTACTAATTAGATTGTTAACTTTTACTTAATTTTTTAATTTTTAATTAATTTTTTATTATTTTTGTCAAACATAATTATTATGAAATGAATAAAAAATAAATAGTATTAATAAATATGAGGTGGCTAACCTTAGCACGTGACATTATAGAAAGAAACTTCATATAGAATATAATATATTAATGTCTTACTTGTATGAGCTGAATACATGCCATCAACCTTGAAAATTAATGTCTTACTTGTATGAACTGTTCAAAATTAAAAACTTGCTTACTTGTCATTATGAGACGCTAGCAAGTTGGCATATATTTAATATATATGGGGAATTAAAGAAGAGCAAGTAGATTAATTTATATAGAATATAATATATTAATGTCTTACTTGTATGAACTGAATACATGCCATCAACCTTGAACTGTTCAAAATTAAAAACTTGCTTACTTGTCATTATGAGACGCTAGCAAGTTGGCATATATTCAATATATATGGGGAATTAAAGAAGAGCAAGTAGATTAATTTAAAAGCGTAATTCACATTATAATAAAGAATATAATCATAAATTTTAAGGGGTGAAAGCATTGCAGAAGTTACCACTATAGCGTAATATGAATGCGGATAACTCGAGCGGGTAATATTATACCAAACATTTTTCAGACGAAATTCTATAAAACTATTCTGTACTCTATTAGTGTTCAAAATCAAAATATTAGGATTCTTAATATTGTAATTATTTCTGTTCATAAATTGGAGGCTTCAATATTTTTCCCAGAGCATCGGTCTCTACGGATGGTCATGAATTAGATTTTTAAGAATATAATTCATATCTAATCCTTATCTACAATTGAATTTTAAATCTATATTTATATTTATTTTAAAATAATTTGAATTTAAGATCCAATCCATTTAAGTGGATATAGATTTGGTTATATTCAATTTATATCCACTTAAATGTTATAAGGATTTGTTTTTACAAATTTTAGTAATTAAACGGTAAAAGGTGAAAATTTAACACTTGTCCATTTAAGAACTATTTTCAATCGACCTTGATCTAGATTATTTTTGATCGATCTTGGTTAGAGCATTTTTAACCTACCTCAACTAGGGTAATTTGGGTTGGCATCATCCCATACAATTTTAGACTAATGCCAATCAAGACTTTTTTTCGGCTGACGTCAGTCAATGCATTTTCGGTCGACGTCGGTCAAGGATATTTTTGGTCGATCTTAGGTAGGATTATTTTATGGTTGAGGTCGACTAGGGTTTTTAGTCAATATTGGTCAGTAATATTTTTTGGCCGACATCAACTAGGAGTTTTTTTTATCAGCATTGGGCGTGACTGATTTTTTGTCAATGTTGGTTAGGGTTTTTTTACTCGACATCGGTAAGGTTTTTTTGGCCGATAACGTTCATTGATATTTTTTGGCCCACATCAACCGATACTATATTTTGGTCGACGTTGGCTAAGTTTTTTTGTTGACACTAGTTGAAACTAGTTTTTTGTTGGCGTCAGCTAGGGTTTGTTGGCCAACATCGATCATTACTATTTCTTTTGGCTGACACTGGCTAGAGATATTTTTGTTGACATCAATTAGGATTTTTCCAATCGACGTCAATTGGGAGAATATTTTGGCCGACATTAACTAGATTTTCTTTTACCGATGTCAGCCAAAAAAATCCTTGTCATCGTCGACAAAAAAATTCTTGTCTGATGTCGTCCAAAAAAACCTGGTCAATGTCGGTTGAAAAACCTACTTGACATCAACAAAAAAATAATCTCGATGGACATTGTAAAAAAATCATAACTTACATTGACCACACAATAATCTCGACTGATGTTGACCAAAAAAACTTTTGACAACATCGGCCAAAAATAATCTTGATCAATGTTGATCGAAAAAACCCTTTACTGACGTTAACAAAAAAAAAAGACTCAATCAATGATGATTTAATAACATCATCAGCTGATATTGTCCAAAATAACTCTAGACGAAATCGACCAAAAAATGCTCCTACCGAAGTTGGCCAAAAAACCCTAGCCGCCATCGTCCCAAAAATTATATTAAATTTAAAAATTCAAACAAATATCGAATTTATATCCAAATAATTGGATTGGATTTAAAATTCAAAAAATGTAAATTTAGATATGAAACTAGACTATTTAAATAAATTTAAAGTGGCTTAAATTAGATTAGGTTAGTTTTTATATAATTTGATTTTTTTTTCACAGGCCTATCTGTCCCCGTATGTCTCCCATTTGATCGAGTTTCGCGGAAACTGCAAAATTCAGCACTGTACTTTTTCCTAATGCAAGTATGTGTTTGATTTCTAATAAGTAAAAATTACTACCTAGAATAACACCAAAAAATTGTCGAGCGTTGGACTTGGAGATAACACCAAAAACAAGATTAAATTCTTTAACATTTTTTTCGATATATGCAATAGGTAGCTTTCCAACAAATAATCAATGTCACCCAAGAATTCTTTCGTTTGAACAGTGAATTACCCAATTTGTCAAAATTGGCTGTGCAATACACGTGTTAAATGTCCCAGTAATATATATTATAAGTCAGGGGGCACAGTTCACGCCACCTCCTAGTAATTACATATTAAAATTAGTAACAAATATTTCGTAAAGTGTATTAATTTTTTTTATATAATTACTATACGGGACCCATAGATAGTCGGTACTTATCAACCCACTACCATTTCACACACAATATCTTGGTGGGTATCATGGACACTTATCAACTCGGTTCATTTTCATCCTTTATAAAACAGAAGACTACGTAAGAATATACGTTTCAAACAAATACTTACTTTAGTATCAAAATCTTTTTTTATATATATATATATATTTCACTCATTAGAGAAGGAGTTTGGCGACAGGAGAAGAAACCGTCTACAGATCCAAAGAGGAAAAGCAATAGAAGAACTTTCTTATCCAGCCTTAAGAATGATAATGAGAAATGGAGTCCGAGTATCTACAAAAATTATCTATATAGCACAATTAATTTGCTTGATAAGTATAAATATTGATAACTATGTATAAATTTAATGGGGTTAAGTGTAGGTACATGTATTCTAGCTAATTATTTATGATTATAAATTAATTTAAAATAATTTTCAGTAAAACCTAGTAATCCACTGTGTTGAAAACTTCTTTTTTTCTTTTCGAATTTCTTCCATTATTTCCAGCTCATAAGTTTTGTGTAAACCATTAATATTATTTTATTTTTGTTATCGTCATAGTCTTAGTTCGCTGTGTGATTAAATTAAGGTTTAATTATTCTGTAGATTTTTATATTTTACTAAATTTTTAATTAGATCTTTGATTTTTTTTATTTTAATTGAATTTTTGAAATTTTATTTTCTTAGTACCCTGGGTACGATTTACTCACAGGGATAAAAACTAATTTCAAAATACTAAAACACTTAAGATTTAAAACAAAATATATACTATATATAATTCAATAAAGTTTATTTCTAAAATCTTAACATAAAGAATAATTTAACATATAAAGGATATTTTAGAAAGAGTTAACAATTAAAACATTTTAAAAAAATTAAAAAATAAGCACCAAATAACAATGGTAGATCATGTGTTACAAAGAAAAAAAAAAGAATACTAGAGACGCACGTGATCTCTTTAAAAAATGGAAGCTTAAATTCAAAATGTAAAATTTAATTAATAAGAATATCAATATGTAAGTTAATCCGGATCGAGATGACGCGCCGTGCGTACATTAAAAAACTTGTCAAAATGTTTGTATTCTTGATTATCATTAGTACTTGTTTATTTTTATAAAATGGAGATAATTAGGTGTTGATCTTATAGCCAATGACGTATAGGCAGCCTCATTGGTTCATGCATTCAATTGCATATTTTTATGTTTTTTTTCTTAGAAATCGATCCCTCAGCTCCCACTATATATATATATATATACAAGTAGCATAATGCATGGTGAGCAGATAAACACTTTTAACACTAAAAAGATGAAATCCTCTCTTATCTTGTTATTTATGATCTGTGGTGGAGTGATTGCAACTCCTCCAGAGGATCCAATTCGGTGTTCTTCAAAGAACACAGACTGCACCATCACAAACACCTATGGCGTCTTTCCGGACCGAAGCATTTGCCACGCCGGTGAGGTTATGTACCCAAACACAGAGGAGGAGCTCATATCCGCGGTGGCCTCAGCTTCGAAGAACAAAAGAAAAGTGAAAGCCGCCACGCGCTTCTCCCACAGCATCCCGAAGCTGGTTTGCCCTGATGGCGAAAACGGGTTGCTAATAAGCACTAAAAATCTGAACAAGATATTGAAGATTGACAAGGAGGCAAGGACGATGACAGTGCAGAGTGGCGTGTCGCTGAGAGAGATAATCAGCAAGGGTGCAGAGGCTGGATTGGCCTTGCCATATACACCATATTGGTGGGGTTTAACCATTGGTGGACTCATGGGTACAGGTGCTCATGGAAGCACTTTGTGGGGCAAAGGAAGCGCGGTTCATGAGTATGTGGTTGAGCTACGCATTGTTACTCCTGCTGGACCCGAAGATGGCTATGCCAAGGTTCGCAATCTTGACGAATCTCATCAACAACATCTCAATGCAGCGCGAGTTTCTCTGGGGGTTCTTGGAGTTATTTCCCAGGTACGTACCTATATATCTATATTCTTTCTTTTTTTAATAGACAGACAACACTTTGTTTTACCTTTCTCATTTCTGATTTCAAGCAGAAATAAAAATAAATTTATATATATTCAAGCAGAAATTAAGTGGTCGATCATGAGACTAAACTTTTTTTAATAGATCTTACTTTGTCTGGTCATCAATATTTCTTCTATGCAATATAAATATACAATACTATTTTTTAACAAAAACACGAGATGCTTGAGCCAGATCGGTTTTAATAACTAAAATTATAAGTTATATAATTTTTTCACATTTTAATCTCATGCAGTCATATCTGATTACTTTATTTTATATATAAAGATAAATCTAAACAAAATAAAATTGTTAAAAAAAGGAAAAGAAAACTAAGTATTACAACGTTCCAATAAATATACATTGAGAGTGAAAGAGTAGTTTTATGTCATTGTAACTTGCCTTTAAATTAAAAATGGCAATACCGGTTAGTACGTAGATAGCTTAAGATTGACTATATATGGAACTTCAACTTGATTTTTTTTTTTTGAGAGGACTTCAACTTGAATTAGTCAGCATTTTCTTTGTCAAAACTTGAATTGGACAACCAATTTAAAACATAGCCAACTAATAATAATTCTTTTATAATATTTTATGGTCATTTGTGATTGAATTATAAAAATATTTTTTTAAAATAAAAAACCGTGTAATTATGTAGCAATACTTTTTTACCTCAATAAGAATATATAGTTAAAAGCAGTCACTTTTTCTTATCTTTAACTAATGCAACACAATACAAGAGTTGCACCCCTTCTCCTCCCGAAAAAGATACAAGGGAGGGTAACCTTGAAAACTTGATAGTTGCTTGTATTTCTACCATTTACCATTCAGTTTTCAAGTCAAACTACTACACCGAGAGTTGTTGGATTGTTAGTCTAACTGATACGTTTGGTTATCACTTTTGTGCAGGTTACCCTGAAATTAGAGCCTCTCTTCAAGCGATCTCTTACATATTTGACCAAAGATGATTCTGATTTAGGTGATGAATTGGTTACTTTTGGAAGAAAGCATGAGTTTGCTGATGTAACATGGTACCCAAGTCAGCAGAAGGCCGTGTATAGAATTGATGATCGTGTCTCCATTAATAAATCTGGAAATGGTTTATATGATTTCTTTCCATTTCGCCCCACACTCTCGGCCGCACTAACTGTTGTCAGAGCTACAGGTACTAAGATCTTCTTGTAATTTTAGTTATCTATAACTATACAAAGGAAGTAAATTAAATGTTTTGGTTACACATTTTTATATCTATTTTATTCTTATAATTATATTTATAAGTTATTGTTTTATTTTTATAATTTTTTTACAAATCACTCATTAATTTTTATTATCTTTTTTATTTTTAAAAAATGAAAAAAAACAGTTAAACATTAAGTGTCTTTTTTTTCTAGTTATTTTATAAAAAAATTATATAAGTATTTCATATCTTAAAAAATAAAATATTAAATGTATTTAATATATATATATATATATATATATATATATATATATATATATATATATATATATATATAAAGATGTTATAAGAAAATTTAGAGTTATTGATATTGAAAATGTTATACCAAAGTTGGATTTGAATTCATGATCCACTTTGACATTTTCTTCTGACAGAGGAGCTTCAAGAAGCAACCCGCGATGCTAACGGGAAGTGCGTTGGTGCAAAGTTGATAACTGCAACACTGTCAGGCATTGGTTACGGATTGTCTAACAATGGTACTCCTTTTCTCTTGACGCATTCTAAAAAGAATTTTACGAGTACTGTACTTGTTTTCATATGATCGAGTAAGAAAAATGGCAAATTCTGAATTTGAAAATTTTCAATTTCAATTAAAAAATATTAATTAATTTCGTTAACCAGATGATAAAGGTATCTTTCTTGGGTATCCTATTGTTGGATTTAGCAACCGGATGCAGGCATCAGGGACATGTTTGGATAGTCTAAATGATGGATTGATCACAGCATGTCCATGGGACTCCAGAATCAAAGGGGAATTCTTTCACCAAACAGCATTTAGCATTCCATTGTCTGCTGTAAAGAACTTCATCGAAGATGTGCAAAAGCTTGTTGAGCTGGAGCCAAAGTCACTGTGTGGCTTAGAAACAGCAAATGGAATTCTCATGCGCTATGTTACGGCTTCTAGTGCTTACCTTGGAAAATCAGAGGATGCTGTGGATTTTGACATCACATACTATCGCAGTAAAGACCCATTGGCTCCTAGGCTTTTCCAAGACATACTTGAAGAGATAGAACAAATTGGATTGTTCAAATATGGGGGGTTACCCCACTGGGGTAAAAACAGAAACTTAGCATTTTTAGGAGCAATCAAGAAGTATCATAATGCAGATAAATTTTTGAAGGTTAAAGAGGAGTATGATCCACAAGGACTGTTCTCTAGCCTTTGGACCGACCAAATGCTTGGACTTCAAGAAGGGGTGACAATATTGAAGGATGGGTGTGCGATGGAAGGAATGTGTATTTGCTCACAAGATAGTCACTGTGCACCAAAGAAGGGATACTTTTGCAGACCAGGGAGAATTTATAAGGAAGCAAGGGTTTGTACACGGGACGTTAAGAAAACCAAAGAAGCAGATGATGTCAAGGACGAACTCTGAAAGACCAAGGACAATTTATAATTTTTTTTATAGTAGTTTTGCACTTTTGCTTCTCTTACAAATAAAAGAATCTTATTTTCCATTTAAAAATAAAAGTGTTGTCAATGTCATTTAATTGGTTCAAAATTATCATTTTTGAATCAATTGACGAGGTTTGTAAAACAAAAAGACTACACAACACTCAATCAAATGGGATTTATTTATTCTGAGACCATGCAATCCAATGTAACCAGTAAATTAGTAATCCATATGTGAAGATGTATGAATATTTATTTTCAGCATCTAAAATAACATTATTTTACAAATTAGATTCTTATCAACTAAGTTATAAATAGTAACATTGATAATTCTGTCTAAAAAATAAGGCTTTTTAAGATGGTTTGATAATCTTTATAAAAAAATCTTTAATTTTTATGATGACTACTTCAAAGACAATTTAGAATTGTCTTAAAAAGTTTTTTAGAACAATGTAAAATTGATTTTTTTAATAGTGTCAAATGCATTATAATGCAAAAAACTTTTATATATATATATATATATATATAATCCTTGATTTTCAAATAAGTTTCACAAATTTATAACATGCGAAATTGAAATCAAATAAAGGTTTTGTTGTTTTGTTTTGGAAGATATTAGATAAGTTTCAATTTTCATTTTTACCAAAAAAAAAAACATTTTTCTCTCAATGATTGATTTTCAAAAAGTAAAAATTATTATTAGTGATACCTTCGAGATAGAACAACAAACTTCGAGATAGAATCAAAGTTTGAGATCTGTTGACAACAACAAAGTACTTAGACAAAGAGGAAACAATGGGTAAAGGATGGATATCAGTAAAAAAACATTTTAATGTTAAGTTAATAACGTTTTATCATAGTGATAGTATTAATAAATGCTTGAGTACTCCATGTTAAACGCGACCTTTTATCATTATGATGATTCAAAGAGTTTTGATGACCATTAAGTCGACTACAGATAAAGACGAATACAAAGAAACAATCTGAGCTATGAGGATAAAGTTGAATGAGTGATTGCATTCTTTCATGCCTAATTAAATTGTCACCAATTGATATATTTATGGATGAAATTTGTTATTTACCGTATAATTATTGTTTAAATTGACTGGTCCATCACAGCTGAGTTTTTGTGTAAATTTTTCAATATGAATAAAATATAGGTAGTTTAAATTTGAGTAAAAAATAAACTAATTCAATCAAAGAGAAAAAAAAATCAAAATCAAAATACTTAATATTTAAAAAAAAAACAAATGAAGGTAAATAAAGTTGATATTTACAAATTAAGAATAGAAAAAAAAAAATATAACATGAAAATGATGTTTTGAACATAATTAATAATTCAAACATTTTAATATATATATATATATATATATATATATATATATATATATAAGTAAGCACCAATTAATGATACGACGAGTGTTACTAAAATAATAATAGTTAAGCACCAATTAAAAAAAGCAATTATTTAACTATAATTGTTAAACTTTAAATCAATTGAATAATGAATCCAATTTTAAAAACCTTGCTTTTAAGCTCAAACTAGTTAATTACAGTACGCACTCACGGGTAAGCTACAAATTTAAATATATAATATAGTTATATACATATAATTATAACTTCAAACGAAATGTACTCAATTTAAAACTAAATAAATGAAAACAAAAATTAATATAAACTAAAAAATTTATAATCAACATGTTAAAACTGATTTAAAGATCAAGCAAAACAAAACCCATATTATATAACAAACTGTCATCTAATCAAATGATAAATTTAAAAATATTATTTACAGCAAGATTTCAACAATAATATATCACACTTACATTGTATTCAATTTATAAACCTAATCAAAACAATGTATAATTAACTGCTAAATAAGAAAACTTAAAGATAATTCACATGTGAGACTCTGCAAATCTTGTGATTAAAAAACCAATTTTTGGTGTCTTTTTCCATCATTCATTGTATTTTTCAAACATCCATGGTCAACGAACTAGCCTATACATAAGCCAACCCTAGTGGGATATAACAAAACGTGATTTTACTGTATTGTTAAGGCAGGACAATTTTGGGAGACGTGGAAAATAATAATTGGTGGAGCGTGCGGGTGCAACTTTGTGAAGTGAGATCGACCGTATCGTAGTATTGTCTCTATTAAGGGGCATCTGGAAAAGGAGGCTTCGCCGGATAAACACACATCTGTGTCTTTGTCTTTGTCTCTCTCTCTCTGTGTGGGAAGAACGAAGAAGAAGAAGCATCACAGAACCGAACCCATTCAGAAGCAAATCCGAAAACCCCTCACTTAATATTACTGGTACGCTATGCAAAATCACTCCTTTTTGTTTTCCATCAATAAATATGCCTCTTTTTCTTCGCCCCACTTCTTGTTTCGATCCAATTCTAACCATTCCCATAACGCCAATTTCGGCCCCCATCTACCAACAATACATCCTTTCTCTTTGGTATGTCACATTTCTCTGCTCTTCTATTCTGCCACTCACATCACAATCACAGGGTTTAACTCTTAACCTAACCTAACCTTGGAGGGTTTTTCTCTGTGCCAGATTCGCATGTCTATTTCTTTCTTTTCTAGTTTAATTTTAATATCTGAATCGATTTGTTGGCATTCCTCTCTTCCGCATTGGACAAACATAATTTTGTCTGCATACAGCTTTGGATGTAAATGCCTATTGCCCCCATTTCGTTGTCTAGAACACTTGAATACGTATACAAAAAAAATGAAAAATTAGGTCTGAATTTTCCCCCAATTTGTTTGGGTGTGCTTTCCAGTTGGGGGGGGGGGGTGCGGTAGGGGCACAACCCTCCCTCATTTTCCCATCTCAGGAAACCACCTTTGCTTCGAAGACCTTGCTGCTGCGCTGGAGAATGCCCATCTCTACACCTACACTCGCAGGTGCCGGTGCTGGTTTATCTGAATCATCGGTGGTCGATGAGACGGATGAGAAAATAAACAGGGATGAGGGAGAGCTAGGGTTTCTACTTCTTGCATATGAATCAGAGAGAGAGCATGAATTTGAAGTTGGAATTTACAAAAGTTGGCCGGGACAAATGAGTAATTTAATTAGTTTTTCTACAAATGCCTCAAATGAATTGGAGGGTTTTAACACATCCCCACACCCTTTCCCCCATTTTAGAAAACTCCCAAACAATGTAAACGCTCCTTAAATGCCTTCCCTTCCCTCCCAAATTCCACTCCCAAACATAACCCTTATGGTCCCAATTCAGTTACCTACTGGTCAAATAGGGGCCATTTAGTGATGTTTCTGGGTTGTCTTTGTGGCGCAGGCAGGCAGTATGCCATTTCCATGCGTCCACTTTAGTAGCCCTATAAAGATTTTTTCCCCCTCTGAAAAAGCAATTACCTTAAAACCTGGTGTCCTGAAAATCCTACTATTCTGTACAGGTTTTGTGATTAACGTGTGAACCCTGCAGGTATTCAGCTGTTCATGACAAAAGCCTGAACCAATCATGTCAGAAGGTGCAGAAATTGATGAGCGTGTGGACCTTGATGAGGAAAATTATATGGAAGAGATGGATGATGATGTTGAAGAACAAATAGACGATGATGGAGTGGATGGAGTTGAAGAAGAAAATGCTGAAGGTAGTTTTGAAGAAGATGAATATGAGGACTCAGCTGCTGAGGCTGGTGGGAAAGACCAGTTGCCTGAAGCAGAAAAAAGTGACATTGCTACTGAATTTGGGGATGATGAGCAAAAATTGTCTTTCATTGATGAAGATGAGAAAGAGAAGCATGATGAACTTCTTGCCCTTCCACCTCATGGTTCTGAAGTCTTTATTGGTGGACTTCCTCGGGATGTATGTGAAGATGATTTAAGGGAATTGTGCGAGCCCATGGGTGATATTCTTGAGGTCAAAGCATTGATGAATTGCTCTAATGATATTATAAACCTGTCCTTTTCTGCAGGTGGGGAAAATGGGAATTATTAGTAAAAAAAAATATTTGTTGTTGCTTTTCAGGTGCGATTAATGAAAGACAGGGACACTGGAGAAAACAAGGGTTATGCCTTTGTGGCTTTTAAAACAAAAGAGGTAGCGCAAAAGGCTATTGAGGAGATACACAGCAAGGAATTTAAGGTATTTACAGTGCTTCCAAAATGTCTTATTCACCATATTCGTTTTTCTTGACAAATTTCAATCAAGAATCTTATTTTGGTGATTAGTTTTAACATATTTCATGATTTCAGGGGAAAACTTTGAGGTGTTCACTTTCTGAAACCAAACACAGATTATTCATTGGTAATGTTCCAAAAACTTGGACTGAAGATGATTTTAGGAAAGTTGTTGAAGGTGTTGGTCCTGGGGTTGAAACCATTGAGCTCATAAAGGTGTGCAGTCTTGAACTAACTGTGCTACTAATTTATATTAAACTGTTGTCAGGCCTACCTTTTTATTCCCACTCCATTTTGTTTATATCAGGACCCTCAAAATCCTAGTAGGAACCGTGGGTTTGCGTTTGTTTTGTATTACAATAATGCATGTGCTGATTATTCGCGGCAAAAGATGGCAAGTTCTAGCTTTAAGCTGGATGGCAACACCCCGACTGTCACATGGGCAGATCCAAAGAACTCACCTGACCATTCTGCTTCTTCACAGGTAATTTCCTGAATTAAAATGGAATGCAGATGAACAGTTTCTAATTGATTTTTCTTACCATTTGATCAAGTGTTTGATTGGACATGTATAGGTGATAATCCATGCTTCTATTTTCCGGCAATGTTTCCTCCTCTTTTTCTCCTTTTCCTTCTCACCCTGTAGAACCCAAGCCAATGGGTATTTACAAGTTTCTCTATGCTTTGATATGGATCTCAGCATATAAGGAAAATCCGTTTGTTTTTTTTTTGAAGGGCCACAAAATATTATATATAAATAATTTCAAAGAAACATAGCAGCACCAGAGGTACTGCTGGTGGATGATACATCTGAAAACATAGGAAAATAAAAAGCCCATCAAAACAAAACTGAGAAACTCAGATACACCCTTCCCATACATAACTGAAGAAATTCATTTAGCCAAAGTATCGCACTATATTGGACGACCAGTAGTTAAAGGAGTCATTAAAGTGCCTGTCTCTGGTTTTTAGCCAAGACCACAACAGGAATAGGGAATCTTCCATCACTTTTGGAGGATCGAAACTCTTGCCTTGGAAGACCAAAGAATTCCTATGCTGCCATATTGTGGAAGTTAAAGCAATCCACCAACAACGCCGGCGAGTTTGGTTAATGGCAGTTCCAAAACCATCACAGAATTGAATGAAATGATCTGCTGGGGATGCTGCTAAGGGACCAGCCATCTTAATCCGTTTGTTGTTTGAGAAATTTATTGTGATTTAGGTGTTGTGATTTTTTGAGCTACATTTTCAAACTGTCAATTTGAGCTAGTTGTGTCATTTCCTTTAAAAAACAATGGAAAGAAACTGGCTCTTATTTACCCAATTGATGGGGAGATGAGTTTGCCTTATTCCTAGGTCAGGCATATCACAATTTACAAGTCTCAATGAGGACTAACAGTGGTACCTCGGTACTTACAGATGGCCTATCAACCAAGGACCATATGCAGGATTTAAGTATATGACCTTGTCAGCTCAATTTGATCATATCAATTAAGCCAAGCCTCATTGTTGGCTCTTGTTTACTAGGTGGACTTGGTCTTTAGTTGCTCAAATTTAATATAAAAATGTGAAGAATCTGTAGCCACTCCTTTATGTTATGTTTCAATTCTGATCTTCTCAATCTTGCATAAAGTATATGAATAAATAATCCGAATCATGCCCAAGAGAGTTTAACTCAAGTGACACTAGGTCCCTGTGGGAACTTGTAGATCCTGATATAAAATCCCTCTCTTTGGCTGCACTTTAACCCCCTTCCAAAAGAAACATAGAGTTTCCCAAGACATGATTGCCTGAGGTTTGCTGTTTGAGATAAAACGAGATTCCTGCACTTCAATGAAGTTTGCTGTGTTTCAAGTCTGATTCCTTTCACTATACGATAATAGACAGATGTTTGATCGATATTCCTTAGAAACCTTACAAGGATGGCTATCAAAGCAATTCAAGATTTATTGAAGCAGTATGGAATTTAGTGCTTCATTCGGTTGAGCTTGGTACTTTTGGATAATGTTCCAGTTGGTCTTTTGCCATTTATGATGGTTGATGAAAAGCATTTTTATAGCATGAGGTTATTTGGTTAGTTTAGTTGATTTTGTTATATTGGTTCATTAGTTAATTACCATCTTAGTTAGGAAGCAAGCCATTTGTCTTTTGAGAGCTTTTCTCTCTTAATACTACTTTGCTCTTGCTGTATTTCTCTACATGGTAACTGAAGTCATACAGTACACATCTTGAGCTCTTTTCCATTGCATCATCTCCTTTTATTCTTTCCCCTATTTTCTCAAACTTAATCCAAAATCTTCCCTATTGGTTTGATGGTTTTCTCACGTGTTCTTTATTTTCTAGGGAAAATTCCCCCCTCCATTCCCAATTCATGAGTTTGCTCCTTTTCTTTTCTCTGAAATATTCTGTTTCACTGTCAGGTTTTTTCTTTGGCATGAATTTTCTCCCTCGTGGTATTTATAATTTCCACCCTACTAGGAAGTAATTTTATTCATTTTTCTTTCCTCTCTTCTATTCTCTTTATGCTTTCATGTGATATTGTTAAAGGCATAAGGGCAGTTGCTTGCAAGAATAAATGGAAAACAAGGTAGTTAGATTATATAGTTAGAACAATTGGTTTGCTGGAGAGAATGAGTTAAATATATGGAGGTAGTAAGGATAGGGGGACCATTCAGGAGCTTGTACTTGGACAGAATTGATCAAGTGCTCAGTTGTAAGAAAGGGGCAGCCCTTTATAAAGGGGAAACACTTGGAGGAGAATATGTCTGTCCTTGTTTCTGCCAATTTCATTCAATCAATATAAATCATCTTTTCTTTTACTCCATCATTCAGAGATTCCTATTGGGTATGCTTCCATTTGCTACTGCCAAAGTGTTCAAAATCATCTGGCATATCTTTTTATGTTCAGTATTGGTTTGCAACTACCTTAGGTTGTTAAACATGGAACTTCAGCTTCTTCTTTTGGTTGTTAAGCCTCTGCTTCAGTCTGGCATAAAGATTATTGTTCCCACATCGAGGATTGTTAATTGTGATGTTATTTGGTGGCCCAAAGAGTCCTGATTTGCTTTAATAAGTGCCTTGGTGCCATTAGAAGAAGATCAAGTGTGCCTATGGACCGGTTGAAGACTTCTAGAGTTACACACCTTGGTCATTGCTGATTCTCATTCTCATTTTTTTCCTTCTGATTTTCTTCCTTGTTATTCAATGTGATTACTGCATGGCTTGTATTTTACAATTAGTTGTTCTGTTCATCCCTAGGTGGGATTGCCTATTGTTCAGCTTGCTAGGAGCTATTACCACATGTTTAATTAGTGAATTTGGTTATTGTTGGTGTGAGATTGGTTGTTAGTCAAGTACCAGCAATTAGGAAGCTAGCCTTGTGGTACATGTAAGCCTGTCATTGTAGTAAACATAACCTTTACCCATTTGATCACTTTTGGTTTCTTCTCACATCCAGTATCTCAATTTTTTCTGGTTCTTGCCTGTTGCCATGTTTCTCAATCTTTCCTTGGCATGGAAATGGACAGAACTCAGAAACATTCAAATGTCTTTATTCTTTAGTTTTTGGACCATTGTATTGGTGAAATTAGTATTATTGTGACTTTTACACTAATTGGTTAATTGAAGTTTTGCTTTCAAACTATTTTTGTTTTTGGCATTTTCAGGTTAAAGCTCTATACGTCAAAAACATTCCCGAGAATGTTACCACTGAACAATTGAAGGAACTATTCCGCCGTCATGGAGAAGTAACAAAAGTGGTCATGCCACCTGGCAAAGCTGGAGGGAAACGTGATTTTGGTTTCATTCATTATGCAGAGAGGTCAAGTGCATTGAAAGCTGTAAAAGATACAGAGAAATATGAAATTGATGGTACTTGTTTTATACTAAAACTTACGAACCAACTTTGGCCCTGCAAGTTTGTCTCTGTTTTCCTTTTCCTTTTTTTGTTAAATTGATTTCTATACAAAAGATAACAATCGGGAGAATCCAATTTATCTATACATAAAGATCTTTAAAAAGTGTCATTGGTGTTATCACTTATCAGTAAAAGATATTCTTTGAATATATTCAGTATTTTCCCTTAAATATGTTTAATGAATTTGAATGACAGGCCAAATGCTTGAAGTTGTTCTTGCTAAGCCTCAAGCTGATAAAAAACCTGATGGAGGTTATGCCTACAATCCTGGACTTCATCCAAACCATATTCCACATCCTGCATATGGTAACTTTTCTGGAAATCCTTATGGCTCTTTAGGGGCTGGATATGGTGTTGCTGCTGGTTATCAACAGGTATTTACTGAGTTACAACATATATTTATAGTTGATGTATTTGTTTCTTGATTTATTCTTTGTCCTAATCTGTTTGGATCTTGTGGGTTTTTATGGATGTTTTGAACAGCCAATGATATATGGTAGGGGTCCAATGCCAGCAGGAATGCAAATGGTTCCAATGGTGTTACCAGACGGTCGAATTGGCTATGTTCTGTAAGTTGGTACAACTGATGTTACATAGTTTCATTTCCTTTTATTTGACATAATGCCTTAATCTTCATATTGGTGATATGTTACAGTCAACAACCTGGTGTACAAGTGCCAGCAACCCGACCCCGCAGAATTGATCGGAGCAATGGTCCAAGTGGGCAGCCAGGGCGAGGAGGAGGAGGAGGTAGTGGCAATGATGAAGGCAATCGTAGTAGAAGGTATCGACCCTATTAGGGATAGAAGACTGATAAATGCGATGTGGCTTATGCCCCCCAACTGTCTTTTGGTGGTGAGGGGGCTTTGGGAACAAGGGACGTGTAATTCGTTTGCTATATATCGACAGAAAATCCCTCTTCACAATCCCTATCCCATAAAAGGGGGAAAAAGAAAAATATAAAGAGAAAGTTAGGTTTAGGACCAGTGATATTCTGCTTAATGTTGGTGTCTACTGCTGTTAGATGAGTCACAGCAGAGTAATTGCCATATTTTCTGCTTGTAATGCTTCTTGGATTTTTTTATTGACAACCAGTAGAAAAATGTGTTAATTTGGGTTCAGCAACTTTACTGGTTTTGTTGCTCATTTTTCATGCTCTAAATGGCGCTTCTGTTGGTGGCAGTTTTGTTAGCTATAGAGTAGCAAGTTAGCAGTGCTAAGTAATGCTACTTTACTGCTGTCAGAAACCCAAGTCGTTGCCATACATAAAATGCATTCGGTCTAATTAAATAAAATAATAAAAATGAATGAATAAATAAATTGGTGTAGCAACACATCTAATCCAAAGAAAAAACAACTGCAAGAAAAATAGATTACTCAAGTACTAGGTGGTGGGTTTGTTTTCGCGATTGTGGATCGATCAGGGCCGAAATTAAAGTAATTTCTTATTTATATTATTGTCCGTTATATATAGTTTTGGTGAAGGGCCAAAGTTGCCGACAACGATGACGATTGGATGGTTGGGATAAAATGGCAATTATTGTTCCCCTCAATACGATTCATAACAGGAAAAAAAGAGAGAAAGAAGTAGCATAGTTCAATCACAGAAAGGTCGAAACTCATGAAACATTCAAGATGGTATCTCGATAGATAAGCTTGGTGATGCAGCAACTAACGCATCCTTCAAGTGGCCTTAGGACCCTCCATGTAACAAAAAATAAGAAATAAACGCATCCTTCAAATTATCCGAGATAATCCTGGTCCAAATTGGCACCTTTCACTTTCCAAACCAAGTTTTTGTGTTACATGGTTGTTGTTGTAAAAAAGTTGCTCAGAATGAAAATTGTTTTACTTTTGTTATTTTCTCATCCCATCCATTAACGAATACATGCTTGCTTGCAAAGCTGGAATTGTTAAATGCTTCCTTGGATTGATTTTGAAAAATACTATCAACCCCAGTAACATAGGTTCACCAGCTTCCACTCTGTTGATGAGGGAGAGAAGCTCATTCTACGAAGGCCGATTGTGGTAGACGGAAATGATGAAATGACGCATACGGAAGAATAACTCGACACCCCACCAAAACAATGTCATTTAATAAAATTTCACCATGCTCAACAAAAGCATCGGAATCCCGTACGAAAGGGGAGGGGAGTTTATAATTGACAGAAAATCTTTTGAAAAAAAATTAGAATTTAGAACACACGCCTCCAAAAGACATTAATTTTTTTTATGTATGTATTAATGTTTATAATACTAGACAATAAGTAATACTGTTTATCAAACATTTAAAACTGTTTAGGGCAAGCATTAATCAAGACCGGATTGCTGCTAATCTTGGTCACAACTTGTGATTAGGAGTTACTTTTCAAGTTGATTAATTCAATTTCTTTGCCTATACTTTTCAAGTTTATTAATGGAGTTTTTTTTTTGCTTGCACGCGCACACACACATATAAAGGACAAGAAAAGTCAAATCCCAACCTTAGCATCTTTGGCTTTTAATTTATCAACATTATCAATGAAATTAAACATTCAACCTTGCAACGAAACGAAAATAAAAAAAACTTGCAAGTTGCTAATGCATAGCAACTCCATCCATTTAGTATAATATTGAAACCGAAGTTTCAAGCAAAGTGCGCATTCCCAATTTAACAATCAAGGGATACAAAGTAAAAAACTTGTATATTAAATTATTATCAAAGGAAAATAAAATAAAATAAAAATGTGTAGATGTGTAAAATAACAAGGGGTGATTAATCAAATGGTATTTGAAAGCTCACGAAGGCGTTTGTCGAACTCATCCAATTTAGAACCCCAATTTGCGTTTATGCGGAGTGGGCGAACATTGGTGTAGTTCACAGCAGTTTCTTCGGTGGGAGTGACCACAGAGGATGAATCTCTCCGATGCTCCTTCTTATTCTTCTTCTTGTTCTTACGAGCACTTGCTCTCTGCAGTGCCCAAAGTACATCAGACCCACTAATCTCGCCTTCTTCTTGCGCTGCTTTCGGAATTGGAGTCGAATTGGATTCGAGAGTGGCCAAAAGGGTGTAACCCAATTTCTCACCTTGTTGCTTAGCGTTGGCGGAGACGCCGTGGCGCTGTCGCCATGTGGTGGCTGAGACGGAGGGAATAACTACAAGAGCCTTGTTAAACGGCGTCGCGTGTTTTGGGCAAGACCACATCTTTTTTGCTCTCTTCTCTTCTTCTCTTTTTTGCTTCTTTTCTCGAGCATTTCATAGATTTTATTTTAATGTTGCTTTCATCGAGTGGACTTTATTTACATTTACAATACCTCATCCACCCAAACTATGTCGAATAACATGCGAAATTATGTCTATCCTTTGTTTGGCCCTGAAAGAATTCTCAATTAATTTCTGGGCATTTGTGGACTACAATCTGACAATTGTCTACTTTTCTTTCGTTCATAATAAGGATCTATAGAACATGAAAACAAATAATTAGTTCCATCATTTTAATTTACATGCATTTTCAAAGTAATTATTTTTAGAGATTCAATAATAACTTAAATTACAGTTTAAAACTTTTATCAATTATTATTTTTATTCACAAGCTTTAAAATTAAAATTTTACTTTAAGAATTTTAATATAATTTTATTCAGACCATCGACATATTATCACATCTTATTTAATATTTAAAATATAGTGAACATAAAATAGAGGATTGATATATATGCCTGCCTATTCAACACAAAGATACACCGTCCCCGTAGTCATAAGCTCATGGGGCCAAGACTCTTACTTTATATAATAATTTGTTATATGATATAAAAGGATTGATTTATACCTACCTCTTCAGCACCAAAATACACCGTCCACTTAGTCATAAGCTCTTGGGGCCAAGACTCTTAGATCGAGATAAGTTATGCATGTTACATATTGATGAAGAAAATTCTTATAGGATTGACAAAGTGAGAAACGTTGGTTATATTTTGATAAAGAGGATTGTTATGCATTATCAGGAAAATGTTAGTAATGCCAATTTCCTATTAATTATATTAAAATTTTTGTGTGAAATATATTATTAATTCTTGTTTCTGTATAAGATTTTGAGTTGAGTCTTACGTGTAAAAAAAAAGTCATCTTCTTTTATTCACATCTTATGTGTAAAAAAAAATCATTCAGAACTCTTTATCTAACTTTGTACAGAAAATTTCCACAAAAAAAACGATTATCGTGCTTCAAATATTAATTGTCTTGCCCCTCAATAAATGTATGGGTCATAAATTTAAAGAACATTACAACTTTATTGAAATTATAATCCAAATATGTGATCCGAAAATTTTCCAAATTAAAGCCTAATTTTAGACTTTTCTATAATATCATGCACACTAATAAAGTTTAGCTTAATTAATTGATAAAGATGTGAGTTATTTTAAAACCTTTAGTATCTATCCTCAATTTTCACAAATAAAAAAAAAAATATACCTCCTATATAGGAATGAAAATAAACCAAGCCTTAAATAAGAATCTATTTAAAATCTAGTCAAGTTTTACTTTTACGGTTGTTATTGGTCGGACCTTGTTGCTAATGGTTTTTATTAAATAATTTTTAATTTTTTTATCTTTCAAAAATATCCTTTTAATGAAAACATAATTTTGTTGATAAAATACAATCATGTTTTTATTATGTAAAAAAGGAGGGATGTAAACAAGTTATACAATAAAAATGTGATTCCATTGTATATTTTATTAATGAAATCATGTTTTTGTTGTCAATGAAATCATGTTTTTTATAAAGACAACATATTTTTGTTATGTATTACTTTTTTTAAAAAATAATTGTTAGAATAAGTTATATTTCTTATTTGAATTAGTTTTGATACAAATTAATTTTTTTAATATAATCAAATTAATTGTCACACATTATTTTTTTAATTATAATCAAATTAATATGATAAATTGATTTGATTACCATCAATAAAGATAATTATTAATAATAATTAACTTGATTATCTTTATAAATGATAACTTCCATTCAATTAATTTAATTTTAAGGATGTATTAAGCATGTTAGTTTGAGAATATAGAGAAAGTCGAACTTGGGTTCCTTTTGGATTGAGAGACATGGTGAACAAGTTTGGAGTTCCATGCAACAAAATGAATTGAAGTAGCTAATTCAGAGGCTGAGGCGGTAGTAGACTAGTAGTAGCAGTAATAATAAAAAAGATTTGTGCAATGAAGAAGAAGAAGAAGATGCGGTGGGGACAGGAAAGGGGCAGTTATTGATGGAGTCATCCCAGTTGAGAGTTATGTTCTCCACCACCGCGTAGGAGTTTGGGTTGGCTTTGAGTAGGTCTTTGGCCAAGTCAACCGATATGAGTCCCCTCCGAGGTTGTAGGCTTGTAGCTCTTTATGTTGCTCCGAAGCTTCTAGTGGTTCACAATCATGGCTGACAGGGTTGAACAAGCTGCAATTCACCACCCGTTTTGGCAAAAAGCTCAACTCCTTTACGAAAGGGTTAGATAATATTTATTATATTATCAAAATATTTATTTGGTATGTTAGTTATAAATATTTTATTGTTATTATTATATAAAATAAATTCTTGTGAATGTAGGAGTTGAATATATGAAATTCTCATTAATCTAAATAAACTTTTAATAATCGAAGATAATAATATAGCAGGACATTAATAAAATAGAGTAGGAGCAAAGTTACGTTGTTCATGTTTATTAGTTTAATTTTACCCAAGTTATATTTTGTGGTTGAAATTTCTTACACAAGATCATTTAGTACAGTACTCATTGGATATTGCCGATTCCTTGGAGTCTTTATAATTTAATAATGTTTCATGCAAATCCTTATCCTTTTCAAGATCACCCCAAAGAACACGTGGGTTACATGTTACAGCCATATAAGTATGGCGCATGTAGGTCACCGACCTTGTTCAACTGTTTTAACGTTTTGAATTTGGTTGAGCACAAAGGAGATAATTTGCGGTGGTCAAGGGAGTGTAAAAAGCGGTGTCTTTTTCCCCCTTGTTTCAAGTATTCTAACAAGGTTTGATTTTGATGGCGACATAGTTGCCGTTGTTGAGGTCCCTGGCGAACTTCACCTTTGCAAAGCAACCACTTTGGCTACCTTCTTATCCCTTTTGTTTCGTTTCGTTTAATTCTCCAATTCTCCTGTTCCTGTATGTATGAGAACCATTGGGGAGGAAGGAATGGAGATATGTATGGATGGATTGATTGTGCGTCAAGTGTGTCACTGTGTGCGTTTACTTTAATGCCTAGACATCTTTCCCTTCTTCATTAATATTGCTTTCCAAAACCCGAAAACTACATATATGTTATATGTTGTACCATTGATTGTCATTTTGATGATTTTCAATAATATTTTGTACCATTGATTGTCATTTAGATACTTAACATTTCAATTTTTCATTACTACTTCAATAATATTTTGATGATTTTCATCTTTGTGATGTGACAACTACATATATGTTATATGTTGTACCATTGATTGTCATTTAGATACTTAACATTTCAATTCTATAAATGTTAGATGATCCCAACTAATAATAAAGAAACTAAATTAATTGATAATTTACAGTTTAATGATCATTTTGTCATTTTTCTAGTTTTCATAGACCAATTTCATTGATGATTACGATTTTGAAAACTAAATTAATTTATAAATTATAATTTTATAATTATTTTACTATTTTATTGATTTGAGAGACCAAATTGGCCAACTATTACATTAACAGGACTAAATTCATGATTCACTCATAGTTTATTGAATATAAATTACCGTAGAGGAAATATAAAATATTATTCTTTTATAACTTCTTTTATTGATCGTTCTTCATCATTAAATTTGGAATAAATTATCCATAAAGCAAATTTAACAATTTTAGTTTTCATTAAATTTTATTTTATCATCATTTGGTTTGGGATAAATTATAGATTGCCGTGTGTAGTGTACACATTCGCCCTCTTTCATCAATAATGTACATATTTTGTAGTCGAAATCCGAAATAATATTTCCGCTGTTAGAATTATTGAGCGGACAATGATTGAGTTCGATAGGAGGATAAAAAGACAAGAGTGTCCCACAATAATACTTTAGATGCTAAGAATTTAGACTCAAAATTTATTTTTGGTCCTGGTGTAATTTTTTTAATCCTTGATAAATTATTATACATTTAGAATATTTGTGCTAAATATTTTTTCAATGAAATTTATAATAAATAAATATTTTTAACTAATAAATTATATTTTAGAATTATAATAAAAAAGTTATATTGTAAAATAAGGTTATCTTTAAACATGGGTAACCTCTTTTAAAAAATTAAAAATCAATTTTAAAACAAGGATGAATATGATAAGTTGAAAGAGATAAACAATTGAGAAATTTAAATATACCAATGGAGATAAAAGTAGAATAAATTGAGACGATTGAGAAAATTTTTTATTTAGTGTATATAATAGCACATGTAAATGGAAACACTCTCATTCAAGAAAAGAAATCAGACGTAGATTAAATGTCATATTTTTTAAGAAACTTTATAATTATTAATTTCTTAGCGACTTGATCTTTATATCCAATAAAAGTAAGTATATTGTGTCAACAATATAATAAAAATATAATGTTTTTTACAATAGAAAACTATTTTTTCATTATTTCGTTTTGATAATCAGTAATCACAGGTAAAAATAAAATCTGTTTAGGATAAGACGAAAGTTTACAAAAATTGGAAAGCACAATTATTTATCAAATTGGCATAAGAAGGATTGCACGTTGTTAACTGCTACTAAATGGAATTATCGACCTAATACAGATTTAGCCTTTGGGCTATACAGCGCGGACTGTTTGACTTGACAAGGCTGTGCTTCAATTCTGGTCCAAAAATGGCTAGATTGCACTTTGTTCTTACTTAGGTAATTCAGTTGGATGAAAGAAAAAAAAAACATTTAATATTTTTAAATAGACTTTCTTAACGTTTTTTTTTTTCCTTAGTTGATCTTTAAATTCCACATAGTATGTTAATAACTCCCACTATTAATTTAAAATTAAGTTACTAACAAAAACAATAAAACAAGAATTTAACGTCTATACATTGATCGAGAAAATTATTATATATTTAAATTTTATTAAAATTATTGAGTTAGTTAACGAAAATATTATAATAAAAAAATAATAAATATTAATTATTATATTTAAACAGTAAAAAAAATGTACATGATTCTTTTTAATTTGTAATTTAATCAATAAGTAACTTCTAAGTTTATCTATTTATATATAATTATATCATAAAGATTTTGTGTTTTCGATAGAGTGGTTGAGAGTAAATAATTTATTTACTCTCTAAAATATTATCTTCTCTTTTAAACAGTGTTTAAGAGAATGAAATTAGTGAAATTATATAAGTAATATCTAAAGTATTAAAAATAATATTATATGCAGTCTCTCAAGTATTAAAAATTCTTCAAATTAATCCTTTTAACATTAGTAAAATTTATCAACCATTGATAGATATTCAATACTTTAAAGACTATTAATATAATTTGATTACTCTAAAGAAGAGAAAGAAAAATAATATTGTAGAAAGTAAATGAATTGTTTATTGGAATTGTTGACATCATACACATTACACACACGTTTGTACAACAGTCTGCACCAGATAACTCCCCCAGTGAAAAGCATATACCTCAAAGTGAGACGGAACCAATTCCCCCCTAAGTAAATAAAGATAGTATTAACAGCTTTAATCCATCCATTTTTTAAACTAAAGACTCCCTCATAATTAAGCATAGGTGTGTTTGAGTGGTATCTCACCAGGCAAGTACCCTTTTCCTAATTCAATTCTCTTCTCTTTCAATTTCAGGATGGGATCAAATGAGAACGAGGGAGGCTACTACAAGAAAAGTAGGTGGATAACAAAGCCATCATCATGTTTGCTTATATTATTCTCGTCCTTGTTGATAAGCATAGCAGGAGCTTCCATGCTTGGATGGTGGCTACACAAATACCATCCATCAAATACTCAACTCTGGATGGTACCCTTTGGCTTCCTTCTCTTCCTTACCCCTCTCATTATCTGCCTCTCCGTAATCCTTCCCGACCTCTGTCTTGCTACAGCCAGAATCCAAGAAGACCAAGCTTTTAAGACACATGATCATCATGCTCTTACTTTGCCATCTATACAATAGAATGAGCTTCTTTCATTCTTCTGTATAATTTTAAGAGTGTAATGTAATTCCCATGTTTTCTGCTTTTCACTTGTGCAATACTACACTTCACAATCATACTCGATAGTCTACACTCTACGCTAAATGAGTTTCAGTAATCTTTTATGGATTGATTAATTTAAGAACAGCACCATCATTTTCCAGAATTTGTTTACTTTATTCCATTTCTGTTTTACAACTAAACTAAAAGTATCTTATTAGAACATGACAGGGGTAGTAGATATCTGGGACAATTTTCCAGTATTATTATTGTGACATCTTTTTTTTATTTTATATGATTAAAATAAGGGGATATCTATGAGAATCTAAGTACATTTATGTGGCATGGGAAAGCAGTGTGCAGGGGTAGGTTAGTCACAGATGTTCCCTTCCCCAGATTCTACAATCCAATGGGAATTGACTAGGCCACATATGGGGCAAGTCATGTAAGCTAACGGTAGCTTTCAAGAAAAAAACATTTTTTTGAACACCGTCCCTTGAGATGACGTTGATTTCCAATAATACAACCATTTGAAAAACCAAATATATATGACTTCCACGTAACTAAAAGCCACCACAATTCATTCAAATTTCTATTTACAAAAAAAAAAGAGCCTATTTCAATACAAATTTGGAAAAATCCTTTCAGTTTATTTTTTCTTTTATGTAGACTAAGGTTATTAACTACTACTAGTTGAGAATTTGTTCATCTCAAGGCATAGAAATTATATTGAATTTTATCTCTTAACAGAGTACTTTTTTTTTTCTTAACTCATTCATTCCATAAGAATTTTTTAAATTTTGATATCAAGTTACCATGAATGATAGTTTAGGAAAATTATTTATTTTTTAATTGAAAATGATATTATAAAATTAACTAATTTTCTTAATAAATAAAAAATGTTTTTTTTCTTACAATCGAAACGGAAGAGAGTAAAATCTAGTAGTATTTGGAGACTACTCATTATTAAAGTCATCAAATCAATAAGGAAATTTGAACTCATGTTCTTATAATAAGATATGAAATTGATGTTAATAATTAGACCAATATTTATTAGTTAGGCTTTAGCCGATTGAATCACGTTCAATGAAAACATTTCACGTGTTCTGAAGCAAAAATGTAAAAGCAATGTGAGGAGAGCTTTCATTTGAACGCTAGTTGCGTTGGAGTGAACTTTTTCGCAAACACACACTTTGTGTGGACATTCATAATCTAGTATTCTAGTTGCATGGTGGTAGAGTTGGAAGGATTTTTTTTTTTTTTGGTTGTGAAAAAGGGAATATATAACTTTTAGGTTGATTTGAAATTAAAACGTGAGTGAACAACAATTATTTTTCCTTAAACAACAAAACAGCTATTGTAGCAAATACTGTATTTTATTTTTACTTATGTGGCCACTAACGACGATTTGCTTTACGTCTTACTAATATATTTTATTCAAGAGCAATTTTATATTTTTCCAAGTTTACTAGAAGCACTTTCTCAATTAAAGAGTATAAGTATTAAATAAAAGAACATTTGATGTCTAGCAATCCCTTTACCCTTCTCTTCTCAAGACTGTTATTGCCGTCGTTGACCTGGTTACGGGCACAGTAAAGTGTATGGAAGGATCCGGACTTAGCACCGATCATAACATTGGGGTATCGTTGTTGGGCATGCACTGATAATTGAGACGTCTGAATGATGCTTGCAAGGTGTTTAATCAAATACGTGAGATTTGGTTTCTCGAAATTCAATTATCTTGTGTTATAATGGACAGCCGAGAGAAGGATTGAAAATGTTGTTGTGCTAGGTTTAGCAGGTTAAAAGGGGGAATGACAGATGATTGTTTTATTTTAAAGAAATAAATCAGAAATGGATGCTGCTAATCTTTATCTAGGGCCTGCAAGAATAGATTTCTATGTTGTGTTGCAAAATAAGCAGTTGTGGTCATAAAATACTTTTAGACCCACCTTCCCAAACCAAATGACACTCCATTCGTGAAATCTTTACAAATTACAAAGAAAAAAAATGCTCTTTTTTATCTGGTATATTTTGTTTCTTGACTGAAAGAGTGGTTGGAGTAACTTTACAAAACATCAAGAATGACTGAATGAGTTTCTTGACTCAGCTCCTTGAAGCCCGTTTATTATTCCCATCTCATTTTCATAGCATCTCTACCAGACGAATTTTGGACTTCGCAATACCTTCACAAGTCTAATATTTGGATGAACTCTTAAGTTCCTTTTACAATGAATATCAACGAGTACAACAAAGGAAATCAAATGAATAATGCATTAACAGATAAAACTTAAATGTGAAAGTTCCACTTCGATCAATCAAGTTCACAAACAAACCTTGTAAACAGCATTTCCCCGGAACAGTGCAATAATCGACAGGTCAAACACTAGTAATGAATTTTGTTCTTCGAAAGCAAATCTACATTTTGTCCCCTTAAGATGACAGGTTCTTAGATTACACGAATAATCAAAACAATCTGAATCGAAGATTACATATATACATCTACTGGGCAATTCTATAATTTAAAACATCTGCAATCAAGTATTATTTTCATGCCCTACGCTGCACTGTCATGAAGTAAGCATAAATGCATCATTTAATGAAAAAAATGTTCAAAACTATAAGCTTCCCAGGTTTCGTACATCAACATCTGAACGTGTAGGGAACTCGATGCCACTTAGTGCAGGTATGTTGTCTAAATCCTCTTTTGAAAACAATGGGAACAACCATAGGGCCTTCTTAGTGCCAAAAACCTTGAGAAATAAGGTAAAATAGATGAAAAGTCATTAGTTCAATCAGAGATCACGGAATTCCTATTACATGATTCTTTTTATGCTTATTAGTACTTTTCGTTCCCCTATTTTCTCAATTTCGTGAATTTCATCTCAATTATTTATTTATTTATTGTAAATTTGTTCCTCCATTATTTTAGTTGTCTAATTTTGGTCTATTTGTTAATCTAATATTCATTACTTATTAGAAATACTGACATGATACTCTAATGGATAGACATGTTAGCATATCCATGCTGATCTGAGACTCTATTGCACTAACACTCAGCGTATAATTTAATTTTGGGTGCTAAGTTGACAGATGAAAACCAAAATCGGTGGGGAATGAAATTCACAGAAAAACTAGAAGGATAAAATTCACAAAATTGAGAAAGTAGGGAATCAAAAGTGCAATTAAGTCTTATTTTTATTTAATTTTGATAAAAAAAACTATTACATGATTTATTCCCCAGTAGAAGACTTCATTTCAAGTTAAATTACAATAAAACCATCACATTATTTCAGATTATATTTTGGACATCAAGAGAAGTTATAATCTGTTAGCTTAATTACAAGATTATGAGACAAGCAATTCCTCAGCAGAAAACTTTATGTTAAATTTCATTAAAACTGAGCTTTGGTCACTTTGGGGGGGAGAAGCGGGGGAGGTGGGTTTCGAAAAGTCCTTACTCCTAAACCTGGAAGGATCTTCGCTATCCATTTTTGCTCCACTTCTTGTCTATTTCTTAACTTTTAAAGCAAAGTTTAGAGAATCCTCCAAGAGTAAGAAGTTTCTTATGCCACAGAGATGTAAAATTGTTTTTTCTTGTTAGGGGAGAGGAGGACTGAAAGGTGTAAGGAAAAAACATATTATAATTGTACATTCTCACAAGCACACACTCTTCCTCTCTTATTCTTTTTTAATTATTAACTCATAAATCATACTCCATGTAATATTTACTTCCTAAATTTCTGAGCTCAAAAACATGTTTGATTTGTTTTTTTACTATCATTTTGTAATCATTTGCTACTTGATATCAAATATTACCTGCTCAAAATTCCTCTTCCAGCCTAGGTCGTACATCCACCTAACTCCTTTTTTCTTTTCATGAACCTAAAACATCATTTTTCCAAATAATCTTTTAGATAAAAGAAGGCACGATGGTGTCATACCTGTGGAATTTAGGTTTAATTGATAATCAAATTTGACTAAGAATGATTAGAATTTTCTTACTTTACTATTGTTTTTAATGAAATAATGAGGATTTTAATATCAGTGTAATTTTTGTACCAACAGGATTTAATAGAAGGAAATTACAAGTGTTTTGGAGAAAAATTCGATACAAAAATTTGAAAAAAGAAAAACTTTGAAGAAAAAATTGAAGATTGGACAGCTCATTTAACGTATAGAAAAGGCCTAGCACGTCTTTTCGCTTGGCAGTTAACTCAAGTATAACTTGAAGAAGGCCCACGAAAAAATCCAAAGACATGCTTAGCGCACATCATGCGCATTAAGTGCATGATCGCCGTCATACTTGCTGAAACCTGGTAGGGCCCAACATGACATAGGTTAGCCAACATGGGCTTCCACTCTGGTAGGGCCATCCATGCATAATTGGGCCAGACTTACTTTGAGCTCCTCTCGCGTCCCTTGGACACGAAAATACACCTCCACACGCGCAATCCAACTAGCTGGATCGTCCCCATTGAACATTGGGAGCTTCACCTTTTTGACCGATTGCCTGAACTCATCGAGGGTGTCGCCCTGAAGCTTCTGAAGCAACTGCTTGACCACGATCGAGTCACTACTTCCTGAAGCTCTTGTTCTGCCGCTGCTTGAGCCTTCATCTCCGCCAAGGTGAGCTTCAACACTGCTACTTCATTCTCTAGAGCTGACATCTTCACCTCCATCTTCTTGGGTGGCATTCGACAGGCTCCTCCGCTGATTTTGTCACTGTCTCTATCTCTCTAGTCACAGATCAATGTTAATCCGGCAGGTCGGACCAATTTGATGCAGACCAGATTTATAGATGAACAGAAATAAGAATAAATAGAGAAATAGGAAAGGAATCAAGTGTATGTTATTGATGAAATAAGAGAAATAGCAATAGGGGAAAACCTACTACCCACAGAGCCTAGCTCCTCTCAGAGAATGATGGTATTCTCTACCTAACAGAATGATACGCACAATCATAATCCCCCCTCACTCACCCCCCACATCCCTCTATAACAGAATACCTCACCATCCATCCTCACACTCTCTCTCTCTCTCACTGCCACATCATCATTGTCCCTCCGTTCTCCTATTCTTTCTCACATACACTCTCCACACTTTGGGCTTATTTACTTGGGCCGCATCCTGCACTAGGGGCCTATCAAAATCCAGGATGATGGATGATGGATCTCTCCTCTCTGGGGAACACCAATCACTTCAGAGGTCCAACTTTATTATTTTCACCAAGTATATATTCTTCTCTTTTTTTTTCCGTGTAGATCAGTATACCAAATTTTGTTGATAGGGTTTGGGACTGAAAGTACTGGTACCACTACATAATGAAATGATACGAGGAAGAGATGAAATTAGAGGAAATTGTTTTGTCAGGGTCGTGGCCTCAACTGCATGCTGGTTTTCAACAAATTTGTTTCATTGCGTTGATATAAATAAGAATGTTTGCATTTTGGGCAAATGTATTTGATGCTGGGCATCAAAAGTGATCCAACAATTGCAACCGAAGGTCCAAATTCTATTCAGGATATTGATTTTTCACTTGCCATGGAAGGAACTTACAATTGGAAGCAGGGGGGCCTTCCAAAAAAAAAAAATTGAAGTGAACTTGACATCAATCAGATATCATTAGATAGTTTAACACCAACTCACATTTGATATAATACTTTAACTCAAAATCTTAAAATTTAGATTTATAATCTAATTTTTATTTATATGATATTTATAGTTTTCATTGTTATCTATTGTGAGACTTAGCCTCTGGACCTCATCAATTTTCAGTTAAAATTGATGGAAGGCTTAGGCTAGCACGAGGAATGAAAGGATACATGAATTAATGTAAGGCATTAATAGAGTAGATTTTGGGAATAATGTGTTGCGCGCTCTTTGTACGTTGGGTTTGTGTTTTATAGGTCACACTCACAGTGTGGTCCATATATATAGCAAAAATGGACCATCTAGTTGACAATGGTAATTATTATAGAGTAGAAGAGAAGGGGTTATTGTTGGATAATGTGACTAGCTGGTGACAGAGGGGACTCATGGGAGAAATGTTGTAAATATTTAGCAGAATGTGGTTGGGAGATGTAGTTCATATGTAATGTAGGTCACCATAATTAATACTAGCATTTATTCTTTAGCTGTTTAAAAAAAATCAATAGAAAGAAATCAAAATATGGGAAAATGTTAGTATTTCATTGCTAAGTTTCACTCAAGACTATTAACCACCCTTGTACTTTGGTCTTTATGTGCTTATACACGTGTTTTGTGAAGCCTCTCAAGGCTATGTAACACGTTACAAATGTAGGAAAAAGTCTCTTATAGTCACACTGTTTAACGGTAGAGAAAACAGACACATGATTAATGGATTTCAGGCCGGAGAGGATCAAGTCCGGTAAATGTAGTAGGGTCAGAGTGTGTATCTACTTGTTATTTATAGTGGTAAAATACCAAGTACTTGATCCAACAAAATTCTTTATAGGACTAGTCATTGGTACGATAAACTCCTTGAAACATCTCAGAACTTGGATTCTACCAAGAGACCAAGCATCAATTACAACTAAAGCTAGCTTCATACAATCTCAAACAAACATCTATACATCTCAATCATACAAGCCATATATAAAACCAAAGCATGCATTCATGCATGCAGTAGTTGTTTTAGGCCCAAGCCTCTCCACCTCCTTCCCTAGTATTTACAATACCAAGACTTGCACGCTTCTTAGTGGGCTTGCTCAATTGAAATACAGGGTGTCTGCACAGCCTGCGCACTCCATTTCTCAATTTCACCCAATGTTCACTGTCATATATACCTCTATACCTATTCTCTAATGGACCATTCTCATACCTTGAAGGTGAGCTACTATCCGAAACAGATTCCAATTCCCCAACTCCATTTCCCTTTTCCTCAGATCTCCAAAGTTTCTCTTCAATACACCATTCTATTCTTCCCAAGGTAGAAGTCCTTGAGAACTTGCTTTTCACAGGTGGCTTTGTGCTACAGGTCTCTTCAGTTTCCTCTTCACAAGATTCCTCCTTGTTATTAACTTCCAAAGGATGGGAATCACCTTTGCAAGAGGGAGAATCTAAGAGTGATGACAGCTGTCTTGCCTTGGCAATTGATTCATCTCTTTCTCGAAGGGTCTTCAGAATCAATGTCTTGAGGAAGTTCATGACTTGCACTGCATGAATCAATGCAGTCAAAGGGTCCGCCATCTGCATAGCATAGTGAAGCAACCATTTAAATATCCACTAGCATAAATAACATGTAAAAGGGCCTCACTGGTAGGAAGAAAAAGTTAAAAATGTGATACAAGTAATAATGAAATGGAAGAGAAAGTGAGTGTATATTTATAATAACCCTTACAAAAATTATTAAAACATAAGGAAGCTCAACTAAATAATGAGCCTGATTAAACTGTTTGAGAGAAACCAACACGAAACAACAGAAGAATACACCTTTGCTTATAATGTTGGCTAACCTGTGTCATGTTGGGCGCAAAAACCATGGCAACATTGCGAGCATTCATTTTGTTGAACTGTTCACGCTCAACAACATCTGCCATCAAATTGATTGCCCAGTCAAGCAATGCAGCTTCAGTTGAAGGAAGCAACTTCATAAGATTGGTGCAATCCTCTTCTGTGTTGCAATGCATCACCTGTTCGGGGGTGAGGGAATCAAGTACCCCCGTTGGAAGCTCTCTAAACCAAGCCTGCAAGACAAATTAAATTAAAATAATAATAAAAGTGGGCAGAAGATCTCGGTAACAGATTAAGAAAATTATCAACATTTCATCAATGCTGTCACTTTGTTGATTATAAGAAAGAATTCCTTAATAATACACACTAACTGATAAAATGCGATATGAACACTAATAAATTTTGCAAATCACATAAAGAGACCAACTTTATGGCTGAGCTTCCTTTCCATATATTTCCAAATGTTGAAAGAACAATAACAAATCCCGTACTAATTGAAGCATCATAAATGTCAAGCTAAAATAAAAGTAGATTTCAATTAACTCTAAGTTATATCAAGTCAAGCATAATAGAAAAGTTAAATTAAGAATTAAGAATTTAGTATATACCTTTATTAAACCAGATAAACAATGAACGTCGATTCCAAGTGGTACCAGACCTCTGTTTAGCTGATCACGCACAAATTCTTCTTGGCTATTATCAGCATTAATTCGGAATATTCCTTCCGCCTTCAGGCATAGCAAAAGCATGAAATTAGGCCTCAAAATTTATGTGGAACTAAAGGGGATTTATCCCATAGTCGAGTTAGGTTGTCCACCAAATTTGATTAATGATCGATTTATTTAATGAACTATTAAACATTTATAGCTACACCAAACAATCAATAAAGGTTTATAATTCAGCCAGCATACCGGTATCCTGTAGCTAAAGAGCAATTATGGAAAAGCAAAACCAATTAAATGCTTTTAAAGAACAAACATAACATACTTTAAGGCCACCCTCTGAATACAATCGCTTTTGCATCATCAGCAGAATCGTTGGGACACTGTTCCCCCTTTCATCATAAGAGCACTGCATTGACTTTGCAGAAACTCCAAATACCTTAGCACTGCATGATCATATGAACTCAGTCAAAAATAGATTTTAAATGAAAAGAGAGGAAGAGGGTAGTACATATATGAAAGTGAAAGGTAAAGCAATCAACTCTCAGCATAGTTTTTTCATTATCTTGCCTCCACTGAGCAGAGAAGAGGCAATGAAGAGATTACAACCAACAACCACAAGACCAATCAAAGAACCTTTCTAAGCTGTATTGAGTTTACAACAATAGATCCATACCCAACTGTTTAATTCCTCCCCATCTGTAAGTCATCGAACCTTTAATTCGCAGTTATCAAGCAACTTATTTCAATTGAAAATGCATTCAAATAAAACTTTGAACAGACGTCAACCAAGGGACAAAGCCAAAATCTTTCAAGGTGGGAAGGCTCATAAAATATCCAGGGCATCTCAACTTTAGAAACCAAAGTTTCCTAGAATTTGCAACTTCAACACGAAAACCAATATCTTCTCCGTTTCAGAACACCCCGGTCGATGCAAAATTACAAACATTTCTGCATCAACCAACACACAAAGATGTGGTCCTAGTCCTAATTGGGGCCATTATGTTGCTTAGTTCATTACAAATGGTTACGTTTGGATAAACTTCTAGGTAATAATTTATGTACTATACTTTAATCAAAGTTATCATGCAATTTATGTAGAAGTCGAAGTGATTTGAACTCATAAAAGAAGCTCACTTCATAAAATAAAAAACTTATTCATACACTAAAAAAAACAAATGCATCTAATCCTAAGCTAAATGTGAATCAAAACACTCTGATCTGTACCGAGAAAAGTGTCAACAAAATTGAAACTTCAATTACACTCTGAAAAAGATTAGTTAAGAAGAAGAAAGGACGAAATTGAAAGAAGAGAGAATTGTGAAATGTAAGTTCACCTGGCACTGGGGACTCTCTTGGGAACCTCAAGCTCGAGCTCAGAGGGCAAACCGAGAAAGCCATTGAACCTATCAAAGGTAACATGCGAGACATGGCGCACCTCTGTGGGCCAGCTAATATCCAACGAAGAAATATCCTCTCTCTCCACACTGCAAGTCACCAGCGACTTCTTCAACGCAGCCAACAAAATATCCAACATCGCAAACTGGTTAGATTGGCAACCATGCCCACCACGCCAACCTTTGTTCTCCACTTTTGACCCTGGATTCATCAACGCCGTTGAAACCGGGTTGCTCGAAACATCATCATCACTGTCCAATTCTTCTTCTTCTTCCTCTTCTTCATCTTCATCTTCATCTTCTTCATTGTCTTCGTCCTCACTTTTCACATCATGGAAAAGTGGACTCGGCGGAGCAGCGTTGAACTCCACCAGTCCGCAAGATTTGGATCGAAATAGCCGAGTCATTGCCGTAATTAACGAGCAAGCAATAATGGGGCGGTGTTAAAAGGATCCGAATGTGTGTGTGTGTGTGTGAGAGAGAGAGAGAGAAAGAGAGAGTATTAAAATGGGGGCGGTAAAACTATAACTAAAAGGGAATACTTTTAAAGGCAATTTCAGAAGAAATGAGTTGGGTTTGGTTAAGTGGTGAAAAGGAGAGAAGAAGCAAGGAAGGAGGGATGAATCAACGATCGGATTGGGATGGTATGCTGGTAAGGTTGATGGAGACAAGTTGCTTTTCTTTTTGTTTGTTAGTATTATGTTGGTGGTACTTTTTTTGGGGGGCTATTATGTTGGTGGCACTTGGTTGAGAGTAACGCAAAGGAAAAAAAAAAAAGGCGGGTTAGTGAGAAAAACGCCATTAGAGTTAAAGTGAACAAAATGATCTAGTTGACGTGAGAGAGTGAAATGGAAGATTTGACGGTAGTTAATGCAGTTTTGACATTTTAGCATCTCCTCCTCGGCATCAAATTTCTTTAAAAAAGATTTTTATTTGTTCATCTTAAATTTTTTCTAACATTTAGTTTAGATGGGGTATATAGATTTATGCAAAAAAAAAGGTATGTTTCACCCCACATCAAGAAAGATACTAAACCTTGAAACAGGGGGAAAATAGGGTGTCAATAAAAAGCTGAGCAGAGCAAGCAGCAACTTTGGAAATTAAAATGAACTAATTACGCCGTTTTTCCCTGCTTAACTTAATTGAGCTTCGAAAAAGAGAAAATTTCTAAACATTGTTAAATGTCACAGAATGGATTCGCTACAGCTAGAAAAGTACAGCCCGTGTTTTGGATTTTGCATCCGAACTCCCACACCAAAGTCACATGGGTACATGTTCCTTCCTTGTTCGAAGCTGCAAGACTTTCATGGCTGAGATTAAAAAAAAAATGAAATTTCACACAAGTGAAGTGGAAAGTGTACTGTGTCATTTTTCGGGGTGGCCCGACCCATAGGGCATGAGAGCACACATCATGCAAATGCACCTACCTGTCCTGTCATTACTATGCCACCTCCGCGTGATGCTATCTACCCGTGGGGTTTTCTTTGGTCCCCACCCCATGCATCACGTGTATTGTTTGTTAGCCTGTATCCTATATTACAACTTACCATTAGGTATTTCTAACAAAAACCATTTTCTTATATTATTTTCATGCCAATGGAGTCACAGGTTTCAGTTTTAATCCTATTTTCTATTACAAAATCGTTTTCAGTTTCTTTTTTCTCTCAACTTTTTTATCCTAACGTCGAGATGCATTACTCCAAGTGTACGTGTACTGAGTTTAACTATTTGTATAATCTTCCAATCCCAATATTATGTGGCCTTGGGGAAACATAGTTGGAACTTCTATGTACTACCTCTTAAGAGTTAGGGACTTTCAATTTATTTGGAATATTAGAGCGTTACAATTAGAGTATTTTTATCAATGTTCTAATCTCTGACACGAGTGCCTTTTTGTTTTTGGAAAAAATGTACTAGATGTAATTAGATTGTACTGATTATTACTGCGATGTCATCTAGTTTTTAATTAGTTACGCTCGAAGTCTAATTTAAACTAGAAAAAACAACAACCCATGAGTCAAAATTTAGTTATTATAATTTAAAATATTTTAAAAAGTTAATCTATTTTAAAGAAAATTTGTAAATATTTAGGTAATTAGAGTAATATAAATACTACTATCAACATATTTTCTGAAGAGTCCAAACTCCAAAACTCAATGAATTCGAGAGGGGAAGGAAGGGGACGTAAAAAGTGGCTTTCAACTTTGAAGCTGCAGAAACCAAGAAGCATTTGAACAATGAAATGCTGCACTAGTTGGCATATTAAATGAGTCAGTACTGTAGTACCATGTAGGCAAGCTCACTTTCCTAGGAAGATAATTCCGTTCCGGTTTACTTATTTCGTGAAACTTGTATGCAGTGAAAGCTTGGTTTATCACATACCTATCATCTTATTCTTAGACATAACTAATATATAATTGGCGAGTAGTAAAATATAAAAATATATATATCTCCATTTATTAGTTTTTTTATATAAATAATTCTCTTTTATAAAGATATGTTAAATAATTAAAAATATATATAATTTCTCTTATTATTTTTTGTTTATGTAAATAAAATAAAAATATGTAACCAACTAACTAAACCAGAAATTTTATAAATATATTTTCTATGTATTTTTCAATATATTTTGTAAATTATATAACATGAAATATATCAAATACATTTTAAATAGATTAGTATTTATATATTTTAAAATCTATTTATAAATTCTTTTTAAAATAAATATAAATTTTATTTATAAATAATATTATATAAAATATATTAATTAAAAATATTATATATTTAGTATTTAACCACATTTACTGTCAAATCTAGATACGAATAATTTCTTGTTGAACAATTTTAATAATTTTATTAGTATTTTATATAATATAATTTATAAAATATATTTTAAAATATACGTAAAATATATATTTGAATAATCTATTAAAAATACATTGAAAATGTATCAATAAAATTTCTGGTTTAGTTTGTTTGTGACGTATGTACAAAAAAAATCAGAATATGTAAAAAAAAAAAAATCTTTGTTTGTACGTATTTTGTTTTTTTTTACATAAAAGGTAACGAGAAATTCAATATTTTTTTTATTTAACACATCTTTATGATAATTGTAAAATTTAGATTTGATTGATAATCAATTTTGACTACGAATAATTAGAATTCATTTATTTATTATTATTCTTAATGAAAAAAATGAGGAGTTTGATATTATGTTAATTTTTTACCAATGGGATTTGAAAGAAAATTTAAAAAATGACATCGAAAAAAAAGATGAAGATATATAGACTCGTTGCCTCGTCTAGTACCAGCACAAGCTTAGCATATAGAAGACCCACAAAGAAGTTCAAAGGCATGTTTAACGCGAATCCTGCACTGAGTATGTGATCACCGCGATACTTGCTAAGCTCAATACAAGGAGTAGGAAGCAAAGATAAGGACACACCTAAACTCATAACTCTTTGATGAGTACATTCAAAGTATAAGCATCTCTAATAGGGGAAATCCTCATTTTATAGTCATTCTTCTTTCTTTTCCTTATTCATCTCTCTTCTTCTTCTATTCATATCAATCCCTAAAGTGTAAAGTCTTTCATGACAATAAGAGGCTAAATTCCATCGTTGGGAGCCTAGTCGCCAATGCCTTTGTAAGGTAATTTTTTCTTACTATCTATTAAATACAATGCCAATTTTTATTGTTTCTTTCTTGCACTTTGTTGTCATTGTTATGATCTAATCATCTATGCATCTGTTTAGGGATTAGGCATTAGGAAGTCTTTCATTTCTAAAGGACTGGGAAAGGTCATCTAAACAAATCATGGTTAAAGATAGGGTGATATTGTTTAGTCTATGTATACATCTTTAAATTTTATGTAATTTAATTTACTGTTTGATGCTCTTCATCATGAGGGATCAGAATTGAGTATCATAATAGATGTAGGTGAAAATTGAAATAATATTAAATAAAAAAACACGTTAATATTGACCGTAATTAGGCATGATAGGTCCCAACATATTAAAAGCGAGTTTCTAAAATGTTACGAATGTTAATTACGTGTTTGGAAAAGTAGAGTAATAAAGAACCATTTGGACAAAATAAAAACGTAATCAGATTCAAAGGGTAATCCGCTATCTCTCAGACCCTGTGAATAAACTTGGAGGCTAGCCATCAGCCATGGGTCTTGATGGTAGATATAGTTGAAAACCGGGGGACTGCTTCTATTAAGCCCTCCTTTCTATTATAAGATACATATTGAGGAAATCAGCTTGGTGAAGTTGTTTTCTGCAGACATTCCCTTCATACATACATATGATTGATGATTGAATATATCTTATCCATGATTAATTGTGTCATCCATTCCTAAAACACCCACCATCATTTAAAATTGTTTTGAGTCATTATCATGTGGTTGCCTTCGAAGCATTGAACAACATGCACTACCAATTCCATGCATATATTCTATACTAGTCTTAATTTGGTTAGGAGTTACTTTTAAGCTACTCCATAATGAGCTTCGGAGTTCATAGCCTCCCCAAAGGGAGTTTTCTTTGGGGGATGAGAGAACAAATTAGGTGAAGGTGCGTGTGTAACAGTTTAACTAAAACCCCACCAACTAGAATAAAACTTCTTAACGAACAAAAAGTGTGAGCTCTAAGGTATTAAATGCTCAAACAGTAATTTAGTATATATTGGTCGGCATATCAAACCGAAGATTATTCTCTCTCTCTCTCTTTTTTTTTTACAAATGTCAACGATATGTGTACTCTTTATAGCCTTTTAAGCACCTCTTTGACGCGTAGCTTTGTATAATATATATTCAAAAAATATATATTCAAACAGAATTTAAACAAACTGGATGTGGGCCTCTGCAGTTGCACAGTTTTTTTCCAAAAATAGTATAAGAAAAAAAAGAAAAAAAAATAGTTTAGCGCACAAGGTGCTCGACAGATTTAATATATATGTAGATTATATGGAAGTTGACTTAACCAACAAAGAATTATCTTTTTGGTTCTATTGATCTCTAATTTTTTTTATGTCAGATAATTAATCAATTAAAATCTCACTGATTATTTGTTTGGATAGAACACTAATAGATATGGATCGTAAACAGAGTTAGCCTCTGGCCCAAGAATGCGCTAAGTGCTAAATTCTACTCAGGCCGAAAAACATGGAGGGTAGAAAATTCTAGGCCCAGTGTTTTTCAGACTATTGTTTTAAAACTTGCCTCTTAGTGGACAAATAGACTGTATTAATTTGCAGCATTAAAATGTATTTTCCCCTAAACAAAATAAAATTTTGGTGACAATTCTCTACAATCATCTAATATTTGTTCTTTTCTCCGCCCAATCCCTGATTGCCATAATGTAATTAAACAAACGCGTAATTAACAAAGCTAAAATAGAAAATATTGAGTCAACTTTATGTTAAAAGTTCTTCCTGTTGACCTTATTTGACCACCCGACATGAGCATTAAACTTATTGTCATAGTGTCTGCATAAGCATTCTGACACTTCACGTTATGTGTGGAGTTAGGGGGGGCAACCCTGTCAACTGTGCTGTGTGGAGTCCCTGCTAGTTGTTTGTTCAAGTGCGCCATGTACAAAAATAAATATTAACTAAACTACATGTTTCATCCTTTTTGTTTTAGTTTTTCTTTTCACTTTAATTTTTTATTTCTACTTAGTCTTTCATGTTTTTAAAATAGTTAAAATGATCATTTTAAAATAATGATTTTTTTTTATTATTGGATGTGATATTGAAACCATTTTTGATTAATTTGAAATGTGAAAATTATTCGATTAAATTAATTTATAAGAAAATCATAAAATCTAACTTATGTTTGAATAAAAAAATAATAACCACAATGAAAAACCACATTAAAAGTGAATTTAAAGAATAATAAAAAATTGAAAAATTTAGTATTAATTTTTTTTCAGATTCATGAGACTCATTTTAATAAAATTAATCGTCAATAAATTTTAAAATAAATATAGACGGGTGTATTTTTTTATTGTGATTCTATCGTGAATATCCTCCTATAATACTTCTTGCAATATGAGACCAACCATATGTAAAGAAATTATTGAATGAGCACAAACTCAAGATCTCATATTTATCCTCAACCAATAAAAAAATTATAACTAATAATAAAATAAAAATATTAACAAAGTGGTAGTTTTTGAGATATTTTAATAAGTATTGAAATAATTAAGATATTTTTTTTATCATTTTTATAGACCCGAAATATTCATCATTTTGTAAATAATCAATCTCCATCAAATAGTTAATTTCAAATTTGATTCAATTTAATAACTAATTCAAAAGAAAATCTTTCTATATTTTCTTCAAACTACTCTATCTTTATCTTTATTTGTATGTTTGATTTCCTTAACTATTTATCTCTTTCTTCTGTACAAAAAATATTTGTCTCTTTCGATCTATCATTTTTGTCTTTATTTTTTTAAATTGAATTCAATATTTTTAAAAAATACATCTAATAATTAAAGATAAACTTGTATCACAATATTAATTATTTACTATAAATCTAAAATACAATATATAAGATAAAAATTTATTACAAAAATTAATTATGATATATATCTTAAAAATATTTATTAAGATAAATTTTAGTTATATATGAAAAAAGTATTTATTATGCACACATAATTAATTAGAATAACTACATGAATGAGAGTGTTTTTCTTCAAAGATAGCATTTTTATCATTTTTTTTAATATTCTTTGTGTTTCAATTGATGTATATTTCTAAATTTATTTCTATTTTTTTAAAAAAAATAATGAAAAATAATCTTGTATAACAATGTAAATTGTTTATCCAACTAAAAAAAATATATAATTTTTGATTAATTTAAAATATTTATTATGAATATAAAAGTGATCAGAAATCGAGCGTTCATTTTCCTTTTTTAATTAATTGTTTATATCACATAAAGGAAATGAGATGAAAATATTTTCTCAAACAAACTAAAAGTTGAAAACAATAAAATCTTGTTTTCTCAGAACTTCATCTTAAGTAAAATGACGCGGTCGTAAAGAATGAAATTTTAAACAAATTTAAAAATGTATTTTTTTTAAAACGCATTTTCAGTATTTTTATTTCTTGAAACAAAAAATAAAAAATCAAACTAAACATATTTTTAAAATTCTAATCTTTTAAAAATAAAAATAATTTTCAAAAAATAAAAATATAAAACAAAGACACGTAATTCTCATAGTATGCTAATCTTTCTGCAGGCAAACCCAATTTTAATTTCAGTTTATGGCCCATATTCGTGTTGAACTGTTGATAGGCACGTGCAAGAGTTTATGGGATACGGCAGTTCCAAAATATATAATACAGTATTATAGATGTTTTTGGAGTAATATTTTTGCAACAAATTTCTTTTTCAAAGTAAAATCAATTTTAGACACTTAAATTAGGAAGAATATAATAAATACCCGGGGAAATACAGTCACGGTAATCGTATACGTCTGTATACATTTTTATCGTGTTAAAATTTATATAATTTATCTTATTATTAAGTTATAGTATAAAGAAATGTTATTATATACATGGATATAAAAAAAAGTTATAAATACAACAAAAACGTAGGCCTATTATGTTCACATTTCTATTTAGTATTTTTTTACTAAAATTAAAATATTTTTATCTTATTATTGAGTTATAGTATAAAAAAATGTGATTATTATATACATAGATATAAAAAAGTTATAAATATTAAGTAAATTAATCTTATTGCTCCTTAATTTGTTTATTATTTTCAATTTAGTTCCTTTATTTTTAATAGGTTTAATTATGTATCTTATTTTTAAGATAAATTAAATTTGATTTCTTTATTTTTAAAAGTTTCAATTTGGTATTTTATTATTTCATGTTGTCAGCTTCAAACATTTTTAAAAAGGAATTATTTTTATTTATGGAATAATCTTTTCAAAAGTACATTTTGTAATAATTTTTTTACTGTTATCCAACACCTATTTCAAAAGATAAAATTATTTTTTATTATCATGAAATATTTATTCTTAAAAGTTATTTTTTACTGTTATAAAATAATTGTTTTAAAAGATAAAATTGTTTTTTACTTGATATGAAACACCTATTTCAGAAATTATATTTCAGAAACTATATTTTACAGTATGGAAGGATTATTTTAAAATGGTATAATATGAAAAAGGGTAATTTGGGATTTAGAAAAATTTAGGAGCCAATGAGAGGTGCATGATCCCATTTACTTATCTATGAAGATGGAAATAACCACTTGTCTTTTTGCCGCAAGTTGATCCTGTATATTCAATCATTTCTCCTACAATAAACAATGACGTTCTCATTACATTTATTTTTTTATATTATTAAAACTATATTCTAAAACAACTTCACATCTACTAATCAAATCGTTCAAAATAATTAAATTTTGAAAATTATTCTTAAAGCATATCTTTTTTTTAAAAAAAAGATATAACCGAGAGATGGTTTTTTTGACTTCTTTCTTATCTTCTTATTTTCATCACGTTTATCCTCTCCTTCAATTTCACTTTTGATTATGTATCTTGTATCATTTTCTGCAAGCTACGCGAGCAATCTTATTTAATTATATTTTGTAAATTAAAATAATTTTTTCTCCTATATATCTATAACATCTGCTAGTTAATTAACACAGGATTTTTGGGGAAAGAAAATACAATTGCAAGCAAGTGACTTTCTATCAAAGCTCATATTAATATATACGTGAATTGTACAGCAATTGGATCACCATATCTATGAAGAGAGAAACACATATAGCCATGAAATTAACTTTATAAAGTTGTTGAGATCAAGCCTTGAAGCAGGTGGCAACGAGGTGATGGTGGTGGTGGAGGGACCTCTCTGTATGAATCAAGTGTTGAACGTTCTTAAATTCCGCCACTTGGCAAGGGATAGTTATGGTTCCTTTCTGTGAAAAACCATACTCTTCCTCTGCCTCCTTCAGAAGCTGAACAAAGAGAGGGTGCTTCAGGTAATTCACGGGCACCGTTACTTTCTGCTGCTCTTCGCCTTGACCCACCTTGATTTTCAAGCAACCTTTTCGTATCTGTATGTCTTCTTTGCTCACCGCTTGCCTTCCCTCGTGCTGACCTTCATCGTATGTCTGCGGAACTTGTTTGAAATTTAAGCCCAACATATTAATTAATTTGAAGCAAAGATCAAAATGGTTCAAGGGAGAAAAAACCCAAGAAGCCGAAGCTGCGAGTGCTATCTCGATGCATGAAGGAATGGATATGATGAGGGTTTTATAGTATATTGAAGGAATGGATAGGAACCATCTGGGAACGCACCAATGAAGAAGAGCGTACTAAATGGGAAAAGGAGTCAATCCATCCAGGTAAGGTGGGGAAGGGTGGACTTGGTCACTTGGAAATAATCCATTCATAAATTTTAACTAGGTCTACTATTTTATTCTATGCAGTCTGACCAATTCTTTTAAAACATAATTTAATATTTTAAATATATAAAAAATACTTTTCTATTTAGTAATCAAGATAATTATTAAGATATTACTAAAAAAATAGAATTATTATAATACATTACAATAAATTAGGAACATTATAATATTTTAAGAAAATTTATATATTTCAGATATAAAATTAATGGTATCGGGAGCTTTGGAGTAGCAGGGCCCGAAAAAAAAAAGGTTTTGATATCGGGAGCTCTTATATTACGATTTTTTTTTTTGATCGAAGTTTAGCTATCCTATTACTTCTTCTGTCTTGTTGTAACTGTTGTCCTAATTTGTGTTACACATGAATAATAATAATAATAAATAAATGAAAGAAAAATAAATTTTTATAAAATTAACCTTATTACCATTAATTCATTTTTAATTTTTTAAACCATATCATTGATACTATAAAGAATATAAGTAGAAAAAATAATTAGTTATACTAAAAAATTGAAATAAAAAATAATTTGAAATAATTTTTTTTATAGGACAATTATTATGGTACAGAAAAAGTACTATTCTTTACTTATGAGTTGTTGTAAACTGATAATGAGATGGTCGCTTAAGGCAAAGGACCAAATCAGATGGTCAACAATGGTGGAGGACCATATGTGATAATATTTATATCTAGATGCATGGTGACTGGTAACAATGGTGCAAAATATTAGGCAATGTTAAAGATGAAAAAAAAGAAAACTATTGTTCCTCAAACTTATTCATAAGCGGAAAATGCCTGCTCCCACCCCTATGCAATCACACTTATGGTTTCTTTGTTTTTTATCTTGTGTGGAATGTGAAGTTTATATAGGGAGAAACTAAGCAGTTGGTTGATAATTGACTAAGAAAATAGCTAATTTGAGTCCAAGTCCAACAATATCATCTCGCTTTGGAACCGCCACACCCCCCCTCTCTCTATATATAAACTTGTCTTTACAGTAGCTAGTTTGACTATTTTTTTTTGGTGTCATGCTCTTCCAAAATTGGAGCCACTCATGGGAATTTTTCGCCTTTCTTCCAAGTTCAAAATTAGTGCGAAATATTAGACTCTGAGTAAAATACGACATTAAATGTGAAGAATGAAAGATGGGCAGGTTGTGTTGTAGGTGATGATGATCCGGCTTAGCCAGAGGCTAATAATTAAGCTGAAAGCTTTGAGCTCAAGTTGCCGACTTTGATTAATTTCCGAGTTATTCACTAGAATTTGGCTACACCAAAATTAGAAGTTTATTTTAAAGATAAAATTTAAGATTATAAAGTTATAACTGTTAATAAAAAATGTATCAATCTTTTTTGTTATTTTCTCATCAATAATTATAATTATGCACTTTATTTTTCTTATCCATAAATGAGATAGTGTTGCTGGGAATTACTAACTAATTAAAAAATTGACAAAAAAGATGAAGAAGATAAACACGATGATGACAAATTGACTCAACAAAGTTAGAGAAAAGCCGTTTGAGTTTGAATACTTGGTTCGTATAATGTAAGGCTCCATAGGAACAAAAACGAGACGCATGTAATGCTAAATTAATGAGGAGGCTTCAAATAAAAAATTGTTCAATCACCTAACCAGATTTGTGTAAACATTTTTTAATTCCTGAATGCAACATTAATCCATTACCTGATAAATAAGTTGTAATTATTGTCACGCTAGGGTAAGACGAAATTTTAATAGAGAATGCCAGAATGTGATTCATAACTGCACTGCTAATTTGGACAAAACCGCAAAGTAAAAAAGAGAGTTGGCAGTGATATGTATTTATTATGGAAGTATGATAAGATCGAGTAGTCGTTAAACCATTGAATGCCTGATTATTTCGTCCTCATAACATTAATCATATTTAAAATTACCTTTATAGATAGGATTGGAATAAAGGATGAAGTAATGTAAAGATAAAAAGGTTAAATATCATATAAATCCATAAAGATAGGTTTTAAGATTTTTAGTGTTGTTTTTAAATGAGAATCTAAGTTTGAATTATATAACTTTCATAATAAAAAATTTCATTAGAAGAAAAACTTCAATTTTAATTAGAGAATAATATCAAAAGCACTTATGTAGTTATATTTAAGTTTGTGGTTTGTCTCGAATAATTATCTAATATGGCATTTGGTTCTTTATAAATATCCCATAACAACCCTCAACAAATACATATAATTCTCAATGCCCCCTCCTATACGTATAAAAGACTTTCCTTTGACGCAAACCGTAGAGAAGTACCAGAAGAAATGCCCTCTAGCAATTCATCTAGAACAATATTAAATATTAATTAGTTACATTTTTCATCAGTACTCACAAATCCTTAAACATGTAATGACATAAGAGAAATAGTCAATTCGTGTTAATGGTACTTATAAGAGTATAATTGACAAAATAATTAATATTTTAAAATAACATATTAATAGAAAAATATTTTTACTTTAATAAAAATAAAACTATAATTAATTAAAATTCCGATAATTTATAATAATAATAATAATAATAATAATAAAGCTAATAGATTTTAAAAAAAATATTATTTTGATTTTTTTATAAAAAAGTATCTGTTTTTTTCATGTGTGTTTTAAAAATGTGAAAACTATAGATTTAGGTCATACAATTATATATAAATATATCTAGTAAGAACTTTTTCATTTTAAATATATACAAATTATAAATTTGGACAATTTAATAGTCAAGATTAAAAGTTTAAATAAAAAAATCAAGATTATATATAAGTTAATTAAAGATCACACTACAGCTTTAAAAAAATTATATACATTTATAATTTTAATTTTAGTCATAAGGCAAGGCAAGTCACTTGATCCAAGTCAAGAGAAAAAATATGGTTCAACCATACACTCTATGAATTGAATGGTATGAAAGATCCACTCTTTTATTAGAACCAATAGGTCTTCAAATCTTTGATTTGAAAAACTAAAAATCTCTATTACTGGATGATTAAAATATTTTCTAAAAATCAAATTTTTTTATTAATGAAGGAACAATAATATCACCTTTTTTTTAATAAGATACTAAAGTGAATAATTGTTTCATTTCATACCAGAAAGAACCACAGAAGAATCAAAGATAAATAATTAAATTTGTTATGAAAGTGTGAGACGTTGATAAATTAGTTTTTGAAAGATAAAAAATTTAAATTTAATCTCCGAATATGTAAAAAGTATAAAAAATTAATCTTATAGACAATTTAATCATAAATTGACCTCTAAACTTCGTAACTTAATGTCAAATTATTCATAAAAAATATAACTTATTAAATTGATCATTGAAAATTATAATTTAATGATAGAATAGTTTAAAAAATTTAATAATGGAACTAATTTATTGAACTTTTTGTACGTTCAAAAATTAAATTTATATTTTTCATCGACTAATTTATCATTGTATCTTATTTTAAGAATAAATTTGATTATTTATCAAAGAATTAAAGGTAATCAACTAATGTAAGGTTCAGAAGGCAGAGGTGGGAAGAGCACTAACTTGTTAAACCAGGCCCATTGAGTTTTGGAGTATAAAGCAACAAATGCAATTGGAAATTTCACTCATGATAGGAACTCCCATGCCAAGCAAAAATAAAAGAAGGTTGAATGATGAACAAATCAAATCATTAGAATCCATATTTGAAGCAGACGCAAGACTTGAACCCACAAAGAAATTGCAGTTGGCAAGAGAGCTTGGGTTGCAACCAAGACAGGTTGCCATATGGTTCCAAAACAAGAGGGCTCGATGGAAGTCAAAGCGGCTTCAACGAGACTACACCATACTTCGAGCCAGCTATAACAATTTGATGCTCTGAACAAGGAGCATCAATCATTGCCAACACAGGTGAATAAGATACTTGCAATTAACACATAATTAATTGTTCCTAAGTTTCTAGGTTGGACTAGCGTATTTATCCAATTATATAAAACATTTCATTATATTAGAGGCGTTTACTATTCAAATCCATTATTACTTCCCTATTAGAGGCTAATGATTATGGTTTCAATTTTCAAACAGTTGCAAGAACTGGATGATAGAATACAAAAGCCACTAGAACAAGCTCAAAGTTGTACTACAGGATACAAAGCAGCAAACAGCACGGAGAGTGAAACGACAACTATGAAAAGTGAACAAGAGGTAAAGCAGTCAAACACGTCAATAGAAAGATCACAACACATTGTTGGTGTTCTCTGGGAATGTGACCGCAGCATAAAAGCAGAACAATACTTTGAAATGGAAGATGAACCTGCCCAGCTGAACTTTGTTGAACATGTTGATGGTTCTTTGACATCATCAGAAGATTGGGGTGTGTTAGAATCCGATGATATCTTAGGTCAACCAACCAGCTGTGATTATCAATGGTGGGACTTCTGGTCCTAAAACTGTTAAGCGCAGGCTAAGCTTATACCATATAAAGATTAAAGAATGGGGTAAAACTTATTTCATTGATAATAATCAGATACAAGACGGATATATATAACCAGGTTGGTTGAAGAATAGTAACTGACAATGCCAACAAAGGAAACACAACAACCAAATACTTAGGTGCTTAAAGTGCATGTGTATATGACTGAAATATCATAAATTCAATCACTTTTCATGGAAAACCAAATAATTTTCACGCTTTGAAAAAGAAAAAGAAAAGTAATTATTACAACTACGAAAACAAATTGAGACTTAAACAATAATTTATGAAGCTTTATGTTCGTTTTCTAATGATCACTTATAAAATAAAAATATCGCAGCTACCCAGCTGCTAGGGCTGGACGTGCCTCACCCTATAATATGGCATGGATGGAGACCGTAAAAATAATAGTTATATGTTTTTTAACTGGCCTTCCAAAAACAAATTCGGGCAGGGTTTCTGTGGAGGAGTCTGGACTTTGGGCAGATTGTAAGGGGTTATTGGCCCAGTCTCGTTGTTAGTAGGAAGTAAAAGCTTCATTGCTATTGTACTAAAAAGGGATATGCTAGGTGCACCCAGCAATATTGCTGGTGCACCCAGCAATTTATTGAAACTACCATTTTACCCTTCATTAAAAAAGTTTAAAATATTTAAATAGTTTTCTTCTCCTCTCCCGGAATCACTAAGCCTTCTTCTTGCTTCTGCTTTTCTTCCTTTGCATACCTCTTCCGCGAGCCTTCTCCTTCATCGCGAGCCCAGGTGCTGCTTCTTTCGGTTGGACGCCATTTCCGTTCGAGGTAGGTGTCCCTAATCTTCCCTTTGCTTTTATTATGCACTGTAGTTGTAGCATTTAGGGTAGGTTAGAAGAACCTTAGGTTAGCGGAACCGTAGGGTAGAAGACGAGAGCAGGAGACGCTGAAAAAAATGGGGAAATGGCTGACGACGGAGTCTTCCGGAAGACCCGTTAGGGGTTCTTCCGGAAGTTCCGGAAGAACGTTTTCCGGAAAGTTTCTGGAAGAAGTGTTCTTCCGGAAGTAACCAAACGTCTTCCGGAAGAACACTTCTTCCGGAAGACTTCCGGAAAACGTCTTCCGGGAACTTTCCGGAAGAAGTGGTTCATCCGGAAGAATTCCGGAAGACGCGCACTTCCGGAAGAAGTTTCAAAGTTCCGGAAGACCTTTCCGGAAGAACCCTTCTTCCGGAGTGTTTCCGGAAGAACCACTTCTTCCGGAAGTGGTTTTTTTGTTTTTTTTTTGTGTTTTTTTTTTAAAATTTTTTTTAAACAGAAATTGTTTTGTTTTTTTTTTAAATGAATTATTTTATTTATTTTGGTTATTTTGTTTTTTAGATTTTATGAAAAATGAAGTTTGGGTTTTTGATGTCATATTTTTTTTATAATTTAAATTGTGTATTTTTACTAAATATTAATTTGTAAATTAATTTTTTTTTATAAAAGTAGTTGTGTTTGTTTTTGTTTATTGTTTTTTTTTAAATTAGTGTTTTTTCTTTAAAAATGAAGTTGTCTATTTTTATAATTAAAGTTGTGTGTTTTGGAAGTTTTATAAAAATACTAATTTTTTATAATTAATTAGTTTATTTTATTATAAATGAAGTATTTTATTTACTAAAAAAATTGTGGATGTTTACTAAATAATTTTTTTTTTACATTAGTTGTTTAATTTTTTTTAAAAATTAAGTTGTGGATGTTTAGTAATGAATTATTTTTATATTAGTTGTGTTTTGTTTTTATAAATGAAGTTGTTTATTTTTTTTTTAAAAAAATTAACTTGTTGATGTTTACTAAGTAATTTAGTTGTGTTTTTTTTTAGAAATGAAGTTTCTTATTTTTTTTTTTAAATTAAGAGTTGGATGTTTACTAATTAATTTTTTTTACATTAGTTGTGTTTTTTTTTTATAAATGAAGTTGTTTATTTTTTTTAAAAAATTAAGTTGTGGATGTTTAGTAATGAATTATTTTTATATTAGTTGTGTTTTTTTTTTTATAAATGAAGTTGTTTAATTTTTTTTAAAAAAAATTAAGTTGTGCATGTTTATTAATAATTTTATTTTACATTAGTTGTTTTTTTTTATATAAATGAAGTTGTTTAATTTTTTTTTTAAAATTAGGTCGTGTATGTGTGAAAATAATTTGATTTAAGTTAGTCTTATTTGTTTATAAATAAAGTTGATTTTTTATAAAGAAAATTGTGTATATTTTGACCGAAAAAAATACGTGTTCGACATGATTTACAGATCATGGCCAGAACACGAGGTTTAGGTCGTGCCATAGGTAGAGTTGTAGGCAGAGATAGAGCTGCTGACGAGGATGCTGGCGATGTTCCCGAGAGGCGTAGGCCTACTGCCTCAGCCCGTAGGCTACGCGTTCATCAGATGACTACGGAGGGACGTGATATGGCTGAGGACGTCGCTGACATGACTGATGATGTTCCTGAGCAGCCTACGGAGGCACCTGAGATGCGTGCGGACGCACAGGGTGCTGATAGTGGTGAGGGGTCAGATGGTGATGATGCTGCAGAGGGATTCCCTGGTGGTCCACGTGACCCGTCAGTGCTCACATCATTTGCCGAGCATGTTGCACATGCCGTGTGGAGTGGACAGGTATTTTAATTTGTTAATTATTTGTCATTGTTTATTTATTTGTTTATGATTAATTTTTTTTTAATAATTGTATAATTTGTACTTCAAATCAGGAACGTCCTGATTTGAAGTTAGTGTCACATGGGAGGAAGCTGACACTGATTGGGAGGCCAGTGCCTGAGATTGAAGGCCTGGTGGCTGCCACAGGATTAAGTCCACTGATAGATTGTTCAGTTATTACTGGCGATCCTGGACTTATATCCGCATTTGTGGAAAGGTGGCACAGTGAGACTAGCACCTTCCACCTTCCAGTAGGAGAGCTGACGATCACATTGGATGATGTGTCGTCCATTCTACATTTGCCCATCACTGGCGCCTTGCACAGTTTCCACGCTCTTTCTACGGAGGAGGCCAGATTCTTGCTCACGGAGTTGCTGGAAGTGTCTGCGGAGGAGGCCAGAGCCGAGACAGCGCTCACACGTGGAGCATATGTACGATTAGGATGGGTTCGTGACATTTATGAGACCAGATGTCAGGCCCGGCGGTGGATTGTCGCAGCTCGCGCTTATTTGCTGCACCTTGTCGGTTGCACTCTTTTTGCTAATAAGAGTGCAACATACGTGCATGTGGTCCACCTTGACGCTTTCCGGGACCTCGCTCATAGTGGTGGTTACGCTTGGGGGGTTGCCGCGCTGGTTCATATGTACGACCAGTTAGATGAGGCTTGTAGGACCACCACCCGACAGCTTGCGGGGTACTTGACGCTATTTCAGGTAAATTTTGTGTTTATTAATATGTTAGGTTCGATTATGATTTAAACATGTTTTTATGTTATGTTAACCTCAATTATTGTGTAGTGCTGGATCTATGAGCACTTCCCTAGTGTGCATCAGTGCGTGACTGACGACACATACCAGGAGACGTCCCCACGTGCTTCCCGGTGGTTGACGTCGAAGGCGCACATGAAGGGCATCACAGGAGCACCCTACAGGGCACGTTGTGATGGTTTGACCGTCACAGATGTGTCCTGGTTGCCGTACACGGAGCATCGGGGTGTTAGGGCGTTTCAGGAGATTTCATCGTTCCAGGGTCAGCTCAGATGGGGTCCTATGATCGTCGCAATTCGACCGGAGAGGGTGGTACGCCAGTTCGGTTACATCCAGAGCATCCCTCCACCGCCTGTTAGTGCACGATTGTCACAGGATCAGATAGATGACAGGTGGATGGAGTTTGCGGATCACTTACTACCTGCGGGTCAGCCTTGTTTAGTGCCTGGGCAGGTATCTGCAGATTACATTGAGTGGTTTTTCCGCATATCTCACCCTTTCATGACACCGACCCAGGCAGCTGACCAGCAGAGGGATGCACCAGCTGCAGACCCTGAGGACTACATACAGCCGCCCAGCCCCCAGGTTCCAGTGGCATTTGACCCCCCTCCATATGTGGTAAGATTATTTGCGCGTTTAATGTTTTATGAGTTGCTGTTTATTTTGAATTTCATAATAAATGTTTTTACTGACTTTGACAGGATGATTACGAGGGATATGAGGCGATTGCACAGAGGTTGGAGCGTGTGCTCAACCTTAGGATAGTCACTGCAGGCACAGAGTTATATGACATTATGCAGGACTGCCTGACGATCGCGAGAGGGGGACCCAGTGCTGATGGGACGGTCAGGGCTCGTCAGAGACGCCGCACGGACCATTGATCATTGTATTTATTTTGTTGTGTTGTAGTTGACATGAATATTTGTAATTATTACAGTTTTTGTTTAATATAGTTGACGTGTTTTGCACAGTTTATTATTTTATAATATAGTTTGTTATTCCGATTGTTTGTGGCCCTTAAGCGAAGTTTACGGTTGTTTTAAATTTATTTTTAAAAAAAGGGAACCTAGAATCATGAGTTTTGTTTGTAAGAATTACATAAAAAATAAAAGTTTTTAAAATGATTAATAATTCATAAGTGAACCCTTTTTCCATGTTCAAGTACCCATGTTTGTAAGAATTACATAAATGAACCCTTTTTCCATGTTTGTAAGAATTACATAAAAAACATAAGTTTTTAGAATCATGAGTTTTGTTTGTAAGAATTACATAAATGAATCTTTTTTCCATGTTCAAGTACCCATGTTTGGGATTTTTTTGCGTGGGTGTGTCTGTGCCCTGAGACAATGGAGGGCGGCCATTTCTCATGTTTGGACGTCAAAGAATCCAAAAAAAATAGTCCCGTTCCCCAGTTCCGTCAACTAACACGTCAAAACAAAGCCTCAAAATCTAAAAAAATAGGAAATGAACCCTTTTTCCATGTTCAAGTACCCATGTTTGGGATTTTTTTGCGTGGGTGTGCCTGTGCCCTGAGACAATGGAGGGCGGCCATTTCTCATGTTTGGACGTCAAAGAATCCAAAAAAAATAGTCCCGTTCCCCAGTTCCGTCAACTAACACGTCAAAACAAAGCCTCAAAATCCAAAAAAATAGGAAATGAACCCTTTTTCCATGTTCAAGTACCCATGTTTGGGATTTTTTTTGCGTGGGTGTGCCTGTGCCCTGAGACAATGGAGGGCGGCCATTTCTCATGTTTGGACGTCAAAGAATCCAAAAAAAATAGTCCCGTTCCCCAGTTCCGTCAACTAACACGTCAAAACAAAGCCTCAAAATCCAAAAAAATAGGAAATGAACCCTTTTTCCATGTTCAAGTACCCATGTTTGGGATTTTTTTGCGTGGGTGTGCCTGTGCCCTGAGACAATGGAGGGCGGCCATTTCTCATGTTTGGACGTCAAAGAATCCAAAAAAAATAGTCCCGTTCCCCAGTTCCGTCAACTAACACGTCAAAACAAAACCTCAAAATCCAAAAAAATAGGAAATGAACCCTTTTTCCATGTTCAAGTACCCATGTTTGGGATTTTTTTGCGTGGGTGTGCCTGTGCCCTGAGACAATGGAGGGCGGCCATTTCTCATGTTTGGACGTCAAAGAATCCAAAAAAAATAGTCCCGTTCCCCAGTTCCGTCAACTAACACGTCAAAACAAAGTCTCAAAATCCAAAAAACTACGAAATGAACCCTTTTAACAATTAAATTTTTGGACCACTGAAACAACGCATTCAACTTTATTATGGGAATTAAACACGCCGTAAACATATAAAGGTTACATCAACAAAAAAACAAAAAATTAAACATGACATTCAGTTGTTTAGCGACGTCCCACTGACCTCGTCTTCAACATATTTAGTAAAGACAGCTAAAATTTCTATTGGTCCATATTTTTTCCAGTAGTTAGATTGTACTAACACCTTCAGCAGTTCTTCGTTGGTGATCAGCTCATTTATTTCATATTTTATAACCGTATCTGAATACTCAAACCGAGCTGGTTGGCGGAAAAACAATCGTCTTACCGTTTGTGATTCGTGAATTCCAAGAGGGGGGATCCCTTTAGGTGCAACTTGCTTGATTAAATTCTTCAGTTCGTCGATGGTACATGTTGAAGGAATTTGAAATTTCTTAGGATTTTTTCCTGTGAACGCGCAACCAACAAATTTGTTCTGCGGTGGCATGTTCCATTTGCCGTTGTAATACAGGATCGCGTCATGAATACGAGGCATAGTGCGTTCAAGTAAGTTTATTATTCCATCTGGTGTTCTTCCAACGGTGCATAATAACTCAATCGGACCAACACAAGAAAATTGATCATTACACATTAACATTGTGTTGACATCGTCATCATTTATCAATTTGATACACTCAAAGCGAATTTGGTTACCTGTATCGGTGAATGGCTTCCGGTAGTGAATTTCATCCAAAAATTGTTTGTCGGATAGCTGAAGGGTATTGTGTATTCTGGTTTTTAGGCTTGCAAAATCACACCTATTTGGTACTCGAATGGGCATCGGAGTTGAAGTTTGGAAGTAAACCCCAGTATCATTGTGAATAATCGATCCATTTGGATAAATGAAAGCCAACCTTGAGTTGACAATCGTCTGACTGCTAGTTTCTCCTAGAAATGCCATAGTTTGTGTATCAGTTGGGAGATTATTTGAAAGCAAGATAATGTGTGATTTAGTAGCCTAGTCTGCCATATATATAGATGGTTGTGACCGAGCCTTTGTTTAACTTTGTTTACAAAAAAATAGACACGCGTAAATGTGTAGTCAAGTCAGCCAATGTGTTGTCGCTAATGTGTAGTCAAGTCAACCAATGTGTTGTTGAGCGACTGCTAGTTTCAAAATGTGTACTGAAGTCAACCAATGTGTTGTCACGCTCAAACTGTAACACGCATGCATGTCATTATGTGTTGTCAATTATGACAATGATGTATGCTGTAAATGATTTTTGTTGGACCAACAATTTCCTTGCTTAACCAAACGAGTAGTTGATAATATTAATTGGTTAGTGACGGGTTACAACGAATTATATCGCATAATGAATACAAATAAATAAACAATGAATGTTTAGTCTTCATTTAGGTCTACATAGTGTGTTTTGAATGACATCAAGCTTGTGTATTCCTGCATTCTACTAATATATGGAATTGCCCATTGCTTTGCCTGAGAATAACAATTGGTTGACCACAACAGCGCTGGGGGCGGCAACGGACAATGGTCTTTCAAATAAACCTGTTGTACATGAACAAACATTATATCATGCGCTGACCGTGCCAAACGAACAAGCGAAGTCATTGCATAATTGTTACACTAACTATATTCAATGTACCTGAACAAAATGATTTCCAAACACGTGACCGACACATATGATGCGGTGGCCAGAAGAGTCAGGTGGTGGTTGACTTCTAAGAGGGAAAAATGTCATGCTTTGTTGTTGGGACAACGATACAAGGATTACGTTATACCGTGAAGCAATCACATATCCCATGTCTGTTATATCCATCCACTTGTCCACACTAACCTGAATGAACCAAACATACACATGTAAGTAATTTAAACATTGTTATTAAAAAAAATTAACCTAAAAACATACCTTTGAAAATCCATCAACAAGTAGGGACAACTTTAATTGTTCAAATCTCTCTGTGCCACCGAAGAGGTTCATATACTCATGCGACCACCTGCCAAGTTCTTTAAGCAATTCATTACGCACTAACGGCCACGAATCTTCCCCCATACCTAATAAAGCGCCAATGGACCGATATCCACAGTTACCGTCCGCTTTCACATCCACAACGTCACGAATGAAACCTTGAAAGAATGACGCAAATTGATCCAACATCGGGATGATCCTTGTTGGCTGACGCGGTTGAGAACATGATGCACTTCGTTTCACTGGAGAGTTGCTGCTTTGAACAGAATGAAAAGCATCAACATACTCCCAGTAAGACGGATCACGCTTTGTGGATGTTTGACTTCTTTTCATCGGTTTCTTCGGTGCACCTTTAGTGTTCACCTTTGATGGAGGAGGGCACATAGAGTTATGATCAGGGTATGCGATTTCTCGAAGTTTACTCTTCAGATTTACTTTGCCAGCCACATCAAGTTCATCAAACCTTTTAGATATAACCTCTATTTCTTCCTTGATGGTGACTTCCGTCTCACATAACCCTTGGTCTGAAAAGCAAAGTCTCCTCCAAAAAAGATGGACTGACTCTAATGGGATGCTGCTAGCAGTATACCTAGAAAGCTCACATGCACAAGGAAGCCCGTGCGTGCTTCTCATCACACAACCACAAGAATAGAGATTGTTGCCGAGATAACGTAGACGATCAATCTCAGAAGCAATCTGATTTAAAGCATCCCTCGAAACCATCCCAAGAAGCCTCTTGTATAAGGTTTTTTTATATACATGGCCAACCACATGCGTACTGGTTTCAAAGGATGCTTTAATTTCGACGTGTTGCAGCGTGATCATGTTGTTCATGGCATCCCAAACACTACATAGGTCTCCAACGCTATTTTGTAGTACTCTTTTGAGAGCCCAATGAGCTGATTCAACCCTACATTTAAAATACACAACAAACATGAAAATATACAACAATTAAATACCATTTAATATTAATCGTTACTAACAAATAAAATCAGTTGTTAATACCTGTTTGTTGTTGTGTTGCCTAGGTGCATGACCTTATTCGTCCATGCTGTAATAAATTTTTCCTTGTGGGGGATAATCCATGTGTCGTTAACATAGTCAACGAACATCGGCCAAGGCGAACAAGCAACTTGAAACTTCTGATGTGACTCATGGAACTCGTATTCGGACGGACAATCAACCAAAGTACCCCAGTTATCCATTACATAGTCCCACACATTTTTTTCCCCGATTAAAGATTTGCACTTCGCCTTCACATTCTTATCGATATGAAACCTGCACAACAAATTAGTAGACTCGGGAAACACAGTTTTCACTGCATTCATCAGTGCTAGGTCTCTGTCAGTGACAATAACAAGAGGGAGGCGATCGTGTCTTAAAAATAGGCCTCGAAATCGTTCCAAAGCCCATACAATATTATTAACACGCTCAGCCTCCAGATATGCAAACCCAGCAGAGAATGTCATCGCCGTTGGTGTCACTCCAACAAAGTCAAGTAGTGGGAGTCTGTACCTGTTTGTTTTGTAGGTACTGTCTATAAAAAACACCAGATGACATGCATTGCATAACTTTACTGCATCTGGGTGACACCAAAACAGATCACGCACCACAACTTCATCCTTCAATCTATGCCAATGAATGTATTGATCACGTTCGAGAAGCTTCATCAGATGCTGCATTTCGGTATCAGCTCCTCTTATTGAAGAACGATATGCACTTCTTGCATTGTAAATTTGCTTTATCGTGGTGTAACTGTCGGCATTGTGTTCCTTCAACGTTAGCAAGATGTTTTTCGGTTTCACCATCGACTTTGTCATATCAGCAATAATTTTCTTTTCTTCCTTAGTCAATCGCCCGGCGTATGGATGTCCAACTAAGGACTTCGCCAATTCATGATTATGAATCCCACAGATCAACTTCACCATCCAACCTTCCCCTCCACGCACTGGTTTCCCACGAAGCCTGAAGGGACAACCACATTTCCTACTCCCGGTGTCTTTTCTAACGAATTCTTTATTTCTACACTTGTACGTACCACTCCTTTCACACCCAATTAACACAAATGAACTTCTTCCTCTGCTACCGGTCTCTGTGTCAGATCTCATAATCACTGCAACAAATCCATTTTCATGGGCAACTGTTCGAGCCCATTGCAAAACATCATCTCGAGTAGCGAATACCTACAACGCAACCCTAACACATTAATTTTCATACAAACCATCAATTCAACCAATGACTCAAATTATCTATGATTACCTGAGATGTATTAAAAGCATTTGAACAATCGACATGTGGTTCATTCACTCCACATTCTTCTTGATTATCATAATCATAATCCATATGAACTTCTTGTGACATCGCAAAGTCATACCTCCATTGATCTTCGTCCATCTTAAGGACATATGCATCATACACAAGTACATTCAAATTATCATATAACCACATCCAAAAATTTACTACACCTTAAATAACAAACATATTAATAGGACATATGCATCATACACGACTATATTCTAAATTTATAACTACATTATTTACTTAAACTAAACTTATCACTATAATAAACAACTAATAAAACATTTTTGTACCATTATACATTTAAGTTACCTAAATCATTTAATATTATACCATTATACCTAATTAAATTATCCACAACATATATAAAACAGAAATACAAAAAATTATAAAACAGAAATATATATATATATATATATATATATATATATATATATATATATATATATATATATATATATATCATTATAAAACAAAAAAATTATTAAATGAATTTTATTGTTATAAATTTTAATGTCCACAATATATACCATTATACCTAATTAAACAAATAATCCATTATTAAACAAATATATATATATATATAAATTATAAAACATAAATAAAAAAAAATCTAATAATTTAACACTTCCGGAAGACCGTCTTCCGGAAGTTTCTGAGGCCTATTCCGGAAGAAGTGGTTCCGGAAGTGTCTTCCGGAAGCACTTCTTCCGGAATGGGCCTCAGTGACTTCCGGAAGACCTTCTTCCGGAAGTTACTGAGGCCTATTCCGGAAGAAGTGGTTCCGGATGTGTCTTTCGGAAGCACTTCTTCCGGAATAGGCCTCAGTAACTTCCGGAAGAAGGTCTTCCGGAAGTCACTGAGGCCCATTCCGGAAGAAGTGCTTCCGGAAGACACTTCCGGAACCACTTCTTCCGGAATAGGCCTCAGAAACTTCCGGAAGACGGTCTTCCGGATGTGTTTTCCGGCAACACTTCATCCGGAAAAGGCGTCAGTGCCTAAAATTTCTTCCGCATACACATTTTTTTTACTACTTTTCTTCCGGAAAAGAAAAAAAATACCCATAAAAGCGTACCTCCGACAAAATAGGAAGAACAGCCACTAACAAAACTTCAAATACCGAACACGGGACCACCGAATCTCTAAATACTTCACGGGACCACCACCAAAATAGCGAAAGCGCAACCGGAAGAACACCAAAATAGCGAAAGCGCAACCGGAAGAAACAAAGCAACCGGAAGAAACAAAGTAGAAGAAAGCGAAAGGCAGTAAAAAGAAGCGAAGAAAGCGAAAGCGCAGTAGAAAGAAGCGTTTACGCGTTAATTTAAAGAAAATTACATAAGGGCAAAATCGTCATTACATACGCATTAAATATTATTTAATTTTTTTTTTAAAAAAAGTTCAGTTCCGGAAGAACCTTCTTCCGGAAACTTCCGGATGACGATCTTCCGGACGAAGTTTGTGAGTACTTCCGGAATTCCCAAATTCTTTTTCCGGAAGAAGTCTTTTTCCGGAAAAGCTTGTTCCGAAAAGTTTACGGAAATACTTCTTCCGGAAGAAGAATTATTGAAGGGCAATTTTGCCACTTCACTGTTTGCTGGGTGCCCCAGCAATAATGCTGGGTGCACGTAGCAACTCCCTACTAAAAATTATAATTGTGTTCGGCCCAACAATTTTGGGCCTCTTTCTTCTTGAATGCTTTATTTAGATTTAGATATAAAAAATGTATTATTGGGTAAAAATTGAAAATAAATTAAGTAAAATATTAAAAAGGAAGAGAAGAATTTTCTTTGTTAGTTTTACATTAATTTAAGTACAATTAGTATTTTAGCCTCTACAATACATGAGATAATTTTTTATTTTATATAATTAAAATTTAAAATAAATAAATAATTTTGAATAAATAAATTATATTATGATTAAAATTCATAAATAAATAATTTTTAACATATAAATTATATTTTAAATTCATGAAAACAAATTACATTTTAATACAAAGTTATTTTTAACTATTTATAATTTCTTTTAGGAAAATGCTAAACATTCTTAATTCAGAAATAAAAGTAAAAAGATACGTTAAAAAATATAGGAGGTTAAGAAAAATCTCTAGGACGCTCTCGTTGATAAAAAAAATTCTTAAAATCGCCCTCGTAGAATAATAACTTTTAAAAATGCCCTCATTCCGTATAACTATTGCAATTTATATATAAAGAGAATATAAGTGTGGTGTATTGGTACCTAGTTTCATAGTTTTCACAGCATACTGAAACTAACACTCTCAGTCGAATCTTTTTTCATGCAAAAATTTCGAATATTAGACCTTAGTTAAATCTTGATTTATATTATTTTAAATTTTACATAAATTAAAAATAGAGAAAATAAATATATTCAAATGAGAGCTTACTGATTTAAAACAAACTTTTTTTTATTGATTAATATTAACTCGTTGAAAAGTACATCAATTTATCACAAGTAATAAAATTAAAATGAAAGTCTAAGTATCGAATTCACAGAGAATTTATTTGTACTTGAGTTGATGTATACCGAGTTTGCAATGGATAGAAGAAATAAAAGAATTTGAAAATTAAAAAGGGTGAGAGCAATAAAATAAACAAGATTAAATGTAAAAAATACCTTCAGAATTTAAATATGTTGGGGCCTAACATATCTAATTACTTTTGATGTAATACTAATGTTTTTTCTTTATTTAATGCTTTCCTAATTTTCACCTACATATACTACGACACTCAACCTTGATCCCTCGCGATGAAGAGTCTAATTTACTTATTCTCTCTCCCAAATCTCTTTGCAAAGATAAAATAGTAAATCACATTAAGCATGGAGATGTATGCGAAGACAAAACAAAGTCACTTTATCCCTAACAATGAATTGTTTAGATGTTCTTTTCCCATTCTTTAGAAATTATCATTTCCCAATGTATAACTCCTAAAATTAATGTATGGATGATTAGACCATACAATAAAGATAAAGAGCAAAAAGAGATAATAGAAATAGAAATTGCATTTAATAGATAATAAGAGAAGTTACATTACAAGGGTGTTGACGGCTAGGCTCCCAACAGAGGGAGTTTAGCATCTCATGACCATGAGAGACTTTACACTTTGTGGGTTAATATGGATGGAAAAGTTATTGGATGGCTAAAAGAAAATAAGGGAGGAATGGCTAGAGAAAGAGGGTTTCTCTTATTAGAGATGCTCATTGAATATTTTCAATAAAGAGTTCTGAGGCTCGATGTGTCTTTCCCTTTTGCTTCCTACTCTTTTTATAGGTCCTAAGTAACTTATTTTTCACGCTGACTTCGCGCTAAGCGCCCCTCTTCTAGGCTTAGCGAGGTGGTCACACGCTTAGCATTGAATATTGCACTAAGCCTGCCTTTGGACTTCTTCGTGAGCCTTCTTCACGTTAAGCCCAAGCTTATCCGCTAAGAGAGGGTGTGCGCTGAGCATGAACTTGTGCGCTAAGCGAACTATTTAATTCTTCCAACTTTTCTTTAAGTTTTGCATTGATTTTCTTCAAAAGTACTTGAAATTTTCTTCTTTTGACTTCTGCTGATAAAAAATTACAATGATATTAATTCTTCGTTATTTCATTAAAAACAACAAAGTGAAGAAACTGTAATCGTTATTAGCCAAAATTGACTATCAAATTAACTCAAATTTCATAGTTATCAACTAAAAACTAACATAATGTCATAATCAAACTCAAGAGTAAAAAGTCTTAATTACGAAGATTACTAAAAAAAGTATTTTTAAAATAATACTAACAAAGTATTAGAATTTTTTCTAACAAAAATTAAACTATTTTTGGGTCTATACTTTTATTTTACCATATTATATGTGGTTCGATTCAGACCAACGGATTACCTATTTAAATTTGATTTTTTTTCTTAGAACTATTATTTTATATTATGATTCATTCAAATATCCAATACAAGTAACACAATATTATCAAATGTCTAAAAGTAGCAAAATTGATTCATTTAATTTCATCAATATAATATTCTAAAATAAACTAATATAAATTAAAAAATATTATTCAACGAGATTTACTATAATAGTTTAAATCACAACTATTTTCTGCAAACTAATTCATTGCAATAAGCTTCGCTACAACCATATCTACTACCACTAGATTTCCTGAAACAAATGAACAAAATATGATCCATTAATATTATAAACATGATAGAAAAAATAAATATGAAAAAAGGTGATACAAATAACAATGTACCTGAAAGCAATACCTTAAGAAGTTTCAACATTAGTCGTATTTAAATTTAAACCAAACAACTCTACAAATTTAAACAAAATCTCGTTAGCACAAAAATTAATTGGTATTTTATACAAATATAAAAAATAAAATAAGAGATTACACACTTGATTCAACCTTTTCCGCTTCATTTATTTATACTTGCAAGTCATTAACATTTTGCTTAGCAAATCTAAGTCAATTTTGGGCATAAGTCTAACTATAAAATGAATCTAGAATTCTATCTCATGTACTAAATACAGACTCAAATGATACAATAGATACATAAATGATCAATATATCTCTAGCCATACAAGAAAAAAATATAATATTTGGATGATTTCAATTTCCATCAAATCAAAATGTCAAATTAAGGTTGGTCATCTTCAACATCATCCATCAAATACTTATCTAACTCATTTTTTTGTACTTCACCCTATTTTTTCTTCATTTTCATTCTAAATTCATTTTTTTAGTATATAAAATTTATATTTTAATTACGAGTTCATGGATCAGGTCAACAGATCTATAAATCTATAAATCTAAAATCGTGACCCAACACATACATGAACGGTTTTGATTGATTCAGTTCGATTTTAACCTAAATATATAAATGATTCAATCTAAACTATTTGAATCGATTTGAGTAAATTCGAAATCATGACTCATACCCGTAAACACCCCTCTATGCGGCTGTGATGAGGGAATGAATAGAGGATGAATAAGTCATTTTATACAATATAATTATTTTTATTGATTTACTCTTTTACTTATTTAAATAAGTAAAAGAGAATTTTATTTATTTTCCTTACTTATTTTTATTTCACCCAAAACATACATCTATGTTACTATTTTCTCTCTCTTTTTTTTTTGTCTTTCTCCTTGTATATAGAGTCAAACAAAAAGTGTTGGAGAGAATCCTTTTTAATTTTAATTAAAGCTGGAGGGGACATATTTACCTGGTTGCTTGATAAAAAAACCACATCACACAAATTACACTACAGGGACTTCAAATAAGATTCAAGATTCTATAGAGGACTTGGCTTCCTTCCTTCACATTTCAACTTCAATGCTCTTGTCCTGTCCTGCATGTGTTCCTTCTTCTCATTCTATACTTTTTTTTTATCTTTATTTTAAAATTCGAGATATTCAACTTTCCATTGACTCTTCTTCCCTTTTAATTGAAGTTTGGTTTTGTTGAAATTTTTCAAAGATCCCTATCATGACCAATCAAGTTGCAACTAAGCATCAAAGCAACGACAAATTCACAATGTTATGCGATTTATATAAATTAATAAATCTGTCTATTCAGACATACATAGCGAGCAGCTAACATGAAATTTGCAAGAAAGTTCACACACACAAAAAAAAAATATCACACTCTATCTACAGATTGAACCAATTAAGTAAAAATATATAAAATAAAAAAAAATATATATATATATATATAAATTTTTTAGAGTTTAATTTTTATATATTAATAGTATAATTTTTTACATTGTCATGCAATAAAAAATAATCATTGATATAATTTTTAAGATAATTATGATAAAAATTATTGAAAAATATATCATACATCATAAATTATAATTAAATGATAATATAAAAAAAATTATGTACTAACAATATAAAATAATTATCTTAAAAAATAATATAAAATAATTTTATATTATCATATAATTATAATTATAATGTATAATAAATCAGTTGAATTTTATTATAATTAAAAGTCTTATACAAATAATAATATGTTGTCATGGTTCAAACTTTTCAATTTTGAATTTCAAGCACATCTTGTACTGAAATTCCCATTTATAATACATTGTTTTTATAATCAATGCATAGTCATTCGATTTGTAAAAATCTTTTACGATGTAATTACTTACATTGTTTTTTTTTGTTTTTTATCTCATCTATCACAAAAAAATAAAGTTAGTTAGAGGTATAGGTTTGGTTGATGGTTAAGAGAGGAGGAGAGTAAGAAGAGATGGTAAATTTAAATCTTTTCCAGTTTTTATAGAAAAAAATTAACAAGTTAATGACTATCATTGAAAAAAAAACAAAAAGAAATAAGTTAAAAAATACGGGAGTATATAACTAAGTAGTAAGTAGCTCAAAAAAAAAAAAAAAATAGCTCAATACTACTATTAATCTTCGTTGAGTGGTTACACATTAATTGAAACCACGGTGCGATTCCTGTCTAACCAATAAACAACTTGCTAGTAATCAACATAAGTTGTTCCTTTCATCCATAGCAAATATATCGATCCATATCCTAGTATTCTGCTTTACAATAAATTAATTAACTCTAACTGATATGGTTGTACAAATCTTGTATTATATATATAAAAGAAAACTATACTAAAAAAGCGGGCGTATAACTGAAACAGAAAAAGAAAAAGACCATACTAAAGCTGATATGGTTGTATAAATTACTAAAGCGGTTGATTAGATCACACCATACTACCATGCAGAGGTAACCCTTTGCGGTGTTTAGGAAGATTATATATTTAATAACTGGGACAGGGCTGCCGAAACCAACCAATTAAAATAGCTGCAGGAATAAATATAAATGATAACGAAACATCTAAAATAGGATCATGTGTGAATTTATTGTGAATATTAAGCAAGCAAGTTGCATGAGGTATAATTTAATGATTTTAAAATATACGTTTAACGTTTTGCATCTCGAATCAAATCTTTGGAAAGGAAACAAGAATATTATGAGCTATAGATAATGCTTCTGTTTTTATGCAGTTGATTGCATTTTGTTGGTTATGCGCCATGCTTAAATAAATCAGATACAAATACCCTGGACCTGGAGTAAAACACCCCTTTTTTTTGTATGTTAGGGTTTTTATGCAGTTGATTGCACTTTCCTTCTAATTCTGTATGTCAAAATTTCAATTTGTCCACAGTTAATTTATTCAAATGATTGAGTGAAGTTACATGTGGCCCAATTTCATGTTCATAAAAGGATCTTACAGTAGTACATTTACCTGAATTAAATATACTAATAGGATATATATCTAGCTAGGCTGACAGGAACTTTAACTTTATGACTATTTCAGTAGTAGTGATTACTTCCTAACTTTTTCAAAGGTATAACATTAAAATGGTTCAAATCTTTTAGAAGTAATGATATTTCAGAAGAATAAGAACATGAAGATCTATATAGCGTAGGACCCAATTTCACATCTCGGAAATATTGCCTCCTGCGACTTATGCTTTCCATATATTATGACTACTTTTCAATTTAGCAAGTCAAAAAGAAAGTGGCATGCACAGAGATGTGCTCTGTCATCAGTCCATTAGTGCAAGCCTTAAAAACCCTTGAAAAATCAAAGGACCACGGATCCCAATTGTTAAACATTTTCTTCACTAAAAGATCCATTTCTGATGAAAGTATGTATGGAGATAAAGGAAAAGAAAAAGAAAAGAAAAGATATGACTCAAAGGATAACTTTTTTTCGCACCATGTACCGTTACTTCTTGCATATTTTATTTTAGGAGAGGTGAAGGAAGAAAATACATTAAAATATGTATATTTCTTCTATTTTATTATTTAACAAAAATATAAATAATCTTTTAGTCCTTCAAATTTGGATCAAATTTATTTTTGGTCTCTTGAATTTAAAAGTAATTATTATTTTTTTCCTAATTTGAAAATAGTTCAATATAAGGATTAAAAATGAGTTTTTTTTTCAAATTACAGAGATTAAAAATATTTTAATTTGAATGACTAAAATCTAAATTCAACATTTCATCAGGAAACACAAGTTTCTACCATGTTAATTATTGTTGGTTAACTAAAAAATTATTTAAATCTTTTATAAATAATATAAAGTGGTGTAATAAAATTAACGAGGGCAAGTAATTCTGCCCGGCTATCACAAACCACAAAAATCAGTCAGCACAGAAGCATATATATATATATATATGGCATCGAATCCAATTAACCAACATGTAAAATAAGAGTTGTTTAGAGCCCAGTGGGTTAGGTCCCTTGCATGGCAAGCTCAATAAATTGTGAATTTGTGTTGATTGAACATTAACTTTTAAATTAAAATGCATTAGTTAAAATGGAGTTAAACTAATCTCCTAATTAATATATATATATATATATATATATATATATATATATATATATATATATAAACGTTTAAATCTATTTATGTTCTCTAATCTTTATTCTTCTCACCCTTTTTCATATTCACTGCCATTTAAATATTTTTTTTTCATGAAGTGATGAATTTCATTCTCCTAGCATGCATTAGGCATGTTTCTTATGTATACTTTTAAATTTGAATATCAATTAAATAGTTTTAACAATATGTACTAAATATAAAAAACTATTTTTAAATATACATATATATAAAAATATATTTTATCTTTAAAATTTAAATATGTTCCTTACATGCACTCAATATATCATCTTATACTTTTAATATCAATTAACCAGTTTAACTTTATTACTTATCTCTTTCAATGTATTATTTTCATCATCTTTAGTTCTTACTTGAATTTGAATATTTTCTTAATAAAAATTATCAATAATTAAAATAACATTGTTTCATAACATAAATTATTTATCACAAATCTAAAACATAATTTATATGTTAAAAAATATTTATTACATATTTTAATTATAATATAATTTATATATTAAAAAATATTTTAATTATAAATTTTAATTTTATAAAATAAACATTTATTTGATATAACGTACCAGCTAAAATTTTAGTTTTTAATTTAATTTTAACATTTTCAATTCATATTTGAATTTTGAAAAGCACGATTTTAGTTTGTTTTTAGTTGCATATATAATTTAAGTATTTCATCTATCAAGAAAGATACAGATCATTTCCTAAAAAATAAAAATACAGATCATTTCCTTGTTATCATTATCTCTATTATCATTATATTCAACAACAAAAATTATCTCTATCATTATTATTACTAATAATTTTCTTGGTTGTTACAATCATTATTTATTATTATCTTCATTTCATATAATTATCGTTCTAATTTTTTTATACAAATAAAAAATTTAATAAATAGATAAAAACATAATATCAATTTTATAAAATTAACCTTATAATTAATATTATAAGAGATATAATATAAGTGAAAAAAATAATTCACATTAAGAAGTTAAATAATAATTATTTGAAACAAAAATTTTCTTAAACAATTATTATTATTATGAGATGAAAAAAATATTAATCAATAATTATTACTCTCATTGTCATTATTACTGTGATCATTATTACCGCCATGTGGCCTTCCCCTCTTTTTTCCTATGCCACTGTCACCCTTATTAAGTTATTAGCAAATATAAGCTTGAATTAAGTAGAAAGTACTTTGTGTCGGTTTATATTTCCTCTTCAGTTTTTCCTTGTAACTAAGCATTGGTTATGTTGCGTTTTTATTAATGAACATACACATCGTCAAGCACTAAGCGTAGCTACTTGATTTTTTTTTTTAATAAAGCGTAGCTACTTGATATATAGCATAATTAAATAGCACAAGTCACGAGCTTGATTTTATTCTCAAGAACAGGATAGCTCTCACTTTAAAAATATTTAGGTACTTCGAAGAATATAATACTTTTAATGGATTATAATTTCTTTAAATTTTATTATATGATATATTAAATTCATTCCTTTGGCATATATTTTCATGCCATATATCATGTTATATTTTTTTATTAACAAATTAATACGTTGCTTCATAAATTACTTATAAAGCAAGAATTGCATTTAGTGAAAAGAATGGAAAGTTTGTAATCCATGAGTTCGTGGATACCCATAACCACCTTTACAGCTTGCAGAAACAACACATGTTATCATCACATCGCAAAATATCTGAAGTTCAAGCCTATGAGATTCAGATAGAGAAGGACTCAGGAATGAAGCAAAAGGCTTCATTTCCGCTTATGAGTGCACACGTTGCAGGAGATAGAGCTAATCTTGGTTATACACGCTTGGATGCCAAGAATTATCTCCAAGCAAGAAGACAAGCGTAGCATGGAGTATGTGGAAGTTGGTAGGCTCATGCAATATTTAAAAATAAAAATATTGGAGAATCCATCATTTTATCATGCTTATCAAATGGATTGTGAGGAACAAATCACCAATGTATTTTGGGTTGATGCAAAAATGATCTTGGACTATAGATATTTTCGTGACATGGTTTCTTTGGATACAACATATTGTACCAATCGCGCTAATAGACCATTTGGCTTTGTTTTCAGGCTTCAACCATTAGAGGGACACACTTGTTTTTAGAGCTGCATTGTTATATGATGAAGCACATGACTTGTGGTTTCCTCCTGCGGAGAAACAAAACAGAAAAAAAAAATGTCACTATTAGATAAATTAGTGTTCATTTTCCACAAGTTGATCTTGGTTGGCAATCTGTCCAACAGTGTTTTATGGATATATATATATATATATATATATATATATATATATATATATATATATATATATATATATATTATTTGATGATCTCTGATAAATTAAAATAAGTTTTAGAAATCATCAAATAATATATATTGATTTTTTTTTGCAAGATACTATGAAAATCTTCTACAAGATAGAACATACAAATAACACCACAAAATATAAATAATAAAAGAGTAATTTTATGAGATTCAACATTTCTTGCCATGTCCATGGAAATATCTTATTACACAATTATATTCTCATGTCAAATTATAAATTTTCTACATAAATTTGAGAAATCACCCCTTCATGTAACTTGTCTCACTTTGGATAATGATTCCATTCATGCTAAATGAACATGTTTTGATTCTTGCATTTTTTTTATTTTTTTTTTCTAACCATGATAATGATCCTAAGTTATTTTCGTAAAAAATAATGACTAATTTTTGTTAGGAACTATTAGCGCACATAAAATGAGTATTTTTTTATTTATTTTAAATATTAAATGTAATGATTTAGCCCAAAATAATGGATTTTAAATCAATTTCAATACAAATATGAAATGAAAACTAACATCATTATCAAGATGAAAAAATGACACTGTAGCAATAAAATTGATTGCATAAAGTCATAAATTAACAACAAAACAAAAATTTGTTTGCAACTTCCTATACTAGCCGCTATTGCATAAAGTCATAATTAATATATAGAAATCAAAATTTGAATGCAGCATGTTATAATTGAGTGATGCATGAGTGAGATTAGTATATGATCTATAATGAATTGAAGAACACTAATAATAATCTCTAAATGAGGATAAAAAAATATAAGAAGACAATGTTGTACATACTAAAAGATGCATTAATGACTTAGAAAAGAAAAACTAGTAGTGATGGAGTGTGAAAGAAAGTTGCTTGTATAAAATTTTATTTTATCAGAAATGCAAGACCTAGAGTCTTATATAAAAACTATAAATGATGAAAAATTGTGATTTAGAAGAATTTTAAAGAAAGGTGGTAAAAATATTATTTGCATTCTTATTTTTATATCACTTTTTATAATTTGTTTTCTACGTCTTTTAATGACACCAATCATTTTATATTTTGTTTTTTTTTTTAATTTTAAAACAGTTATAAACGATATGTATTGATTGGAAATAGATAATATGTATATATATATATATATATATGTATATATATATATATATATATATATATATATATATATTAAGATAGCCATTGAGTTAATCAATTTATCATTAGTTCTAATTAATTTTTTATTTAATTACAGCATAAAATTCTCTTAAACTATTGGTACGCACATGCCTTATTTACTTTTTAAAAAACGATATTATTTATGAGTGTAACGTTTTTTTTTCTTGACAACGACGACATTAAGTGTAAGGTATATTATTTGTTGATCACTAAAACTTATTTTATAGACCTGTACAGTAAGTGCCGAATATATTCAGAAATGATAAGTTACTTATTGTCCTTAATGAGTAATTATTGGTTTTCCAAGATAATTTAAAAGAAAAATGCTTTATGGATGTTCATCATATTATAAGATATCAAGAGAAATTAAAACAAGAAAAAAAAATATAAATATTATAAGATTTATGATGTGATAAAAAAATAAAAAATACTATAAAGTATTTAAAATAAGTAAATGTTTATATATGATTGCTAAATTTAAAAAGGAGTTATGAGAAAAGTAGGGTGTAAAAGAATTAGTTTTGGTTATATTGCGTTATGCAGTGTAGGTTGAGTGCGTAGGAATGAGAAAGCACACATAACCGTAACAGTTATTGATTCTTTGTCTTTGTTTTTTGGTGACGGACCAGTCCTCACTTGCTCTATAAATAGCCAAAGCAACCTGTGCAATATTTGGCACTCACTGAAGCACTATCCCTCCCACCATGACAAGCCACATTGACGACAACCTCTGGATAATAGCCCTGACCTCGAAATGCACCCAAGAAAACCTTGCATGGGTCCTTTTGATCATGGGCTCACTCTGGTTAACCATGACTTTCTATTACTGGTCACACCCCGGTGGTCCTGCCTGGGGCAAGTACTACACCTACTCTCCCCCCCTTTCAATCATTCCCGGTCCCAAAGGCTTCCCTCTTATTGGAAGCATGGGCCTCATGATTTCCCTGGCCCATCACCGTATCGCAGCCGCGGCCGCCACATGCAGAGCCAAGCGCCTCATGGCCTTTAGTCTCGGCGACACACGTGTCATCGTCACGTGCCACCCCGACGTGGCCAAGGAGATTCTCAACAGCTCCGTCTTCGCCGATCGTCCCGTCAAAGAATCCGCATACAGCCTCATGTTTAACCGCGCCATCGGCTTCGCCTCTTACGGAGTTTACTGGCGAAGCCTCAGGAGAATCGCCTCTAATCACTTCTTCTGCCCCCGCCAGATAAAAGCCTCTGAGCTCCAACGCTCTCAAATCGCCGCCCAAATGGTTCACATCCTAAATAACAAGCGCCACCGCAGCTTACGTGTTCGCCAAGTGCTGAAAAAGGCTTCGCTCAGTAACATGATGTGCTCCGTGTTTGGACAAGAGTATAAGCTGCACGACCCAAACAGCGGAATGGAAGACCTTGGAATATTAGTGGACCAAGGTTATGACCTGTTGGGCCTGTTTAATTGGGCCGACCACCTTCCTTTTCTTGCACATTTCGACGCCCAAAATATCCGGTTCAGGTGCTCCAACCTCGTCCCCATGGTGAACCGTTTCGTCGGCACAATCATCGCTGAACACCGAGCTAGTAAAACCGAAACCAATCGTGATTTTGTTGACGTCTTGCTCTCTCTCCCGGAACCTGATCAATTATCAGACTCCGACATGATCGCTGTACTTTGGGTAAGTTCAATCAATTTTATCCTAGTGTAATGGCATTTTGTTACTCTAGTGTGACACGCTTAATTTTGAGAATAATTCCATTGGTCCAAGTGTGGGAGGGAAAAATGTTAATGAGAATAATTGAGAAAGCGGAAGTGGTGAGTGGAGGTGGCACTAAAATGTTTTTTCATTTGTGCAATTTTATTTTGTTTTTTTCAGGAAATGATATTCAGAGGAACGGACACGGTAGCGGTTTTGATAGAGTGGATACTCGCGAGGATGGCGCTTCATCCTCATGTGCAGTCCAAAGTTCAAGAGGAGCTAGATGCAGTTGTCGGAAAAGCACGCGCCGTCGCAGAGGATGACGTGGCAGTGATGACGTACCTACCAGCGGTGGTGAAGGAGGTGCTGCGGCTGCACCCGCCGGGCCCACTTCTATCATGGGCCCGCTTGTCCATCAATGATACGACCATTGATGGGTATCACGTACCTGCGGGGACCACTGCTATGGTCAACATGTGGGCTATTTGCAGGGACCCACACGTGTGGAAGGACCCACTCGAATTTATGCCCGAGAGGTTTGTCACTGCGGGTGGAGATGCCGAATTTTCGATACTCGGGTCGGATCCAAGACTTGCTCCATTTGGGTCGGGTAGGAGAGCGTGCCCAGGGAAGACTCTTGGATGGGCTACGGTGAACTTTTGGGTGGCGTCGCTCTTGCATGAGTTCGAATGGGTACCGTCTGATGAGAAGGGTGTTGATCTGACGGAGGTGCTGAAGCTCTCTAGTGAAATGGCTAACCCTCTCACCGTCAAAGTGCGCCCCAGGCGTGGATAAGAGAGAGTTGAAGCTTTTATTAAAAAGGGAACAAGAAAAAAAGAAAATGAAATATATAGAAATAAAACAGACAAGAAAGTAAAGTAAAGATTATGCATGTTGCTGCATGTAGGTTGGTGGTTGGTGGCAGGTGTGCAGCCACACAATGGTAATATGGTGGAAGGGATGGGTTAGGCTCTCTTTTTTTTTTTTAGTGGTCAAGTATTAAGTCTTCTCAGCTTGTCTTCTTATTACAAAAAAAGTACTGTTGCCAGTGTAAATAAACTTAATACGTTTTTAGTTGACTTCCATGTTTCCATCAGTTTCGCGTTATACAGTCAAAAATAAATAAATCAGTTTCATGTTATTAAAAAATAATTATTTTAAGTAGGTAATCACTAAATTCTGGAATAATTACAAAATTATAATCATGTTAATGTCAATTATTTAGAATCATATGTAAGCTGGTTTAGAAATAACTTGATCATAATTCCCCCCTCTTCAGAATAAAAAAGAAAAACAATACAACCAGCGAAGAAAAATAAATAATGTGCAGCTAACCTCCAAAACCGGGAGAATTGACGCTCATCAACATGGTAAAGGTAAGAATATAGTCCGTACCCTTTATTCAGCCAAGACATATGCAATCAGAATTCTGAATATAAAATACCTAGATGCTAAATCCTTTCATGTCCCAGTTAGAAAATGGAAAAGATTGAAATGATGCCAAATGTTATCAGTTACGAATCTGAGCCCTTCATTGACGGAAAATGTTAGATTGGTGGAGGGGCAATAAAAAGATCTGTAAAAAAAAGTAAATTTAAAAGAATAATATATAAACAAAAGAAAAGAAAAAAAGTACTAAATATCAGCAATGATTTACATGTTATGTTGGTTGCTTGTATAATTAATGATTACTTATGTTTATATTCAATATATATTTGCTTAGTTGGAGGAAATTTATGTGTTACGTTGGTAGTTTGTATAAGTAATAACTGCTTCTGTTTAAAAAAATATTTTATTATTATTTAAGAATGACTTAAAATGATACTATTAAAATAAAATATAAGTTATTTAATTATGATATGATATTATAGGAATTAATTAAAAAAAGATAAATAATTCAAAATAAGTTATTTAAATTGTATTCATTAAGAAAAAGATGTTCTAAGATGGCGTTTACACTCCTTAACATCTCACATGAGCACACCCATTCGACCACTTTTTTTACGAGAAAATGATATAGAATCATGTTTAGGTTCTGTATGGTCTTATTGCATTTTGGTTGTAACTTGTAAGTTTGTTGCGGATGCATTGTGAGCATTCATGTGATTTAAATTTACACCGCCATTAGGGTCTGTTGTAGCGACCACCATATTAATTAGGCTGCACCTATCTAGCAATCACTAATCATATTTTCTCACTTAGTTGCATTTGGGTGTGATTAAACATTTTTCTCAAGACGAAGTCCGGTTGAGCAGAGATGGTCCCATAGCTATTACGTAGGACCTATAATTGGCACTACGCAGTCACAGCCAAAACCCTTTGGCCATATCTGATCTCCACAAAGTACATGGTTCCCTCGTCTTTCTAGTTCATAGGCACTCTTACGCGCAATGACATCTCCATTACACACTTGATGGGCTTTAATTTCTCCTTGTCCTCCTTCCACCTATGACGGTCTATATTGTAAGCTCTTTCCTTTTCATAAATTGGACCACCATCATCTCTATTCTTTTTCAGTTCAAGAAAATGAATGGTGACAAGTACAGATTAGTCTGCTACTATTGATCTCACCATCCACATGACATGTTTGGAATAAATTCCTTTAACCACTTGACCTAACTTGGGATTGATTGTATGTGTTTTTTTTATAATAAAAAGGTACTACAATCTTCAATCTTGCACAAGTTTAGCGACTACATAATGGAATGTTTCTATTTATTACCATACTTCCTCTGAATTTGTTTTTCTGTTTCGACAATATGATATAAATTTTATGCAAAGCGGCTTTGCCCCCAGTGAAAATGGTTACTATCATCATGGTATGATAGGTAAAAGGGTATATAGATGATGACCACCAAGGACATTTTCACCAAATTTCGTATATTCTTTGGTTATGACCATGGAAGTCAAAGACTTCTCTATACAAAGACTTTCTTTCCTCTTTTCTTTTTCTCAGTTGTCTGAATATTAGAGGAAACATTTATTTCAAAAATTAATGTAAGATTCGATTCTTGGTATTGACATTTTGCAATTACAGTGTTATTTTTTCCAGTTCAACTATCATATTTTGATGAAGTTAAATTTCTTCTTATTTTTCCTTTGGTCATCTTAATAACAAGAGGTAATTAATTTTTTGTTATTGTGGAACATATTGTCAAATTCTATTTCAAACAAAAATTCGTTAAACTTGGTTGCAATTCTCGTGTTTGTGATATGAGAAATTAATGTAATGATCCAAGTATCACATGTTTATGATCTCAATTAATCTTTACTCAATTATATATTATATTGATCGAGATTGGTGGAGTTGATAATGTTTCTAGACCAAACAATATAATAATTTTTCCTGTGGTACACTATTACCCTTATCCTATTTTGCTAATATTACTTTATTGGAAGAAATTCAGACTTTAGCATTGAAGTATATGTATCTAACCCTACATTCAGCTGTTTGGAGCCACCGGAAGAACAGCAGCAAGCAGCACCATTCGTGAAGAAATCCGACTCACTAGAAGAGTCTAGCACGACCACAAAAGAGTTTACTGTTCCTTAATTACTAACAGAAAGTCCTACAGATTAAAAATAAAAAGTAAAAATCTATATAGTTCATCAAAACAGACACGCTTATGCTTAACTGGGCCCCGCCCCATTAAATAATATGTCCTAACTTTTTTGGAAACAACATGAATATTGCAATGGACAGCGCCAATTCTGTGAAGGACATAGATAAAGATACTGATGGTTTTGTTGTGCTTGTGTCTGGCTTAGTTTTTCTCTTTTTATTGATAAAAATATTCCCCGTTTACTCACCCCCAATATACCATGAATTGGGTATGTAATGATTTTTTCATGTTTTGTTGACAAGAATCTCAAACTTTGAATTCTCTCGGTTGAATTGGTTTATAAAGAAAGCTTGATCAAAGACGGTTAAACACTTATCACTATCATTTCCTTTCCTTTATATATGCATATACACATATATACTTGAAATAACAAAGTTGCTGTTTCGTATGGAGCCATCAATACACAAAAGTCACGAATTGCTAGTTTAACCGATTAGGGTGGGTGAGCATGATCATATATACATGGATTAGTTGGAACAAAATTCAGTTATCAATAAAGTTAGTATATTATAACAACCTAATTTGTACTATTTCGTAAAGTTGGTTTTCCTACTTTTTATCGTTTTCCTCCGAAATAATAAACACATATACTGTTGTACAGTCACACTTGAGACGAACATAAATTTGCTTATAATTGATGGGCTGTCACATCATCTTTTATTTAAACCTTGACTAGGCTTTTGCAACAACTAGATCATCAGCTGAAAAAAGAGTCCTATTAGCTAGCGTCATCATTTGTATAACAATTAATTAATTATGTTTTATATTTTTTCATTACTCATGTATAAATAAAAAATAATTAATTTTAATAAAATTGATTAATATTATTTAATTTTATTAATTTCAAATAATAAATAAAATTATTTCTAAAATATTATTTATTGAAATTTAAAATCATGAATAAAAAGTGTCATTAAAAATAAAAATAAAATTAAATGAAGAACCTTTTACGAATGATAATATTGAATAAGATAAATTAATTAAATATACTTGTATTTAAATTTAACACAATAATATATATATATATATATATATATAAAGAGAGAGAGAGATAGATATATGACTCTACAGGATGTATTAAGTAAGAAGTAGTCCTTTTCATTGGTAGCTTCCTCTAATTTCTGCTTCGAATAATTGAAAATATCAAGTTATGTTTTGTTTTGCCTGCACCAGTCTACCCTGCCCATTGTTTTCATAACTGGTTTTTGAGCCTGAAATATAATCAAAACCATCTTGCAATATTCAGAAGAAGGCTGCTTAATTAATTTTCAGTCCAGATTAATAAAATGTATCTGCCACAAATGTATGCATAATATTATGTGCAAAACTAATTGCTAACGAGACATCTTTAATATCCATAGCCAATTGTTTCAATTGATCATATCTTTTGACTAATCTGGTTCACTTCAGAGTTTTCAATAGTATTGTATTTAAAATGAGAAACTCTAACACCCGGAAATTGATGTGGAATCCGTTATAGTATTGTATTTTCAATAATAAATAACGAATGTGTTGAAAAAAAGTATTGCAAGTATTTATTTGTTAAATTTGAGTAAACCCTGACATCAAACTTTACGAGTACCGTGCTTATATTGGGATCATGTTATGAAGATGGTTGAAAGGAACACAATACACATGGAGCCCACGACAATGATCTAACAGACAATTAGGGCTTTCCTCTTGGTGAATTTGAAAATTGCAAACAATATTCATTAAGAGTTCCTTTGAATTAAGAGTTCCTTTGAATAAAAAATTTTAACCCAGAAAAGAAGTTTATCAAAAAATTTAAATTTTTTAATCTAAAATTCATTGTTTAAATAACTAAAAATATAAAATTTTAATTTCTTTTAAAAGGTAAAAAATTGAAATTTTCTTTTTGATAGAGGAACCTTTCAAAAAATTCGCATATTTTCTTTATCATCATCATAAAATTTCTCATAATTTTAAATTCTCTCATCCAAATACACTTTAAGGTAAATACATCAATTAAAAAACCTTAAGATCACCCTTGATCTCCATTAGTTAAGGATTGCCCTATACTTCACTATAGACAGAGACACTGACCCGAAAGGAAATCCAAGCACAAGGAACAAAATGGTGACTTCCCTTGTTTGAAGAAGGAGAAGGAAAAGCAGCTTAAACTAAATAGGGTTTTGATATACCACTGATTTCAAGTCTATTTCAATCTGATTACTCCTAGCTCTCGAAAGATGCTTAGTGCCTGTTTGGATATATATGATAACTATATGTGTGGTAGCTGTTCTGTTTTAATTTAATGACAGTAGCTTAGTCAGAAAATAAATAAATGAATAAGTTTGTGTCTAACGGAGGCTTCGAAAGATCAGATTAACGTTCTTTCTGTGGGGTTGTCACATTGAAACAATACAAATATTTCATTTGGATCAACTGTCAAGTCCTTTGGGTGGTTATCCAAGAGCAAACAAACGACTAGGCAAGTATATGTATTATGATCACAAAGTTATATATAAGAAGATGAACAAAATTTGTTTTAGAATTTAACAATTAGACTATGTACAGTTATAATACATTAATGTAATGACGTGATTTCCTGATAAAACTAGGCATTCTGGAGGTTCATCAATAATAAAGGTTTCATTTGTGCACTTTTCTGTTGCATAATGAACACAGAGATATTTTATTAACCAGAAAGATATATATTATGATCAAGATGGACCGTACCAAAGTTCCCTTTTCTGATTTTGACATAACCGTCCAATGCCAACTTTACTACTTTCCTTAGTGTGTCTGTTCGGTGAAGTTGATTATTCGTGGCATCTTATCTGATTAACCCCCCAACCAATTAATGTGGCATATCCCCAGAATCTCGCAGATTTGAGACACAATTAATGAAAACAAATCGACCAATTAAGTTCTTAGCAACGCCCTTTCGTGCAATAATTTGGGTCCAGTTGATTCAAGAGGGTCCACTTCTGCTAGAAGTTGTTTTTTCACACGCAAGAGGAACCTAGCAAAACCCGACCAAGCAGAGAGACTAATTGTCTTTTCCATCTTTAGGACTATATTTACATTCATGAGCAGAATTATTGATATTTACTAATACTCATCATAACCGAAAATGGGCGTGCCATTGAAAATAGCCGTATAAAACCATGCAAATGCAGCAATACAAAAAGTAGGTTTACATTACTCGTCTCCGTAATTATGACATTTAGAAAACATGCAAGAAGTATATCAACTATCAAGTAAATCTAATTGTTATATAAAGTAAAGTAAATATTGCGTGCTTTTGAACTTCCTATGAAACCACGATTCCACAAACCAAACCAAATTTATATTTCAAGTAAATCTAATTGTTTGACTGCTTGACATTCCAAGAAACAAATAAAAGTATATAACAAGAAAATTGAATTTCGCTATATATTTAAATTCTCTAACTTAAGCTACTAATGAGTCTCATTTCTCGTGGATTGTATAGCCTTACTTGTCCTTTAAACAATAATTATGTAAACTCTATCTATGAACACTTCTTACAAACAATGAATACCGAAGATTAAAAAAAAAAAGACGTGAAGACAAACACATGGTTTAGATTATGAGATTTAACTGTGAGATATTTATTTCTTTCAATGATTTATAATTAACATCATAGCCTGTCGAGGTTAAGTAGTGGACTGATAGATCATGCTTTTCTATTGCTTTTAAAGATTGTCTTCCCTTCTCTTTCAATCCCATTTCATGTGGATTGTATCGCCTTCCTTGTTCATGTATGTTTGCAGAAAAGTCTATTGATTATTTAAAGAATAATTATATAGATCACTATCCACAAATACTTTTTTGCATACAATGAATGTTAATGCTATATAGATACAAAAGTATAAAATCAATCGTATATATGGTTGTGAAAATCAAAGGTTTGAATAAGTTTTTAGGACTTATAAAACTACATCTTTTTTTTTTGTGTTTCTATTTTTTTTTTTCTTAATTAGTCTCTCACATCAAGAATGAAAATCTTTTCTATATAAGAGAAACCCTTATAAAATTTACAATTTTATAAAGACTGTGTGGTAATCATCACTAAAATAATAAAAAAATATCAAAATGAAAAAAATAGAAGATCAAAAAACACATTTTAGGGAAACTAAAAATTTATTAAGTCAAAAACACATTTAGATAATATTTAAGTGTGATTCTTAATTATTTTTTTATGTATAAAATAGTGTAAATTTACATTATTTTTTAATTTCATATGAACATTTTTTTTAGTCATTCATATTAATAATTTTTTTTACCCATAGATATTAAAGACAGATAATTTATAAGAATTCATGCATCATACTCAATCAATTTGAGATAAATTCTTATTACATATTAACAGTTTAACACTATATTTAATACATTTGATTATGAGTGAATTTTTTTAAAAGCCAGATGTTAAATTTATTAAGTAATATAATAATGTATCATTAAATCTTTTAGTAAAGGTTTTTCCCTCTGTTTGATTACGTGAAAAAAAATCTTACCCAAAGATGAAGACACAAGTAAAACACGACTCTATATCCTTTTCCTGTCCCAAAAAAAATAGATCATATATATATATAACAAAAGTGAAAATTGTGAGGTTGTATTCAGAGGGTAGACGTACAATTATTTCAAGTGTATAAAGTGGAGACAATAATTTTTATTAATTTAAATACAAAACAAAGGGAACAAATTCATTCGTGGGTTGTGGGTTGCAACTACTCATTTATTTGGGCTAAAAGGAATTTGAGTCTGGTTAAAATTGTCCTCTAGCTCCAAAAGAAAGAGTGGTCCAACGATGTTATCACCTAAATGGGACATATTCTCATGGATATGCATGAAGCGGGGACCAAATCCGAAATTGAGCTTTGACAAGTATTTTGCATCTATATCTATATCTGGGGACCAAACCACTCCATTTCTTTCAGAAACTGGAGATAAGAATTATGTAGTCCTACGCCTAATTTTAAAATGTCACTTGACTAATGACAATGGAAACTAAAACCAATCCTTTTCACTAGCGTGGTTTTACTAGGACAGTTCGAGAAAGAAATCTTTCAGGATTTTCAGGTTATCAAATCCATTCGTTTTGGAGACGAAATCTTGGAGCTTGTTTGGCTCCATGTAAGGAGAAGTCCTTTGTTTCTATTTGTTTATGCTTTGCTTCGAACGTGTACAAAGCATCGGATGTGAGAGGCACAACATAAATTGTATTCATCAAAGCAATTTAATTATATGGCAAATATTATGCATACAGTAGATATAATAATAAATAAATAAATAACTCAAATTAAGTCCCATAGACCAACCATTATTTGTATAAGCATTTTAGCTTTGTTACTTGCTAACATGAAAGGATCTAAATCCAAAGATGCAAATGCAAACAATATATTATCAAGAATGATATATGTTTTTTTCCCCAGTTTTAGAAAGTTGTTATTTTTTTCTTATGGCTTTGGTTACACACCATTAGCACAGCTTCAACCTCTTTTCCTCTTTTTCATTTTTTTTCCTCCTGATAATACAAGTATATACCCAGTCTTACCCAGTCAGAAAAAAATAAATAAAGAGAAAGAGAGTTCGAAGCTATGTTAATAACAGGTATATATAGAGTCATAGACACACTTCAAATCCGTAACAGCATTTGTTTTTCCTTTTTCCTGACGATATGCAGCAAAAGTATCCATACTTCAAAATGGACGAATGGTTATGGTATTGGGACAATACATTGAGAGAAGTTTTAGGATTCTCTTAGCTCATAGTAGTATCTTTCAACTGTTTCTAACACAATTTTAGTTCCAAAATAATTAAATAAAATGATAATATTTGATTGAATCTAAATAACTTAAATTAACTTGTAACATATCAATTTTTTTCATAGACACCGGGTATCTGCTTTTGATGGAAGCAGTATTGTGTGAATTGAGTAGGACTAAGTTACTTTCTGCACCTCTTTTTTGGCTTCCAGAATATAAAAATACATTCCGCAATTATTACAGATTTTGACTTCAAGAAATGTCCAATCCGAAAGGTAAAAAAAATATCTCGGAAAGGATGAAGGAAGTAACTTGGAGGTGCAGGAAGCAACAGCCGAAGAACAGGCGCAGCGCAACTAACAGTTAGCTCGGGCTGAGAGAACGAACGCTAACACTAACACCGCATTCAGAGCATTTTCTATTAACACCTCCATTTACTAAATACACTGTCCTTTTCTTTTAATTAATTTTCTATGTAAAATTACTTAAATAATCTTATTTTCTCAACTTTTGTAAACATCACTCCTCGCTCTAGTTACACTGCACTCCCCATCTATGAGGAGTTGCGATGGCTGCAAGAAGTAAAAACTGATGTGTTGTGATGATGAAGAGCACTACAGGTGAAGCATTGTGCAACGAGTTGAGCTTTGAGTGTAAGGGCTGAAATTTAATTTATGGAATTTAAGGTGGGGAGTAAGTTAACATATTGTAGTAACTTTTGATTAGATTTGTTTTACTTTTCGGTCATATTGACATGTTAGCCGTTGAGTGAGTTGATCAATTTTGTGTTGTATGATTTCCTTGTTTTCATAAGGTGTTTTTGAAAAGAAAACCGAGAGGAGTGCAATGAAAGTGAAACCATAGGTGAGGGAGTACGGAAAAACCAGAAAGGAAGAGTGCAGTGAAACAGACGCGTGAGAAGTGATGTGTGAAAAAAGAGAGGAAAAAAAATAACATTATTCATCAGAAGGCTTCCTTTCAACCCTGTTGTTCTAAATCCTACATGATCTCAAGAAAAAAAAATGAATAAGAAAAATCACCAGATCATTGACCAAAAAACATAGGGATCAATCAATTGATTTAATAAAATCCATTTCAAAATATTCAAACATGAGAGATTAAATCAAAAATCATTTGTCTAAATGAACAGCTAGCATGACTGAGCAAAGACACCACAAAGCATCAAGGGCCTGCATGGTGTGGGGTGGGGTAACGAATTTTAATGACACAGAGACACAACATTGACTAAAGTCTATTACCACTTTGATACTGCATTGAAGTAGGCAATGAATTAAGAAACCTACTGAAACTTCGGCTCTAGCTCAACTTCCTCTTTCATGAGGTGCTAGCATGCTTCTTTTGGCCATAATACTGCAGGGCAAATGCGAGGCCCAGTATCAACAATGGCAACAGGAATTGCAAGATCTTTACAACAAATCCAGAAGATTGATTGCCAGCGCCATGTGTTTGTGTAGGTTGTGGCAGACTATGGCTAACTTTGGGTGGAAGAGTGGAAGTGTCAACCTTCCCAATGAAGTATTTTTCCATCATTTCTATAGCAGAATCACTGTGGCCCACATCTTCAAAATCAATGGTGGCATCCTTCCCTATAAAAATACATGGCTGAGTTTCTTAGTCCACTCCTTTCCAGTTACTACTTCTGCTTGCCCGACCTACAGACGGATAATATGAACCAGCCAACAAAGAGAAATTGATTACCTGTTGACGTCAGCAAAACTTCATCACCTCCTGGATGCTCATCCAAAAATGGTGTGATATCATACACCTGTCACAGTGGAATGCATTTCATTAAGTATAATAATTTGATGGGCACACTAGTCATAAAAGTTGAAGTTTTAAATACCAATTGTAGAGGGAATATAGAATATTATTAGTGTTAGAATTCAATTTGAATCTGTTATGGCCAAAGAATTGGCCAGAGGATTCCTAGATTCGAGAGCTAGGTCTCTCCAAAGCAAAGATAAGAAAAGATGATTTTATTCAGTCTGCTGATTTTCATTACACATTTCTTTATATAGAGCTTTAGTGCTAACAGCTTTTCCTATTGATTCTGAATACAGGGCATAACAGAAAAAGGATTAGATCATAACAGAATTACAAAATAGCAGACAAGGTAATCTTCAGGAGCCAATATCTTCCTGCCACGTCAGCATTCCCTTAGCCAAGCTGTTATACGTAATCCTTCAGATATTGAGGTTTGTTCACCACCCTCCTTTGCCTGTGATTCGTATCTGTGGTTTCTGTGATTTGCCTCTGCTGGTGTGAGTTGCAATTGTGGTGTCTCTTATCTTGGTCCTTCATAGCGTTCATAACAGAATCTTTGGCACATATTCATTTGACATCTACAAACGACGGTAAGGATACGTATCTCATTCCATTTTATTAGTTTCTTTTCTTTTTTTTATCCCTCTTCTTCAGTGCAAAGCACTAAAACATGACATTTTTATGCATTGTATTTACTAATATCATAGACTTATAAATTTCTAATAGATCCATCCTATGGTCTGATAACTAGGAAGAATAAAAACACCACTCTTTTATTGACTAGTCAATTCATAATCAAAAATTTATTTCTCCAATGTACCCTGTTGAATGCATCTTGACAAACGTATATGCCTAACAACATTAGCAGCCCCAAAAGTTTGTAGACTAATCATTGATGAATACATATTTATTTCTCTCTAGGAATAAAGATGATGTAAAATTTAAGGGAAATGTGATAATTCATCAGATATGATGACATTATTCAAAGTTATTCAAATGAATATGAATTATTCAGATTCCAACTTCAATCCTTTAGTAGATATGGGATTGCTAGATCAATTATAGACTCAGTTTGAACAAAAAATTGTTAAACCTGGGGTACTGAGGATGTTGCTATTAAAAAATGTATCAGCTGCCAGGGAGATTCTTATAGAAGAGGATAGTGAAGATATTAGCTTAGGTATCCAAGATACTGGACAAGACATGATTAACCTATCAAGAGCTGCTTGTGACTTGTGAGGATGTTGATTTCACAGATGAGATTCTTCCACGTCCAGATTTTTTAACATTTTAAAGAATGAATATATCACTTCACCAACATGTTGAAAACTGTCTGTGTCATTACAACTTACAATAAATAATAATTACTGAAATACTCATGATGTTACGGGTCTCATTCATCATACACTGCACAATTCAGTAATCACCTTTCTGTTATTCTACCGCGGGAAAAAAAAAAAGGAAAAGAAATGTTCAATAACTATGTAACAATATGTGATTCTACATTAAACACGTCTGAAAATTTTCAATAATTTTTGTCTACTTGCCAGTAGCTTAGCAATCAATCATGTATTAGAATTTATGTACAGACTACTGTCCAAGAGTATGGGAGAGAGAGGTAGTGGGTTTTAGTATGAGTGATCTATTTGTCCAAAAATTCCTAGGTACTTTGGACACATGGTCCTCTTGCATATATACCCTTTAACTTTTTCTAACCTACCAATGTAGGACTTGTTCTTCAACCAAAAGCCTCCCATAGCAAAAAGAACTCAACTAAAAACTGCAACAATCATGGTTTCAGGAAGAGCACACCTAGCATGCATTGATAATAACCAGAGTAAGGTCTCAGGTGCAGAAGGAAACTGCAACAATCATGCATTCCACAGATCTCATGCTAATAAGAGCAATGATAACACAATAATGAATCCGGTAATCATTTAATACATGGTTCAATAACTGGGTGTCAGACAGTAGTGCTTCACAACACATGACCCTTATATATTCTATACTTGAAGACATACAAAGTCTTGACAAGCCACTGCATATAACTGTGCCAACAGGAGATGTTGTGGTAGTTAAGAAGGGACCCTTGAACCTTAACAACATGATGAAGTTGCACAATGTTCTCTTTATTCCTCAATTTAGTTGCAATTGGATATAGTCTTGATTGAGGAATCAAGGGAAACAATTGACCGTAAGCTTGAAATTTGGAGACACACTGGAAATAAAGGGTTTTTGACCTTACGCTTAAGTAGGAATAAGAGGGAGTATATTCATTACACACAAGGGGAATATTACTAGAAAAAATAAATATGAGAGAAGATGTCATACTACAAGTTTCCAAGTTTAAATATTTGGGATCAATAATTCAAAATATTAGAGAAATTAATGAGGAAGCCAAAGGCATGTTTTATCGCACTATTAGTGGATCTCTCAGTTTTCAATTTGATGGAAATAAATTGGAATGTTGTGATGTATGTCATTGCTCCAAACAATGTATGATGGAACTGCTACTTTGAAGGAAAGAAATTAGTAGGATGCAAGAGGGTTGGTTGATAAATATAAAAATGCTTGGTTGCAAAGGAATACACATAGATTGAAGGAGAAGATTTTAGAGAGACATTTACATCCATGGTTAAGATGACAACTATTCAATGATTGTTGACAATTCAATCAAGAAATGTTCATGGCAGTTCCTACAGATTACATTGAGAAATTGGTATACAAAAGTTTCACAAGCATTAACTAAATATGGCTTCAACCATAGTCTATTCACTTGTTCTTTTGGATCCACTTTCTTAGTCATACTTTCGTACATTGATGAGCAAGTGATTGCTGGTAATGAACCGAATGCATGCGCATCTCTCATGCAACTAGTGTGATAATTTGGCTGGGAGGTTTATTGACTTCTCTGTGAGTCCCTTCTAAGACTCCTACACCACTTTTGTTATAATCAATAAAGCCCTTCATATATCGGTGATTCCCGTTTTCCATGAGCATCTTCTATCCAGCATCATCGCTACTAATTATGTTCTCACTAAGCAACAACCAGATGATGTATTTACTAAGGCTTTTGGGCTCTAGGCAGTTTCACGGCCCGTTGACCAAGTTGGGAGTTCTTAAATCTTAATCTTCACTCTCCAACATGAAGAAGGGGGTAATAAGGGATAACATCAAGCCTAACAACTTCCATTGCAATTGTGCTGTTCTTCATAATAGGTATAATTGTTCGGTTGAGGTTGTTGTATATTGAAATTCAAACTTAGGATAACTGTTTTTAAGACGTCTCTTGTTATCAGCAGGCTGTTACTAACTCGAGCATATATTTTTGGTCATCACATAACTACGTGAATAATATAAGAGTCAATTCTCCATAAATTTTATTAGCATGTCACTTTCAGAATAGGCATTCAAATCTGGATTGCTTGATAAGGTTTCCAAATTCTAATCTGTTGGCATTCTGTTCCAACGTTGTCTTTGTATTGCAGAGTTGAATTTTTTGTTTCTACATTTTGGTTATTAATCTCAATTCTCAACAAATCAAGCAATTCACTTTGATAACTAGTTAAGTTAGATGATTTATTATGCTCATTAACATTACTCTGAATAAAATTGATTAGCTTAATACACTGTATTGGAGATTAACATGTGGCTTCTGAACCGCATCACACCCCTATAATTAATTCCTCGGTCATCTTCATGAGCATTTAGCACGCATCATGTTAAATCCCAGAAACTGAAAACTGTGAAACAGATCAACTAAGATAGAGAGAAAGAAGAAGCAGACCTTTCCATTGATAATAATCCAGCAATCCTTTTTGTTGTTGTGCTTAGCTACCTCCTCAAAGGTCAAAGTTTTGGGATTTGAGGCCATTGCTGCTGCCTCTGCAACACAAAATCAACCACACGCACTCCCAGATTATTCACAACTAGTGAGGAAAAAAAAATAACACAAAATGGGAAAAGTTGAAGAAAAATTCTTACACGGAAGAGGCGGCACAGCACAACTTTTTTTGCCCTTGAAGTTCAAAGCACTACCTTTCTACCTCACAACTTATTTATACATCGGATCGGATCTACTTAGTTCGAACATTAATTGCTCGTATTTTAGGTATCATACATTATTCTTTAAAAGTAAGTTAGTATTAAATATACGTTTCAATTTTATTTTATTTTGTTACTTGTTGTTGTTTTTTTTTTTTAAGAGAGCTAATGCTTAGTTTTTCTTTCCCATAAATTGAACTATTATATTAAAAGCCACGCGTTCCACGAGATGGATTTCTAGTAATATATTGGATGCATGATATGCTCGTGTTTAAAAAAATGAATAATTTTTTTTGAGTAAAAAAAATGAATATATGTGGAGGTGTTTTGTGTAATAAATTTTTCATTTTTTTTGAATTTATAGTATATGTTATAATGGACTTATTTTAATTCCAACTTCATTTAATAGCGTCATTTATTGATTTAAATTTGATTTGATTAAAAATTAATAATATATGAGGTAAGACTGAATTATTTAAATTGTAGATAAAATACTAGATTTAAATTAAATTATAATTTATAATACATATTTACAATAAAATACATAATATCGCTATTATATTATATTATATTATATAAAATATTATCATTAAGTAAAAAAATGTTATTATCAATATATAATTGTGAAAATATATAAAAAATTTCTCTTAAAAATATTTAAAATTTGAAGGAAAATAAAATATCAAAGTGTACTAACCTCTTCCTTAAATAGATAAAGTTACTGATAAAAAAAAAAGTTAATTTTTAAAACTCGAATATGTTAAAATTAATTTCAGATTACGATAAACTGGTGAAACAAAAAGTTAATCTTTTAAATATTGCTGTAGAGTAAAATGTCTATATTTAACTCTCTCTTACCAAAAATGTTTATATTTAATTGGTGATTACGAGAATCAACAACAATAAAATATGTAAAAGCTTAATTATTATTATGTTTATGACCGCTATAGCTAACCGCCTATGGCCTCCAGCCTCGAGGTAAGAAAACCTGTACTACAAATAGTCCAAAGTTACATTATCTTAAAACAAGTTTTGCATTTAAATACAGTAAATAAAACTATTCTTAAATTCAACGATCAGACCATTGGCTATGAAAACAGATATTTAGTTCACAATGTGAATGAATTTTCTCCTTTTTTTCATTTTATTGATTTTCTATTTGTTGTTTTAATGTGTTCAGATTTACGACTCACCTTGATTTTTATTTTTTAGAAGCAATAAAATAATTGTTTTTAGGTAAACTCATAATCATTTTATACTCACCAAACCAAACCAAACAATAGTAGTTGTTTGACTAATTGATGAGTAGAGTTTGTGCACTTGTTTTACTCCTCATCTTAGACCATTTACATTATATAGTTACTTAAATGAATTATTTATATTTATAGTTAGGTCTTGTAATTTTATATAAATTTAAATATTTTATATGAAAATTTACTCTAATATTGTTGATGTCAAGAACATATGAATTTACTCTAATAGAAAAAAATGTATGAGATTGGAGAGAGAGAATTTTTTTTATCACAATCTATTCTTCTTAGTAAATGTATAAACTCATTCAACCATCTTATTAAATGATTAATTGTATTTATATATTATTGTTAAGGACTGAAATGATAAAACTGAAAATTATATCTCAACACCTTACTTTCTATTTTTTAGCAACAAACTACTAACTAATTAACTAACTTTCTAACAAATGAAAGCTGACTCACTTATCCACTAATGGATCATGATTACTACGTACAACAAATATTAAAGTTTTTAAAAGGGAATGTTTAATTTAATTTTATAGGTATTATAATACTTAAAAAATATGATATTTATCATATAAATTTTGTTAAGTAATAATTATTTATATAAACAATTTTCATGTCATCTGCTTTAATATAAAAATAAAATAAAAAAGTTAAGCAACTCATTAAAGTATTTCCATTTGAAGATGTTGTATATGTTTTTTTTTTTTATCATGATGTAATCTGATTGACTGATTATGATTTTTACCTTTTATATTTAGAGGATTACTTTTCTACGTTTAAAAGTTTTATGTCTATTTTTCACTTACAAGTTTGTAGTTGTTACAATATATTTGTTACAAATTCAAGAGATTTATATCAGATGCAATATAGTGTTACTTTTCCGTCTCAAATGTGATTTCAAGTAATTTTTGCATAAAGAAAAAAAAAGTTATCAACTATTATGCAAGCCTGTAAAGAGTTGAATTAGCAAATTATTAGCTGGCAATTTAATTGACTTAACCCAACTATCTTTTATAATCAAATTATATTATTTTTAAAAGGATTCACTATCTTTTTTCATAACCAGATATTGAAAATTTTAGGAAAGATAAGGAAGTAATATGCTAGAACGAAAGACAAGAATGGAAGTGCTATATTTGAGTTAAATACATCAAAGTTGAGCACGACACAATTTTTTACAAATGTTTGAACACAACATCATAGGTCATACAAATTTATTACAAAAACAGCAGTGTGTGAAGGAACAAATAACAAAGGATCATCAACAATACACAACCCTTGTAATAGACTGGTAAGTTCAGAATCTCTTCCATACAAAAAGTAATCAAAGCCGTAATAATCAGCCATACATATTTATTATTTTTGCCACTAAGGGTAGTGAAGAATCTTCAACTTTCCTCCACAAGCACAAGAATTAGAATCATTCCATGCCCCAAGTTGATAACTCCATCTTTTTTATTTTCTCCAACAATATATACCGCAAGCCAGAAAACAGAAAAGAAGCAAATCCAATATATATGTTTTTGGAATCAAGTGTTGTGACCATCAGCGTGTTCCTTGAGATGGAAACCTTCCCCGAATGGTTTCTTGGAAAGAGAGAGGCGCACACCGGGGTTGTGATGGGAGCAAGAAGTGTGGTACAGCAGCGAGTTGTTCACACACTGCACATTGCTGTTCATGTACGCAGCCATGGGAAACGAAGAAGAAGTTCTACCTTTCTGATTCTTGTTCACATTCCCTTCTTCAGCGGATTCAACCCCGTCCACGTTGATGTTGGAATTTCCTTTCTTGTGAAGATACTTTGGATCGTGTTTCTTCGGGGACTGGATGAGTTCCATGTACGCTCCTCTGTTTTCCCCTGCAATGGTTATGACTCTCATACCAGACTCCTCAGACTGCGAAAGCTTTCTGTGAATACCCTTCTCCTTGGATTCACTCTCTTTGACGGTGACGTGTTTTCCGTGGTTTTTATGGGATCCAGTGGCGCCAGTGAGCCAGGGCTTGGGCCTGTCAATGGTTTTCTGGACTAGCACGGTCTTGGGATCGGGCTGTTGGGGTATATTGGGCTCGGCCATCAACTGGGAAGGTGGGAGGGTGAGGGGAGAGGGTGGAGATGCGGTGGTTCTGTTATTGTTTGGTGAGTGCATTGGGCTAGGGTCAGATTGTTTTATTATTTTTGGAGAGTGAGTGGGACTTGACACGGGCACACGGGTGTGCTTCTCTGGGGGAGATGTTGAAAGTGTGGCATTGTGGACAAGTGAAGTTGGGAGTGAAGAAGAAGAAGAAGAAGAGAATCTGTTAGGTTGAGAATGTTCTTGAACCTGAGTTGGCTGAGTCTGTGGTGATGATGGTGCTGAAGCGGTTCTAAATGCGGGCAGACCCAAAGTAGTGCGAGACTCTTGGGCAGGGGCAGGGGCAGGGGCAGGGGTAGAGCGAATAGAGGCTAAGCGGAACCATGGACGAACTGGGGGTGGGTTAGCCATGGCTTTTAGTTTAGGAACTGTTCAAACCGTGAAGGAAATAGGGATGAGGAGGAGAATGATGAGCACAAAAGTATATGGTGGACGCCATGTTATTTATAGAATCATCTAATGCCTGTAGGGCGAAAAGGAAATGTGCAAAAAATACTACAACTTGTCCCTAGTCCCACGTTCAAAGAAACAAAAAGTGAATTCTGACTACGGCGTGCGAGACAAGACTGGTAACAGCATAAAAAGAAAATAATAATAATAAGTAAGCATCTGATTCAGTAGGCACTTCCAGCTGACACAAGCTCACAAAGTAAGCTTGGTATCCGTGGTTGGAGTCATTTAGAATTTAGTTTTGAGTTTTGACATAACACACCAGCTACATGCTCACAATGGTAATGAATGATCATAGTTGTAATGCAACAATATAATTACGGCTAGCATACACCATATGCCATATGTCAAAACTGACGGCAATTTTAATTTTGGTATATACCAATACCATGACATGATGCAGCTTCCTTCATTTTACTTTCTTGCTAGTGACTTTGCTTGCAGGAGCAGTGAGGGAGCGATCCTCTATAATAGCCTCTGCCTTTCCTTTCCTTCCCTTTCGTTCTTTTCAAGATGCTTCATGCGGTTTCCTTTACCGTACGAAACTGACCTATTTCAACGTTCCAGACGAAAAGAACCTCTATGTATTTTATATAAACCAGACGTTGTCCTTCATACGTCTATTTGAAGTCAATCTGTTTCTTTATTGCTGCTGACTGTTTATGGAGGGTTCCATTCCATGGTTGATGGCTTTCTTTCTTCTTCTTTAATTAACCGTCGTTCAGAATGTGCTTTTAGCCTTCAAATTGGTACGTCCTCTTATTCTTTACGATAATTTTCTTTTGTTACACTTTCTTTAGGATAATTGTTATTTTTTTTTTTAGAGAATAATTGTTATAATACTAATGCATTTGTAGTTTTGATGCCATCTTAAAACTTAAGAAATAAATGTTTTCATAAACATAGACAATGCCAATAAATGTGATATACTGCATTATCTTAGATAGAAACCGATAAACACAGATATAACAATATTCAACTCTTTCCAACTTGCCAAATATATTACATTCGACTGAAAAATTATGTTTACCACTTTTGTTTATATATTGCCCTAATTATTATACTGATATATCACATATTTAGTCATCAATATTCTTTAGATTTAAAAATTGTATATTAGTTTTCTATATACGATTCTTTATATTATTTTTATCTTTAATATATTTATTTAATTTTTTATTTATCCTTTTTAAATAAATTATAATTTTTTTTTATCATTTTACACTTTTTAATTATTTCAAAAGTTAATTTTATCATACACTTAAAATGTAATAAGCTATTTTTTTAATTTTCAATCATCAATTAACTTTTTAACTTCTAATTAATTTTTCAGCTAATTTTACCCAAGCCCAAAAAGTATGTTATTGAGTATTACAAGTAAAATTAGTAGAAACTCGTAAGTAAATCAGATCAGGATTCAGTTAATTTAGTGATAATTTATTAAGTTGATTTTTTTTACTTATTTGTTAAAGGAGTGAATTTGAAACTTTGAATTACATGCTTAATAACTCGTTGAGTCAACTCAATAAATAACTACTTTATGAAAAATAATGATAATGTTTTAATTTTATGTATGTGTATTATATTGGCATTTGATTATATTTTGACTGAATAAATGATAAAAACTAAAATTTTGAACCCCAATTTATTAATTCAGCGAAGATGCAGATATTGTAGAGGCTCAACGTTACGAGTGTTGCCCGAAATTAACTTCAGTAACAAAATAGTATACTACTCGTGAGATTAACAAATCATGCACATCTATATGCTAATGCCTGATAGTAACAAAGTTATTTTAAAATAGGATATAATTCTTTTGAACTAGGAACGGTTATCAAATTTATCACTCTGTATCACCATTTTAGTCCTTTATAAAAAGAAATGCATGATATTTTAATTTTTAGAAAACAATTTAATTAAAAAAATTTAATGATATTGATACACTAATCTTTGAAAGATATATTAAATTAAAAAGTTCGTATACTAATAAAGAAACCTATTAATAAAAGAAAAACTGATATGTACCGCAAATTTGCTAAAAGGTCACGAAGAAATTCTTATGTGTTCTTCAAATATGAGAAATATCTTAGTCTGTATTGGTAAAACTAAAACCTCTTAACACATACTTATAAAATAACCTTCTATCAGAAACCCACATGTTTATAAAATAACCTTTTGTTAAATAAATCAATCTTGCCTTTAGTACTTCTAATTTATATATTTAATATTCTATATGTAATACACACCTAGGGTGCGTTTGATTAGTACAGATCCTCTGCAATGGTAAAAGAGAACAATATTTGAAGCAGTAGCTTATTTACTGATCAACAAGAGACTTAAACTGTATTCCTTACCACATCAGTTCCATTCTCTTAAAAATCCATACTTAAAATGCTCCATCAAACTTTGCACTTGCTGCAAAAAATTATACGAGAATTACAATAAGAAAAGTGACGAAGATGAATGCATTTCGTGTACAGTGGGTGCACCTTTGTATTTGGTTATATTCGGTGATCTTTTTTTCCGTTAGTCTTCTAAGTTTGTGCGTGTTCTTGTTCTTCTCTTTTTTCTGTTGTGGAATACCAAAAGGTAAACAGGGAAAAGAGAATAATAAAATAAATGAAATTTTGCAAATTATGGACATTATAGAGAATGGATCTGATGTGGTAAGTTGTACAATTTAAGTCCTGTATTGAACAGTAAATAAGCTACTGCTTCAAATGCTGCTCTCTTTTACAGAGGATCCGCACTCGCGTTTGATACGCTTAAGCAAGAAGACGACAGTTTTGAGTAAAATCAGAAACTGAAACAAGAGAGTGGGGGAGAGAAAGAAGAGATAAGGGAGTATTTTTGTCTTTCAAATCAAACATGCTACAATTAGAGTTATCTTGTCAGGTATTACATTTTTTTTTCAAATTAAACTGATCCATAGTGTTGAGAAAATCAATTCAAATTTTCAAATATTATTTGGAGTGGATTTAATATATAATAAATTTAAAAAGTGAAAATTATTACTATTGATCTAGATCTAGATGTGATCACTTCTAGCACAAATTACATTAATATCCTGTGAGGTTTTTTTGAAGTGCACACACAATAGTCATCCTTATTTAAGGTTTACAACAACATTCTTTATAGGGATATGATATAGTATTTTTCAAATAATTTAGCAATTAATATAATATATAAGGAGGTGTCAAAATAATATTTTTCAAAGTATATAAATAAAATAAAAAAAGAGCGATATTCTGTGCAATTCAAAAAAGCAAAGAGTATAAGTGTAATTGTTTCCAATTTCTAAGGGAGCTGGCTCTTGGAATTGTGAGAAACAATCCATCGATGCTTATTCAAAGAGTCATTCGAAATCCTCTCTATTAGCATCAATTAATTGATTGTGTGTGGATATTTGTTGAGATGTTTTGATGAGATGTAGGTAAAAGTGTCGAACCGCGTTAAATACATGTCTTTTTGCTGCTTCTTTTTTTTATAGTTTTATATGTGTCTCATACCTTTGATTCTAACTGTGAATCCGAAGGGGATTTTCCCCCAACATATACAATCAGTGAAAGAAGGAAGTTATAACCGCGATAAATACTTATTTATCGTGTACTTAGGCGTATTTCATCAGGAATATCTATCTAAAATCAGGGTCCCTGCACCTCAGAAATTTGAAAATTTGCAATTTTCGTGAATTATTTCCAACATTATTTCTAAAATATTTCCTACCGAATAAGCAAGGTGCAAGACTACAAGCACTACTCATTCAATTACGTAATAATGCGAATGTAATAAGTTCTTTACATGCTAATTTACACTAAAGAATGGTGTAATGCAATTATACAATGCTTGTCTGGCACTCTGTCATGGTACATGCTAAACGAGAATGGAAAATTTCAAAAATTGCGTTATTTGGTGTTGCCAGAAGGCAAAATTGAAAGTAAAATAGCAGGGAACTTACAATTTAGAATCTTACATTCAAGGCCATGTTGTGAACTCAAACACCTTGAACACAATGTCAATTCCAGTGGGAATCTGCCACACAAAGAGCAGAACGTTTACTGCATTCAGCGCGATGTGAAGATTTCTGGCTGTTTCATTTCCTTTTTGCATTGATGGTACCAGGGCTGCTGCCAGTGCCCATAAAGCAGTAATAGCTGGAGATTGCACAAGAATTATCATTTTTTTTTACCACCAATTTATATAAGAAGAATAAATAGTGTATGCACTAACAGAATTAAGGATTTTTATATTATTATCCAATAACAAGTGATCATGAATAGTAAATTTGTTAATTTCTACAATAATTGTAGAATTTTTTTTATTGATTGACATTACTGCATAGAAATTAAACTGTATTGTGTTATCTTTACCCTCTTTATTTTTGGTTCATCAAATACAAATTTAATCTTTACCTGCTCCCGCAAATAAATGTGGACCGGGAAAAAGCTTTCCTGTCCTAAACCATGTGTTCACTCCTCCACCAACTGACTCAAGCACCCCAAATCCTAGAAGTATGGATCCTGCATTGAAGTGTCTATCCTTATAGGAACCTTTTATCAGCTCTTTTCTTTCCTGAATATGAGTATCCAACATATTAGATGCTTCATCAGATTCAGATACAGAATTTAGCATTCCATGATTAGCTCCATGCATTTTACTGTTTTATTGGCTGCCATTATAATCCAGCATCCAGAAATTAATGAAACAACCACACGCTATGGCATTGTCTAAATTGTTCGTGTAATGATATAAATCAGGGTATGCAGAGAGACATACATTATATTGTTTCAATACACTTTTTGTACCTACCTCAGTGAGTTGCTGTATTTGGAGTTCAACTGGTGATGGTGCTGCTTCTTCCACTGGTTTGCCATCTGGGGTGACTGGGTTAGGTTTGACTTGTTTCTTGAGTTCATTAATATCATTCTGGATTGTCCTAACTCGCCGCCATTGCCACCCCAAATACCCTGCCCACAAGGTATACAAGAAAAAAGAACCCATCACAATGGGGTGTATGAGAGCAAATGATCTTCCTTCCAATATCCCAAACTCTCCTCCAACAGCAAGAGCATCCTGTGCCAATAACACAACACCCATCATCACCATCACAAAATCAAATGAAAGAATGCGAGGGAGGATGCAGATGCTTGCTTGCCTTGGTTTCTAATAACAATGGAAAAGAGATTGCTGAGAGGGAAAGAAAGACAGGCTTGAGAGCATCGATGTTTTGATCTAAGAAGGGTAAATTTTGTGGGTTAGAATCTTTTGGGATATTTAACTTTGAATAGATGGAAGGAAATGGAACAAGTTTTGAGGTTGATGGGCGTGGCAGTAATGGCTTGTTAGGAAGAATTGGAAGCTTTAGAAGAGTGAGTGTGGCGGCCATGAGTTCTTTGAGGGAGACAGCAGCACTCAGCAGAGTGAAGGAGAAGAAATTGAGTAGCTTAGTGCAAGACACGGTTGAGGTTCTACCCTGCAAAAGATAAGGAACTTATGCCTAAGATGTTACTCTCCCTTCACTCAGCTTTCTTTGTGGTTTGCTTTGAATGTGTCACTTTCTTCTAACCACTTTGTTATAAAAGAAAACAAAAAAGTTCAACTATTCAAAATGTTTTATGTTCCAAGATGCTACTCCTACCAGTTGTGTCTTTGCTTCAAACGAGTATTATTAAGTAAACAAGAGTTTAGGTCTGAAAATCCTACTTGATTGGAAGTAAAAAATTGATGTTCTATGGTGTGTTGAGGTGATTAGTCTTTTATATGTCAATAACTTTTTAGATATAGGTACCAAAATATAAATTACTTTAATTTTACTCGTTTTTAATCAACTTAATTTTACAAAATTAAGATCATTTAAAATTAAGTCTGGGAACACTCGCCCAAATACATCCACTAACAAAAATGGAAAAATAGTAAACTTATAAAAATGTTATTACTATGGGTACCTTATTACTTAAAATAAATAACTAAATTCATCTTAAGAAGATATAATGTCCATCAAATTTTAAAAATTATCATGTAAATTTTTTAAAATATATTTTTAATTGGTTAAATTATTTTTTTTATTAGAAAATGCCAAAGACTAATTTACCTGATGAATTACATATTTTTAAAACTTATGTAATAGTTTTAAAATTTTAAATAGTAATATATATTTCCTATTCTAAGATAAAAAAAATTTAAATAAAGAAATTATTTTAATTGTTTTTCTACGATAAATATATATTTAGTGTCAAATTTTATTTTTTATATTTTATTCGTGAAAACTATCATAAGTTAATATCGTTCCTCATAATTCCTGTAATAAATGCAGAAAATATGAGCAAAGGTTACTAACATGCTAATTTCCTTTTCTGTGAAGGGTGATCCAAACCTAATGGAGAGAGGGAGTATCTCGGGTTGGGCCTTTGCTTCCTGCAGCACAAAACTTTTTAGTATCCTTAGCTAAGCTTATCCTTTCCCCCTCTTCCTTATCTCAAACTCCATCGCACCTTTGTGGTCAAGTCAGCGTTGTCGCATTAGCGCAACTAGGGCATCGCACCACATTTCGTCATGGACAAGTAACAAACTTAGTAAGAGGGGTTGAAGCCATGCATGTAATTCGGATTGCCTGATCCATAAGTTACACTTTTTTCTTAGTTTCCAACAATATTTTTTATTTCAAATACTTCGTTTCTAGGCTGAATTTGTATTGTTGGAAAAAAAATTACGACAACTTTTTTAAAAAGTAATTGGCTGGGCGGGTTTTGAAAACAGCCCAGGTAACTTTTGCAGGCTCAGCCCATCATATACATTTGTCGCCTCTCCTGATTACAATGGTTTGCATTTGTCGGATTTTACTGTTGATTTCATGATTGAATTGATTTGCAGAATCTGAATCATACGTAACAAGATTGAAGATTCCATGCCCCCGTGAACAAATATATATATATTTAGCTGTTGTACGGACAGGAAGTCAGGAACATTTTACAGGTACAATCCAAGTTGTATTTTTCTGCTTTTCTGAACTGCTTAGGACAAAAGCACAAGATAGACAGAAGCAGTTCAAAAAGCATATGGCAATGGCATGATACCTCTCTCTCTCTGTAATTTCTACGAGTCCAATCAAATGGCCAGAAGTTTCAATCTTATAAATGCTGGGTTTTTTTTACAGTAACTTCTTAAAAATGTTGTTCAAACTTAAAACATAACATATGGGGCGGAGACCTGGGTGTGACAGTGAAACTCCTTACGTACCGTGCGAAAATTTTCATGATGCGATCACAATCGTTAGATTTTGTTGATTTTAAATCAATGGTTCAAATTTTTATTTTCTTTTTTCTTGCTTTTCCTAATTTACGCCCACCATCTACCCTTTCCCTCCCTCCTCCCTCGACATCTAGCTCCTCCTCTCCTCTGCCTTGGAGAATCAGGTCCGCCACTCCACCCTCCCTCGCTGCCTCAACGGCATGTCGGTGCTTGTCACTGGGTTTTAAAAGTTGGTTCCAAAATCTGATCCAAGGTGGGCCCGGAGATGGGCTTAAAGAACTTCCCCAAGCAGTGGCGCGTGGCGTCTGGGCGATGAAGTTCTTTAGCGACCAAGACTAGATTGACATCATCGATTCCTTCCAGAAGTGTCTCTTCGAGAACATGCACGGGGTCGAGGCCACGGAGGCCAACAAACTCAAAATCTACGGCAAGGATTTCGTGGTGTGGGCAAAACCCAAAACTGCCGATGATTCCATGTGGGAGGACGCAGAGGAAGCCTTCTCCAAAAGCCCCACACTGGTTAGGTCAAACCGAGTATTCCTTCTTCTCCGACAATGAGCAAATAGCTGCATCAGTAAACTTTGCCGCCACGGGAGATGGCGATGAGACCGAATGAGTGTACGGCATCCCATTCGACGAATGCACAGGAGAACCCGGACTGAAAGAATTAACAGACACCGGGACTGGAAGATCTGCTGCCCCTTCAACCATCAAAGGGGAGGAGGAAGGGGGGAGGGGACGTCATAGATGGTGGGGCCGAGGATGGCATAGGCGGAGCACACGAAAGGGGAGGGGAGAAGACAGGAAGGGTAAGGTAGATGGTGGGGGTAAATTAGGAAAAGCAAGAAAAAGAAAATAAATAAAATAAAAAAGAAAGAAATTTTTGAACCATTGATTTAAAATCAACAAAATCTAACGATTGTGATCGCATCGTGAAAACTTTAGCACGGTGCATAAGGAGTTTCGGTTACGCACCTTAGTCTCCGCCAACATGTGGGTGTCTGGGGTTCTGTGAGTGTGTTTATGCATGCTTTCCTCCACAAAATTGTTTAACCATTAAAAAATATTTTATATGAGTGAAAAGATAAAATACGACACACTAAAGATAAATTAAGAACCTAAATTAAATTATATTATTATGGTAAAAACTAGCTACTATTCTTAAATCCTGTGACAATAAAAGATTTATTTAAAAAAAGTTAATTAATACTTACATTAAAGATACATTAACGACGAGAAAAAAGAGGGTTTACGACATTATTATATTATGGCAAATGCTAATTAAAGAACTATGAAGAATTTTTTTTATTAAAATGCGAAAATATGTGTTATCCTATAATTTTAAAATGCACTCTCATATATTTTTAACAGAATTTTTAATCTTTTAACTGATACCCTAATAACACTAATGAGTCATACCCTTACATTATAATTTGTAATTCTTTCAACTTCTAACAAGCCGCAAATTACTTTGAAATGAAACAAAACCAATAATATTAAATTCCAGGCTATTACATCCACAAATTGTTGGGTCGCTTTAACGTAGGATATGAATAGGAAGAGACGTGGCAAATTTTAAATCAAAAGTATGATCAATACTGTCCTAATTTGCTAGGAATTAACTTTCTTATGTTTGATTTGAGACAAATTTTGTCAAGTATTCCATGTGTAATATAGTAAAAAAAATAGTATATATAAATGAGGAAAATTTCTTATCTTATATTAATAAGTCGGCTTTTATAATTGTTGATCTTATTGGGTCGACGTCACATGGCTATTGAACTATCATCATTGTGTTTGTTTTCTATTACTATTAAAATATTTGTATTTCTCTCATTTTTCTTTTTTACTGCATATTTTTTTATTAGTTTTTTTGTTTTTCAAGAAAGGTTGGTATTCAAACAACATATATAGATGAAGAAGAATACTATTTTAGGGTAAGTGAGTGTTTTTAACAGCTATAGGGGATGTATGGTTTTCATTTTTCAATTTAATAGTGACTCAATCAACCTACATGAGACTAGGAAGGAAGGAAAAGTTAAAGGCATTGCCAAAAAAAATGAGTCAACAAGTCCAAATTAGTACCTTAATTTTCGTCATGCATGAAAGAGTTGTGTCGGTTTTCACTTCTCACTGCACCAAACCGATGCTATCTGCCAAATGTCAATCCCAAATCCTACTATGAAAGTTACCTATCTGCGTGGAAAGTGAAAATCAATTTGACACTCTCGGATTTTATATTACAATTTGTAATATTGGTGTGCCTAAGGAATAAAGGAGTTCAAAGTTCGGACATAAACTGAGAAGATGCCATCAAACCCTACTTGAAGGTAGAACATTAATCCTTTTGACAAGATGCATGTATCCCAACTTTCATCTTTAATAGTGACTTATGGAAGAATTGTTCATAAGTGGCGTTAGTTGACTAAAAAAAATCAATTTAATTAAGGAGTCAGGAACACGGCCAAGAAGAATCGTTAATAAGTGGCGTTAGTTGACTAAAAGAAATCAATATAATTAAGGAGTCAGGAACACGGCCAATGTAAGTGCAAAAAAAAAAAAAAAAAATAGTATTATCTAAATGTTTAATTAACAATGCTCTAGAAACTATATCTTTAATTGCACTCGTATATTTAAAATTTAATATGTGAGTCTGTACTTATTTAAAGAATCTTTCAGAGTAAAAAATTTGAAGAAAAAAAACTTTTTAAATATTTTACCATTGGTTTGTACTGATTTTTTACTTTATCAATTTTTAAAATTACCAAATCCCTAACTTCATCATCAGTTGTTTCGGTTGAACTGTTCAATTTCTTTTTCATTTATGGTGGTTAAATATTTAATGTGTTATACAAATATTTTAACAATTTTGATTATTTCATACGACTCTATACATTTATTTTTGAATTTATTAAAATGAAAAATAAAGATTTTTTACCTTTTCATAGTGAGTGAATCATCAAAGTAATCCCTTAAAATATAAGGCATTGATAAGTTCATCTTTGAATGAAGAAATTTCTTTAAAAAAAAAATCCGAAATATATATTTCATCGGTCACATTAGTACAAACATGAATGTACAAAAAAAATCCGAAATATATATTTCATCGGTCAGACTTTAACAATCAAGTGGTCCGAACTGATGAATGGACGCACTTGAAATATGAATATTTCAATTCGAACTGAAAAGACTATGAACTATACGAGCAAAGGTGAAGTATCCATAAAGAGCGCTTAAGTTAGCAATCAACCTCACTTAAAGTATAATATTAATTGTAATAAATGTGCATACATTTCAGCATTTGGGGTACATATAGGGATTAGATCTTTAATAAAATCAATGTCACCCAAGGTCCCTTTTGATAATTTTATTACTTCACCCATTCTAATTTACACTACGTTTTAACAAAAAAAATTATCAATTAATTTTTGTTTTACAAAACTAACAAAACAGTATATTTATTTTTCATGAAATACCCTTAGTGGAAGTAATTGTTATTGTGTAGTAAATAAGAAAAAAAAATAATTAATAAAAGAGATAAATGATAGGTTAAGAAATTATGTAATATATTTTGTGAAATTCAAAATATTAATTATATTTCTTAATATATGTGTTAAAATTTATATAAAATAAAACGAATAAAGTATTAAGTTTTGACTTTGGTCAATCCTTATTAGCAGGGCCGGAACTGTGTATTGTTCGACCGGGACAGCCGCCCCTGATAATTTTTTATTTATTTAATATCTATAAAGCCCCCTTCCTAATATATGTACACAAACATTAAAATATTTGTCTCTTAGTTGTGTAATTGCAGAGGGTATGCAGCTTTTATCTATAAAATAGGAAACAATCCGATTTATTTATTTGTTTTATTACAAGAAACAAAAGTTTTTCTTTTTACCGCAAAAAGCTTTTATCTTGAAACAGATATAGTTTTTATCTTTAAAACAGATATAGCTTTTATTTTATCTTTAAAACAAAAAAATAGCTATTATCTAATAAATATTATCCAAACAATTTCACGGATAATGAGAAGGTTCATTAGAGAATTTCATTACAACATTATGAGCTTGATGTATTAAACCATTCTGAATTTCAAGATATATTAATACTTTATGAGCTATGCAAAGTATTATCATCTTCAAGAAAAACAGTCATTTATCATTTAATTGATAGAGTAATTCGTTTTGTGCTGACTTTTTCAATTTCAATTACTTCCATAGAACATGCTTTTTCAGCTATGATGCTTGTGAACACAAGGTTTCGCAATAAAATAGAAGATGAATTTCTCACAAATACTTTGACAATTTATATTAAAAAAATATCATGATCTATGACTTGAAAGAAATCTTTTTTATTTATGTGTTTTTTTCTTCAAAAGTAGTTACATCTACTTCCATGGATATATAATATTCTATTATTGAACTAAATTTTAAACAATTATTAATGATAAAAAATTTATCATTGTTTAATTGTCTACCAAGTGAAAAAATTCCGTCCTCTTAAAGTTTTTTCTTAATTCCTCCCTGCTAATAAGATTATTATGATGTAAAGCGGATTGTGCTTAAACCTAGACTACAACCTTAGATTTTTAAATCATTATCTCACTGTGTATAAGATTATTGACTTTATAATTATTAACTTTATTGAGATTACTTACTTTCATAATAATTATTTTTGATAATTTATAATTGATTATTGATTGGGTAATAACTAGTTCAAAGTGTTCAAAAATAACTTTTGGTATATGTGTGGTAATGATTTATATCTTCTAATTAAGTAATCAAATGTTCAAATTTTGGTTAGTTATTAGATGAAAAATAAATTATTCTAAAAGAGAATATTCATCTTATGTGAGCTAATTGTCTCTAATGAATTTGTCACTTTCAATTGAAGTTAATTTTGTACCAATATCATGATTAACAAAAAAAATTACTTCAAAATCATGCAATAATAAATGATAATTATAATTGGTCAAAGTTCACAAAAGCAAGAGCATCTACAATAAAAGTTGCTTTATGGATTCTTTATTAAAAAAATATATTTTGGTGTTCCACATAAGATTTTAAAATTAAAGAAAATTGATTGCTTATATAATTTTATATTAAATATAAGAGAGAGAAAGAGAATATTTGTGAGTGTTAAGCAACTTGTTTGTGAGTTGTAAGCAACTAGTTAAGAAAAACTCTCATTAGGCATTCAGCAAGGAAAAAAAACTTTTGTTGGAGAGAAAATTAATCAAGTTACTTAATATTAAGATTACGGTGCATAAATCATATATTTAATTGCATCATTTAAAATACTTTATATAATATGTATATGTAAAAATAAATCCTTAACAGCGGCTGTGCCATAATCCGAAATGCTCAATTGAAGGATTTTATTTCATTAATGACAAAATTGTATATTATGAAAAGGGATAGTTCATTTAAACAATAATTTCCCAGTATACAAATCAAATGATACAACAAAGCAGAATGTTAATCAAAGTTTTGGTTATCAACACTTAATCGATCAGTTACGATGTATTCTTAGATAAATCTTAATGCTTAACCTAAAAAGACAGATTACTGTTTATACTTAATGTTCTTAAACTAATTTTCTTATTCTAAGACATGATCTAGCTAAAAGAATACATTATTTATAGCAACAAACAAAAGAAGAGAAACTGAAAATAAAAGGAGAAAGCAAAAGTAGATTAAGAAAAATAAGCACCGATCGAGTGCTATTAATATGGAATATGGAGTCATCGCTAGAAAAAAAACAAACAAATTAAAAGAGACAAAAGGAGACCAAAGGGATGGAAAGATCACGATCGATCTGAACAAACCAAAGGACGTCAGTTTCTTAAGAATGGTGGTAAATAGATTAAAAGATCATTTCTTAATAATTAAAAAATATTGTTATACTCAATTATAATTTTTAACACATTTTTAATGTGATTTTGAAAAAAAAGACCGTATTAATTCTTTAGTTAATATTCTTAGAAAAACACTGAGTAAAAGTTAAAACACTGATCAATAATACCCTTAGAAAAAATTAAAAGTGTTAGTTTATTGTTCAACTCTGAGTTCAAACTTTAAACCAAATTAATTTTCAATGGAACTCCACCGTGTAATAGAAAGTCCATGCATGACACGAACTATAAAAAGAAGGAAGCGTCAGGCTTTTCCATTGTGCATGCCAGTTAATTAATTAGTTAGGAAGCAATACACGCAACTTTGATTATAACTTTTTATAGCTAAATTTTAAATTTATGATAAATAATTTATATGTGATATAAAATTATATTTAATTAATGATAATTACTTTTAAAATATTAAAATTAATTTTAAAAATAAATTTAAAAAACATAAATTGAAAGAAATAAGAGGTTAAAAAAACAATTTTCCGAAGATAGGATATTTTTAATATCTTTAGTTTTACTTGAATTTTAATGTATTTTTAAAAATTATCAATTAAAAATAAAATTGTATCCCAAGATAAATTATTTATCATAAATATAAAATGTAATCTATATGTTAAAAATATTTATTAATACAAAATTTAATTGTAATGTAATTTATATATTTGAAAATATTTTCTTATAATAAATTTTAGTTATATAAAATAGACATATACTCTTTACAATACATAGTTTAAAAATTAAAATACTTGTTTATAACATAGGAGTAAATTTTCTTCTTTATTAAATTAGTTTTTAAAATATAATTTTGGACATACCATATGAATAAAGATAATAAAGAAATTTCCTACACATCGATAAAAAATAACGTGTCTTGAACCAAAAATAAATTACTTTCACGTTTTTTTCTTAATTTTAAATAACTTAAATCTTTAATTTTTCCAGTCTAATAAATTAAAATATTCACTATTATTAATAAAAATACTTACTATTTCCTTTAATTTATTTTCATTATAAAATTTATTTAAATTTAAGAAAGGTTTTAGATTTTTAATAGAGATGCATTATCAATGTAAAAATTTCTCAATTAGAATTCATTTTAGTAAAACATGATAATTTGTGATGAATCGTTTATTCTTTAAAAATACTTACAAATACTCAAAGGATATTAGTTAATGAAAAAAATACAAGATACATTAAATTAGTTAGTACGAAATTCAAAATGCATATAATCAACAACAAAGCAGCAAAGCCTTTAACAAATATTTTTAATATGAATTTAATTAAAATGCATTGATATTCTAAAAAAGATCACTTAATAATAGATTGTAGCGTATGGTGAGATTATTGATTGTTCTACTGATGATTTTGAAAGTGGTGATTTTTAATTAATAATGTTTATATTGGCACATAAAAATTAAACATTTTAATATTATATATGAAGTTTTTTTTATTAATTACGATATTCGTAAGAAAATGTTTAAACTAATTTCTTAATTTTCCAATAAGCAATTACAACTATTTACTCTCTCTGTCTCTCTTGAAGTGAATCCATCAATTTTAAAAAGCAAATCTATTTCACTTAAACCACAAAAATTAATTGCATTTATGCATTCACCTTTTGTACTGTAATTATATTTCACTTTGTGAATATTAAATAGTAATGCAGAATATATCAATAATAAGTTTATTTATTTTATAATTTTAATATAATAATATAAAATGCCATCTAGTATTTAAGGTGCAATATGATTGACACAAATTCAAAAATGAAAATTGTTTTTTTCCTATGAGCGCGAAGCTCACTTGACAAGCATTCTTGTAAAAGTCCCCAGTATCCAAAAACTAATTGAGCAACTACAATTAAATAAAATTACTTATACTTTAAGTTTGTATAACAATTCTCTGAGTTTCAATGTGCCATTGATCCCCTATTATGTAGGAGTGGAGTGTCATTATCTCCTTATCTTTTTAAGGGGAAAGAAAAAATAAACTTCCCCGTCGTATCGTCAATTCGTCATCAATGTTCTATATTGCTACTTACAGGATTGCATCCCACATTACAACGTCGTTGAGTATCATTATCAACCATAAAATTCGTCACACTAAAAACATATTTGCAAAGTGCAAGTGCAAGTAGTAAAGTGGTGATGAATAATTCCGTATCGTAGAGTTCTTTTAGATAATAGCAATTTGGACGGATTAAATTATTTAATTACACGATATAGATTGTGAATAATTATCTGAATAGATTCTTTACGCGTAATTTTTAAAGCAAAAGAGATAGCATTAGGGGGAGAGAGAAAATAGGTTTATTGAGGAGAATAGGAGCGAGAAGCGTAACAAAAAGGTAGTAGAGGAGAAACGGTAAACAAACATTGAGACGAGGAATGACTTGAGCAGCTGCAATAAAAAGAGGGTAACTTTCTTCTTCTTCTTTCTCTCCCCAGAGAATTCAATTAATCCAAACATGTTCTTTTGAGGTTTTGGTCCCGGATCAGCCATGTTTCTTTTCATATTTCTCTCAACCCTCGTTTTAATCGCGGTTCGAGCGAAGAAGCTATGGATAGCAATCGAAGACTGGTTCCACGTGTACCAGTTCTTCAAAGTCCCAGAACTCAACGAAACCACGCAGCATAACCACCTCTACAGGAAGGTCTCCCTCTACTTACATTCCCTACCTTCCATCGAAGACTCTGTCTTCGCCAACCTCATCACTGGCAAGAAGCAAAACGACATCGTCCTCTGCCTCGGCCCCAACCAAACCATCCAAGACCACTTTCTCGGAGCCACACTCTTCTGGTTCAACCAAACCGGAACCTTTGTTCTCAAGATCAGAAAGGTTGACAAGCGCCGAATCCTCCGTCCTTACCTTCAGCACATTCACGCCGTCGCCGACGAAATCGACCAGCAAGGGAAGCGCGACTTGCGCCTCTTCATTAACAGCGCCCACGACTTCGGACGCTGGAGATCCGTTCCGTTTACGCATCCTTCCACGTTCGACACCATCGCCATGGAACCGGATCTCAAAACCAAGGTCAAGTCCGATCTCGAATCTTTCCTCAGAGCCAAGCAGTACTACCACCGCCTCGGCCGCGTCTGGAAACGGAGCTTCCTCCTCTACGGTCCCTCCGGCACCGGAAAATCGAGCTTCGTCGCCGCCATGGCCAATTTCCTCTCTTACGACGTCTACGAGATCGACCTCTGCAAAATCCCTAACGATTCGGATCTGAAATCGCTCCTCCTCCAATCGACGCCGAAGTCGGTGGTGGTGATCGAGGATCTGGACCGGTTCCTCGCGGACAAAACGGCGAGAATAAGCGCGTCGGGAATACTGAACTTCATGGACGGGCTTTTAACCTCGTGTTGCGCCGAAGAGAGGGTTATGGTGTTCACGATGAACACGAAGGAGCATGTTGACCCGAACCTGCTTCGTCCGGGTCGGGTCGACGTGCATATTCATTTTCCGCTTTGTGATTTTTCGGCGTTTAAAACGCTTGCGAGTAGTTACCTTGGCGTGAAGGAGCATAAGTTGTTTCCTCAGGTGCAGGAGATTTTTCAAAACGGGGCGAGTTTGAGTCCCGCTGAAATCGGTGAGTTGATGATCGCGAACCGGAACTCGCCGAGTCGTGCTATTAAATCGGTCATCACCGCCTTGCAAACGGACGGTGATGGGAGGGGGTGCGGCTTGATCGGACGGCAGACGGATGATGATGAAATGGATGAACCTGATGGGGTTGTGTGCGGTGAGGGTCTCCATACGGTTAAGGATTTGCGGAAACTGTACGATTTTTTCAGGTTCAGGGTTACTAGAAGATCTTCGTCGTCCAATGCTTCCTTGCCCGCAAGCCCATTGCGATAATTAGTTACAGCATTGGAAAAGAATAAGCAATGTTCTCGATTGCACTTCATTCCCTTTCAAAAGAAGGCAATTTGGGGGCAAGCTTCTTTTTTGTTCATAGCCGAATTAGTCACAACATTTATTCATTGGATGCAACATTGGGACTCTTGGAAAGTGTTGGCAATTGTCGTTTTTGCATGGGATTTTGGGTGTACATCTTTAGAAATAGATTCATAAATTGCATATAGGAAAACAATTTGCATTGGCAAAACAAAATTATCTAGAGTTTGTTTCTCTATTTTGGTGAATTGTGAATCCACTTTCATGTATATATTTCTTCAGGTAAAAAAAAAAAAAAAAAAAACTTCATGCGCAGTTAAAATGTTTCTTCCCCTCCACCAACCCAAATAGAGTTTTGTTTTTCGGTTTTAAAAAATGGTTTCTCATTATAATGATTATGTGTTAATCCATCTTGTTTTACCAATTACATGGGTTAACATAAAGTCCTTAAAGGGTGTTTGGTTTAGTTACAAAAAGTTAGAAATAATTACACTTCTTTTTGCTTGCTAACTTTACGAAAAAGCTTTCAAAAATAAAAATATTATATTTCTTGAATAATTCATTTGTAAACAAACACTTAATTTGGAAACATTGGTTTCTTGTTTCATTTACGTATATGACCGTGATGACTAGGTTATAAAGCGATTGGTTACCATTTTAATAAGAAAATAACTCAACGACAATTGTTTTTTGTGTCAACCATATCAATATCAGAACAGTTTTTGTAATCTTTGCTATTGTTGTCAGTGAAGGGTGGTACGCAAATTGAAAGGGAAAAAACAAAATCATCAGCACTTTAGCAGTCAATTTAATGCACATCTATTTCAACGTATATAACAAGTACTGGGTTTCACTATCATGAAGTAAACAGAACCTTTACTCCTTGCAAATGCAAGACAGTGAAAATCTTTTATAAAGTAATAGGCTTATTTCCTCCACGTGAACCTTTGAAATATATCTTGAAATTTCAATATATTTTATGGAATTGGAAAATAAATTAAAAAAACAAAGATACTTTAGTCTGTCGTCTTTATAAACATGAAAAGTGTTGAAAACACAATTTTTAATGTACTTTTTTGTAATTAATTTAAATTTATTAAAATATATAAAATTTACACGTGAAACTTATTATAGATAAAAACTAAAATTCACAAATTGTGACTCTCAATAAATTTTAGTCAGTTAATATTAAAAAGTACGGTTAAAAAAGAACATAAGAGATTCCTACAATATTAGAATTCTTCTAATAAATTATATTATACGGGATTTGCAGGTAGTCTGTTAGAGTTTTGTGATCTTAGTTTTTTTGTCTCACATCGCTTGATTGGTAAAAACTTGTGTCTCATTAGAGTTATATATAGAGATACCTTGTAAGCTTTAAAATGTGCAAGTAATAAAAGTTTTCTTCGTGTAGCTGTGGATGTAGGCACATACATTGTGTGCTGAATCACGTTAAAATTTTGTGTCTTCTCTTTTTTCTCCTTATTCCTTTCTCTTCTTCTTATTACTCTATACTAACAACTGATATCAAGAGCTTTTGGTTACTCCACGGGATTTCCTTAGTTTAGAGGAATTAGTGGGAGTCTTCTCAGTTTAGAGGAGGCAGTGGGAGCAATAACATTAGAAGAGGGGAAGGTGAAGATTGAGAAGTTCGATGACAGAGATTTCAGCTTTTGGAAGATGCAGATAGAGGATTATCTATATTAGAAGAAGTTGTATCAACCCTTATCAGGGGTTAAGCCAGACGACATGAAGCAAGAAGAATGGAACTTACTAGATCGACAGGCTCTTGGCGTGATCAGATTGACATTAGCCAAGAACGTCGCGTTCAACATCGTAAACGAGAAGACTACTACAGGCTTAATGAAGGCATTATCAGATATGTACGAGAAGCCGTCGGCAGCCAACAAAGTATACTTGATGCGTCGGTTGTTCAACCTCAAGATGGGAGAAGGTATCTCTGTAATTGATCATATTAATGAATTTAATACTATTCTTTCCCAGTTGGAGTCAGTGCAGATTAAATTTGAGGATGAGGTGAAGGCATTGATTCTATTGTCATCACTACCGGATAGTTGGGTTGCAACTGTTACTGCAGTTAGTAGTTCTACAAGAGAGAACACATTAAAGCTTAGTGACATCCGTGACTTGATCTTAAGCGAAGATTTTCAAAAGAGAGATTCAGGAGAATCTTCTAGTCATGTTTCCAATTCAACATTGAATACTGAAGGCAGAGGAAGGACTACCCCGAAGGGTCCGAATGGTCGAGGCAGATCAAAGTCAAGAGGGAAAGGTTAGAAAAAATTTCAAAGTGACATTATCTACTGGAATTGTGACAAGAGAGGTCACTTTACCAATCAGTGCAAGGCACCAAAGAAGAACAAGACTCACAAAAATAAGAAGCGCGATGATGATAAATTCGCAAATGCAACAACTGATGAATTTGATGATGCATTAATTTGCAGCTTGGATAGTCCTATTGATTCATGGGTTATGGACTCAGGTGCGTCATTCCACACCATTCCCTCTAAAGATTTATTATCTAACTATATTTTTGGAAGATTTAGGAAAGTTTACCTTGCAGGTGGAAAATCTCTGGACATTGTCGGAAGAGGTGATATTGACATCAAGACCTCCAGTGGATCCCTATGCACATTGCACAATGTCAGACATATTCCTGCCTTAAAGAGAAATTTAATATCTATAGGGCAGTTGGATGATGAGGAGCATTACACCACTTTTGGAGATGAAGCTTGGAAGGTAACAAAAGACAATCTCGTTGTAGCTCGTGGAAAGAAGCAAGGATCTCTTTACATGATTGCAGATGAGGATATGGTAAAAGTTACTGAGGCTGTCAACAATTCAACCCTATGGCATCAAAGACTTGGACACATGAGTGAAAAAGGAATGAAGCTTATGGCGGCAAAAGGTAAGCTATCAAGCTTGAAGCATGTTGATGTTAGTGTTTGTGAACACTATATCTTAGGAAAGCAGAAAAAGGTTAGCTTCTCAAGGACATGGAAAACTCCTAAAGTTGAAAAGCTAGAATTGGTGCACACAGATGTTTAGGGGCCAACCCTAGTGAAATATGTTGAAAACTCACGCTATTATGTGACCTTTATCGACGACTCTACCAGAAAGATATGGATTTATTTTCCTAAAAATAAATATGATGTGTTTTCTATGTTTAAAAGGTGGAAAACAGAAGTTAAAAATCAAACAGGTCTAAAGGTTAAAAGTCTAAAATCTGACAATGGCGGTGAGTATGATAGTCAGGAGTTTAAAGACTTCTGTTTAGAACATGAGATCAGAATGATTAAGACAATACCAGAAACACCTGAGTAAAACGGTGTTACAGAAAGGATGAATAGAGCCTTGAACAAGAGAGTGAGGTGTATGCGAATCCAATTTGGCTTGCCTAAAGCATTCTGGGCAAAAACAATAAACACAACAACATATCTCATCAATAGAGGACCATCAGTTCCTTTGAATTATCAGCTGCCCGAAGAAGTATGGTCTAGAAAAGAGGTAAAATTTTCACATTTGAGAATTTTTTATTGTGTTTCGTATATACTGATAGACTCTAATAGCAAAGATAAATTGGATCTGAAGGCGAGGAAGTATTATTTTATTGGATATGTATGGATTTGACATGTATGGCTACAGGTTTTGGGATGACCAAAACAAGAAAGTTATCAGAATCAGGAATGTCACTTTTAATGAAAACATATTTTATAAGGATAAGTTTTTTACAGAATTTACATGTGCAGGTAAACTGTCAGAAATTTATGAGAAAGCAACATTTGTAGAAATTTTAGAAAGTGATGTAGCCAATAGAAACTAGAGTACATGCGTAGAGGTTGAATCAGAACTAGAACCATCAACTCCTCCAAGAAAATCTAGCAGAATTTCAGTATCAACAGATAAGTATTCCCCTTCATTGCATTATTTGTTGTTAACTGATGCTGGTGAGCTAGAATGTTTCAGTGAGGCTACACAGGGGAATGACTCTATTGAGTGGGAGTTAGCAATGAAAGATGGGATGACATTCCTTCAGAAGAATAAGACGTGGTCTTTAACTAAATTGCTAGAAGGAAAAAAAACGTTACAAAATAAGTGGGTCTATAGGGTAAAGGAGGAATCTGACGGTAGAAGAAAATACAAGGCGAGACTTGTGGTGAAAGGGTTTCAGCAGAAACAAGGAATTGATTTCATAAAGATCTTCTCTCCAGTTGTAAAGATGATTACCATCAGAGTTATTCTGAGTATTGTAGCTGCAGAGAATCTTCACTTGGAGTAGTTAGATGTTAAAACTGCATTCTTGCATGGAGATTTAGAGGAAGACGTCTATATGACCCAACTAGAAGGTTTTGAAGTGCCAGGCAAGGAGAATCTTGTGTGCAAGCTTCATAAAAGTTTATATGGCTTGAAACAAGCACCAAGGCAGTGGTACAAGAAGTTTAATGAGTTTATGAGCAACTTAGGATTCAACAGATGTGACATGGACCATTGTTGCTACATTAAGAAATATACTAATAGCTATGTTATCCTTGTCGTGTATGTTGATGACATGTTGATTGTAAGATCTAGTATGGCAGAAATTAACAGGATGAAGCAGCAGTTGGTAGAAAACTTTGAGATGAAGGATCTTGGTCCAGCTAAACAAATCCTTGGTGTGAGAATTCTTAGAAACAATTTAGAAGGAATTTTGAAGTTATCTCAGGAGAAATATATACACAAGTTGCTTGACAGGTTTTACCTTGAAGATTCTAAGACCAAAAATACCCCTTTGGGATCACATTTGAAGTTTTCAAAGAAGCAATCTTTGCAAACAAATGAAGAAAAATGTTACATGTCAAGAGTACCATATGCATCAGCAGTCGGGAGTTTGATGTATGCTATGGTGTGTACCAGACGTGACATAGCACATGCAGTGGGAGTTGTCAGTAGGTTCCTATCAAATCCAGCAAAGGAGCATTGAGAAGGCGTAAAGTAGATACTCAGATATCTGAAGGGTACTTCAGGGATGTGTTTGTGCTTCAAAAAAAGCAATCTCACCTTACAGGGATTTTTAGATGCAGACTTGGGAGGAGATTTTGATACCAAGAAAAGCACCATAGGCTACATTTTTACTTTAGGAGGTACTGTTGTGAGTTGGAAGTTTAAACTTGAACATAAAGTTGCTCTCTCAACCACGGAAACCGAGTACATAGCTATCTCAGAAACAACTAAGGATATGATTTGGCTAAAGAATTTTCTCAATGAATTAGGGAAAGAACAAGATAATGCTTCAATATTCAGTGATAGTCAAAGTGCTATAAGTCTTGCTAAGAATCCAGTCTTCCATTATAGATACAAGCATATTCAATTAAGATACCATTTTATCAGGGAGTTGATAAATGATGGAGATTTATCTTTGCTGAAGATCTATCTTTGCTGAAGATCTTAGGATCAGAAAATTCAACAGATATATTGACTAAAGCTGTTACAATTGACAAGTTGAGACTTTGCATTGCCTCAGTTGACCTTCAAGGATAATTGAAGATGAAGGCACTACACTAGGTAAAGAGTCGATGAACTCATTGCTTACAAGGAGCTACTAGAGTTTGAAACTTAGACCCCAAGTGAGAGAATTATTAGAGTTTTGTGGTCTTAGTTCCTTTGTCCCACATCGCTTGGTTTGTAAAAATTTGTGTCTCATTAATGTTATATATAGAGACACCTTGTAAGCTTTAAAATGTGCAAGTAATAAAAATTTTCTTAGTATAGTCGTGGACATAGGCACATACATTATGTGCTGAATCATGTTAAAACTTTGTGTCTTCTCTCTTTTTTCTTTATTCTTTTTTCTTCTTCTTATTACTCTATACTAACATAGTCAACACCCATTAATCGATTACCACTCATCCACATGATGTCTTAGTATCATAGGCAATTATCCCCTCGGATGTAGTCTCCCTATAAGAGGATATACGATGTATGTACAAATTATTTTCCATTCACAATACCTAAAAAGACAATGACTTTAATATTGGTGATAAGTACTTATTCGGCTTTTTCAGTTGAAGTCCATCTCTGTTGTCTTTAGGTACAGAAACAACCAACTAATCACAAGAAATATCATTCACCAGACTAAATTAGTGAACTAGGCTCTTACGTTTTCATAAGGGGCAACTTAAATACTTAATTATATGACAAAAACCATCAGAAAATCTCAGTAGTTGTTCTTTCCGGAGCCAATTAGTCACTTAAAGTTAAATAGTGTTCAACTAATTCATGACATATTGACATAAAATCATATTATAAAGAGTCACATATGATTCCTTGTTCCATCTTCCATCTTCCCTTTTTATATTCGAAGCATTGGTCCACTAACAAGCATCTTTGGAGAAGACATCAAATTAATTACTAGCCAAGTATATAGTATATAATTTCCAGTCATTTTTATTTATTTGATTTGGTTGCGTATTCTTTATTCTCCGCCAAACTCAACGATTGTAGTTTTGTGACGGAGTATAGAGAGAGATGAGTGTGTCCGCGAGTATAATTTAGTTTTTCATATATTAAATTAGATTTTGTTTAGCGTGGTTTAACCTTGTAATTTAGTTTCTCTTAAAGAATGATTTTTTTATACTGCAAACAAAGAATCACATGTTAGTCTTAACTTTTCTAAATTTAAATTTCAAATTCTTTTTATGCATGTATTTTATATGATTTCAAACATATATAATAATTGTAATTTATTTGCTTAAGACTTTACTTGACCATAAAAATAATCTCATAATTCACAAAATGTTTGCTAATTTAAATTAATTTAGAGATAATAAACCAAACAACTAGAATTTAATCAACGTACGTAGCTCTAACAAAAAATTTAAATAAGCTGAATTCCCCATTATAGTTTATACATGTCAAAATTTGTAGATGAACAAATAAGCAACGAGGCAAGAAGTGAACGAACACACGAAAGGAGCAATTGGTCACCTAGACAAGAGAAAAAGGGAAAGAAGAGCCTTTCAGTGCCTCACTGCGTCTGGAGTCTGGACGTGGCTAAATGGGAGTAGTAATCAGTAATTTCCTTTTCCGTCTAAATTTATATATTAATGTAACAAGACCTACAATCTAATAATCCAAAATGTCAGTAAGTAATGAAAGCTCTTTAATGAAATGAAGCAATTCTCAACATCAGGCCAGCTGGAGTTGTAAATTTAAAAAAGATCATCTAACATTTTTTTTATCAAAAAATATTAATTATTAATTTGTTAGTAAATATAATTTAAACTCACCAACTTTTTTTTTCTTTTCTTCGGCAGCCTTGAGGGTGTGCATAGCTTATTTTTGAATAAAAACCAAACTAAATTCAATTTAAAACTAGTTTTTAAACCTAAATTTACTTTTAATTAAAATCAGCTTTTAAAATAGTAAAAGATTTAAATCATTTATTACGGATTAAACCAAATTAATGTACATTATTTAAATATCTTAAGTGTGATTTGGTTTGAAACGTGATTTGATTTATTGCACAACCTGCATAGCCTCTTTGGGATTTGTGAAGTGAAATGGACACGAACCGGAATCAAACCAGGTTCTGGCCAGTAATTGAAGACAAGGCATCCATCATCGGTGTTCCCCAATACATGACCTGACAGGTAACATTATGAGCTGTAATTGTTCTAACAGAATGTTAATCAATTAATCTATTAGAGAAAAAGCAAACTTTTTTTGGACGAAGCAAGATAACTATACTTAAATAAATGTAATTAAGTGCAGAATATTAAATAGAGCTCCATTATTTAAATAGTATGACTTCTTAATATGTAAAAATAAAATAAAACAATATGAATATATTTTTTAAATGATCAATGCTATTTTTTTTAGTTTTTCTTAATACAATAAAATCCACCGTTAGTATCAATAAAAAATTGATGTTATAGTATTACATAAGTAAATGCTTGTTAGCCAGACATCAACATTATAGCTAATATTAATATTAAGGACATGTTTAGATTTAAGTTAGAAGAGTTTAAACAAAAGCAATAAATTTTTTCTTGTCATTATATGCGTCTAAATGTACAATTTTGCACTGAAATTCATAAATTAATTTTTCTAACTTTAAATCAAACATGTCTTAATTTGAGAAAAAAATGTATTTTAGTGTTAATAAGTGTTTGGTAGGAAAGAGATTTTTTCATACATAAGAATCATGATTAATAAAAAAATCGATTATTGAAAATTATGATTCTTAAAAATGTGTAAAATATAATTGATTAGTTTTTATACGTTTTATGAGAATTAGAGATTCATATAAAATATAGGATTGCATATTAAACATAAGAATTATAATTTTTTATTTTAAGATTTATGAGAAAGTAAAAAAATTTCTTCTACTAGATGTCTGCTTAGTAAAATACATACTGAAGTAAAAGTGACATCTATTAAAAAAAGGTATAACAATAGGGTCAATAATAGGCCTTGGCCAGGGGGACAATGGTATGGGGCCAAGTAGAGGCCTCTGTTAAAAATCTAAACAACTATGAAAAGGAAAAAAAAAAAACTTCAATGAAATAAATTTTTGCGTCATTCATCTTATTAACCTTCTCGACTTCTTAATTAGAAATTTGCAATGAGTTTCCAAAGCTCAATTGCAGTTTCCAATCAAAATTTGGCCATTCGTCTTCCTAATCATTGAATTGTAGTGGGTTACAATGTTACATAGTTATATTTCGGTTTTCTTAATAGTGGAGTAAAAAAGTTTGATGATTGTTCATGTTATAAAAACTCATTGACTATTCAATCGTATTTGCTTATAAAAACTCATTGACTATTTAATCATATTTGCTTCCTTTTCCTTTGAACTTACATATAAATAAAAATAATTAATTTCATATTAATTAAGAAAGAAAGTTAGTTAATATTTTTTTTTTCTAATCTCAAATAAAAAATAAAATTATTTCTAAAATATTCTTTATTGGAACTTGTTATCATCAATAACCATAAGTCATTGAAAATAAAATTAGAAATGAATAAAGAATATTTTAAAGATAATATTATTAAATAAGATTTATTTATATTTAAGTTTATCATATAAAATCAATTTTTTTTCCTATATATGAATTTTTAGGGAATACTTGTTTATTTCAAGACAAGAAAAAGTTATTAGTGATTAGCAAAATTAATAACTTCTTCAAACTTGTAACATAGTTAAAAAAACGATAAATCTTCATTTAACTTGAAAGAAATAATGCAAGCTATACATGCACTTTTGCTTATAATCTATGCAGGGTTAGACATACTAATGTGATCGTGGCTTTAAACTGCAATGTCAAACACACAAATATAGGAAGAAAATGAACCTTTTAGAGATTTTTTTTATAAGATTTTCTTCAAATTGTTTCTGGTATAAAATATTATTAATTACTTAATTTTTTTATAGATAACAAATAATAAATGTTGTAAATTAATAAAAAATTCTATATCTTGTAAAGATTGGAAAAGATTAGTATTTAGATTTGGGTAGTCATAAACTTAATTTGAAAAGTTATAATCACACTTTTTGACATATTTTTTATTGGTTATTATTTATTAAACATTATAAAATGATGAGTGAGATTTATCAAATAAGAAGTGAGATCTACATAATTTTATGATTTCTAAAAATATTAGCTAATAATAAAAAGTGTATTAAAAGTAGTGTTTTGATAACAAAAGCAAACACATTGATTATTTAAATAGAAAGAATGAATAATTAATGGATTTAAAAATTTGAAGAGTAATACAGAGAAAAAATCCTTGTAGAATATATGAAACACTCAAGTTGAGCAATATTGCATCGTGCTGTCTGTAAATGTGGGAACACAAATTGAACACCAAATTAATGCAGAAATGACAAATTATTATTATTTTTCATTAGAAATGACAAATTGTAAGGTGTAATTGTGATTGAGATTGAAATAAGAGGCCATCGTCAAAACTTCTTTGGGTGTTTCTTCTCTTCGTTTGTTTTTTAGGTCGAAATTTGGGTGTTTTATTGTGGCAAAGAATTCATACTCATTATGTTTCAGCTGTTTTCGATTGATTTATTAACATTTACATTTTCTTAGGTGTCGCCATTGCTTATAGTCTAAAACAGTAATACCTAACCCATATCATTATAGTTGGCACTTTTTTGCTTAATCTTGAAGGATGAAAACAAAAATATACTTAAGGTATGGTCTACGAGGGTTAAATTTTCAACAAACTCTCAGTTCACCAGCAAAAAATTCGCACCAAGCTAACTCGGAGTCAGGTCATAGCAGAGATAATTGTCGGCGACGTTCACAAAATTTTGCTTTTGTTTTGTCAAATTCCATACACACGCACACACAGAATTAGAGGTGCAATAAAGTATTTTAGTTTTTTATACTATGGTTCGATTTTAATTTGTCATTTAAGATTTAAATTTTGTTCTCTTTTGAAAGTTTCCACCAGATGAACTGGGTCACTTATTTTCTTTGTTGTCCTTTCAAAATTGAAAAAGAATAATTGAATAACCATTTGAAGAATTTTTTTGATTAAGTTATTATTTTAAATGACAAGGATAAATTAAAAGAAGTATTTTGATAGAATGTGTGATTATTTATTAAGATTTTATTTATTTTCGAAAATTTCATATTTTTTAATATCGTATGATTGTATTCCTTATTTATTTATGATTATGATTAAATAAATAAGGATTGACACTTTTTTTTTTAATGCATAAGGATTGGTACTGTAAACTCTGTGAATAGTATCATCATAATGTAGCACGTCATAACTCAACAAAATATTTTAAAAAAATAAAATGGGGTTAAAGTTTGACGTATCGTTTGGGAAAGGGATATATGCAAATGGAAGGTCAGAAATAGGGTAAGTTGAAAAGAAAGGGTGTGGAATATATGCAAGATGCATACGAAATCAAGTCAGCAAGATGCATACGAAATCAAGTCAAATTAGAACGGCTTGGATGGGAAGCAAACAACTAGTATTTGTTTACACTTAAAATGAATTGTCGCATTTCCATCAAGGTCGGTTGGCTTGGTAGTCATCAAATTATGGGTGCCACTGGTCACGCATACGCATATTACTTGAATAATTGAAACTTTCTAATGAATGGTTTGCAAAAAAATTATATTCAAACGTAAGTACATGATTCATGCCAGATGGTTAGTTTCACGAAATTACCAGTTAGGATAACCTACTCAAGAAAATGATCTAAACTTATAGATTCTTTTATGAATTTAAATTGTATTCATTTTTTGCTTTTTTTTTTCTCTTACACATAATTTTATTCATTACTATAATGTGACTCTAGCATATATTTTTTTTTATTAAATGTTTATATAAAAAATGTACACTAATTATAAGTATGAACTGTTTTTTTATAAAAAAATTTAATGTTAATCCACTAATAATATAAAATAACTTTGTCATTTAATCACATAAATCACTCTGTTTGAATTATTTTAAAATATTTTAAAAATTAATAAATTTATTATAAATTATGAGTTGTAATAAGATGATTGTGTAATTTTTTTATATTATTAATATATAACCTTTTTTTTCTCTCTTTTTTAAATTCATTTCTTCGTTTTGTTATTTTAATATTGCCTCCTCTTTGCTATTGGCAGTATATAAATAGGTGTGGGCTTATGTTCCTTCAAAAAAATAGTTTGGGCTTATGTTTACTAAAGCCCAACCTAGTAGTGATATATTTTGGGGACATGCTAGGTGCACCCAGCAACATTGCTGGTGCACCCAGCAATTAGGTGAATGGGCAAAATTGCCCTTGCATTAAAAAAGATAATTTCTTCTTTCGGAAGAACAATTTGTGCTCTATCGAAAGAACCTTTTTTCCGAAAACTTTCCAGAAGAACCTTCTTCCGGAAGCTTTCCGGAAGAACCTTCTTCCGGAAGAACAATTTGTATTCTACCGGAAGAACCTTCTTCCGGAAAGCTTCCGGAAGAAGGTTCTTTCGGTAGAACAATTTGTTCATCCGGAAGAAGGTTCTTCCGGATGAACAATTTATTCTACCGGAAGAACCTTCTTCCGGAGAAGCTTCCGGAAGAAGGTTCTTCCGGTAGAACAAATTGTTCATCCGGAAGAATCTTCTTCCAGAGAAGTTACCGGAAGAACTTCTTCCGGTAGCTTCTCCAGGAGAAGGTTCTTCTGGTAGAATAAATTGTTCTACCGGAAGAACCTTCTTCCGGAAGAATAATTATTTTTTTTAACAGGGGCAATTTTGCCCATTCACTTAATTGTTGGGTGCACCAGCAATGTTGCTGGGTGCACCTAGCATGTCCCTATATTTTGGGAATTGATATTTGTCCCTTTAAAATTGCTTTTGGTTCCAATTATGATTTTGTTGTTACATAAACGGTTTCAAAATGGAATCTTGATACAGTTGTGTTGCAAATTCGCCATAATTTTGTTGTGTAACATGATTTGTGACAAAATAAAATCATGATTTTATTGTATTACAAATTCGTCATGATTCTGTAATATAATATGAATTGTGACAAAACTAAATAATGATTTGGATGTGTAACAATTTATATGTCAGAACCATATTTTTATTGTATTTTTTTTAAGAAAAAATAATTTAGAATGAAAGTTTGATTTCATTGTATAGTGTGCAATATAATCAAATTTCTATTGTACTTTTTTAATTGACCCCCACTTATACAATGAAATTGTGACTTCGTTGTGTATTTTTTTCATTCATTCAACTACACAACAAAAATATACTTTTGCTAAACTAGTGGGGTGTGAAAAAGAATACAATGAAATCAGAATTTGATTGTACATTACACAATAAAATTGTGATTCTGGTATATAATATTTTTTGCACCTTCAATGCAATGAAAGTGTGTTTTTATTGTGCATTGTTGGAAAATATATCTTTGAAGTTTGAGAATGTTGGTTGGGGCCAATAGCAATCCCTATATTTTTGGTCAGATTTGCAATCCTACTCAACGAGCCAACTGCGTTTAAAAAATTGTTGAGAAAAAGAAAATACGAAAGACTAAATTTGAAAAAGCCACACCCTAGTAAAAAAAATAATCAAAATTTGAAAAAAAAAGTTTAGTAAAAACAAGCTCTTAACTTATTTTTTTTCCAAAGAAGGTATAAACAATACATAAAATCATTGCTGTTGCTATAATAAGTAATAATCAAATTGAAACAGAATATTAGTGCTCCTTAACTCCGAGCATGCAAGAAACAGATGAAATCTATGATCCTCACCAACCACATTATCCCCATATCATATGTATACAATATATAAAAAAGCAATTACTGCATGTACTTTTCACTCCTCTCTCTTAACAAGAACATGAAGACAACTTCTTCATCTCTGCAATTTCCAATTCAGCACCTGAGATTACATCTATTTTTGACCCTTTAAGAGTGGCAACATTGTTGTCAGCATTGGCCTTCCCATTATCACATTCCAAGGACCTTTTTGAGATAACCCTATGGATCTCTTCCAGCAACTTGAAAAAGGAACTCTCCACATTTTCACCACTGAGAGCTGAAGTCTCAGAGAAAAAGAGGCCCTGATCCTCTGCAAACTCCACTGCATCTTCGGCGTGTACCACTCTTTGGTCCACAAGGTCACCTTTGTTCCCAATGAGCATGATCACAATGGAACTGTCGGCGTGTGCTCGCAATTCGTCAACCCACCTAGCCACATGATCAAAAGACTGTCTTTTAGTAATGTCGTACACTAGCATGGCCCCTAATGCACCTCTGTAGTATGCACTTGTCACTGCCCTGTACCTACATCAGACCAACAACATTTACACATTTTTATTGTTGTTATTTTTTTTTATATCAATTTCTCTTGATCGCTAACTAAAGGCAGAATGAAGATCACATATCATCCCAGCTCACACACACAAGAAAAAAAAAAAAAAGATCACATGTTACAATTTTCTTATTCGTTTTTTGTTTAATTTTTCAATCAAAGAGAAGAAAAATAAATAATTATTTAGTTCAGCTAAACCAACCATTTCTCAAATATATGAATTCATTAGATTAATTGTTAGTAAAGATTTTGCTTTTCCTAGAAAATGAGAGCTGAATACCCACTTACGAAGATTTGTCTAACTCAGCTTAGCCAAGTTTTTATTTGTATAACTTAATGTATTTTTTTCCTATTTTACATTCAAATCTAATTAAACTGATAATATAAAAAATGTTTTACATTCTCATTAAATTACATATTACTATCATATATGATAAATTTATTAATTTTTATAATATATACTTTAAAAATTATATCTATAATACATGAAAATTAAATTCAAATTCACGTGGAAGGTAATGTTTTTCACTAAAAAAATGAGAGTTGATTTTTTAAACCCAAAAGAAGGAGGGGTTAAATTTCTATCAATTAAGTGACTCAACCAGCTCAGTTATATACTTGCATCTAAGTAGATCTCCCTCCATTTAAAGGAAAACCCAGTTTGGGATTTTAATTTCATTACGTTTTTCTAGGTAACCTTTTTAAGGGCTGGATATTGTCAGTATCTCGAATCTGACAAATTTGATGAGCTAACAAACATCACATGCGTGATGCAACAAGTATCAGTCTTCCAGTACTGTTAAGGGTCTCCCTCGTAAAATATTGATGTGGTTTTTGGACCAGATCATCAGGAAAAGGAAAAGAAAAAGCCGTACAACCAAAGTCAACAACTCAACATGTGATGTGCTTGTGTAATATGATAGTATTAGTAGGATTCATAAGTCAAACTGGGATTACATTATTAAATATACTAGTATTCAAGTTAGTATCATAATGGAAACTCAATGCATGCCCTCCCTTACTTTCAAGGGATGGACAAAATCAAACATAGATATGAAGCATGAGAAGGAGGGAGATGGAATGAACCTTTCTTGGCCAGCAGTATCCCAGATCTGGGCTTTGATGACTTTGCCATTAATTGTCACACTTCTAGTCTGGAACTCAACTCCAATGGTAGACTTTGAGTTAAAGCAGAATTCATTCTTTGCAAACCTTGAGAGTATTTGAGTCTTACCCACTGCTGAGTCCCCTATCACCACCACCTTAAACACGTAATCTATTTTGTCATGCACATTCACTTTCACCCTCTCAGCCTCAACCCCATTCATTTCCTGATTCATTTTCTTCCCAAGATCGATCAGCAACACCTTGAAAACAAATTAATTAAGTAAATAAAGCACTTCTTTCTTGCCCAAACTATAGCCTCTAAAACATTGGTTCAATCTTCCCAATTGGTCGTGGAGGTAATTAAGCAGGAAAAAGTTAAAGAATATGAAAAAGGTTGGAAAAGAAAAAAAGATAAAACGAACAAGATCACTGTTGAATCACTGGTAGCAAAAGAAGGAAATAGGCTAAGTAATGGCCCGGTCTTTGTCTCCCTTTAATGCTTTATCAAGTTGAATGCACTTTACATCAAATATAATAATATTTGTATGACAAAATTGTGGGGGCATTATTACCTTCTGCAACTGAGATACCACTGTATCTCTATGTAGATACATCAACGCAATGTTCAATTCTTTATTAGCCTAACAATAAAAGGGAAAAAAAGAATGCAGACAATTAATCAAAATTTTCTAGAAGTTTTGATTCTTGGGAAAGGGATTGAGAATCATATGTGATTAATTGAGTGGTTAAAATGTCAAGTTCATATATATTTAGTTGCTTCCTTTTTCTTAAGTTTTTTTCATAACGACCTTAGCTTTTTGTCGATTTATGTGATTATATCTATCAAATGGCTCTCTAAATTGTAATTATCTAAGGACTTCTAAAACAACTCGTTTGCATCACTGAAGCGAATGCACTAGCTGCTAGCTAACAATGAAATATTTTCTAACTTGGGTATAATGTTATCTGTGTGTCCTTAGCTGTTTTGCTGGTATCATGATGAATCCTCAAGTGGTGAGACACAGAAGAACGAACTAATTTTAAAAAGAACAGTCCAGAAATCAAGGTGTAACAAGGCAAACCATAGTTTTTATTTTTGTGTGGTTACTTCATTGAAGTATATTTAAAATGTGATTTTCTTATATTAGAAAATATGCGATCTTAAATTGGATCATGTTCTTCTGTGGCAAGTATTTCTTAAAAAACTTATAGAAGGACCATAATGTTATGTAGCATGAGCATGGCCCACCATTTGTTCCAGGCTTCCAGCCACACATGATGGGAGGGTGTATTAAACTTCGATCCCTCAAAAAGGCCCATCACAGTGACCATATGCTTATGAAAGAAACATTCTAAAAATCCATCTAGAGGACATAGCAATCAGTACAGTAACACTCAGATTGGGATTTTCCGCACCGACAGAACTGGTATAGTACGATTAACACCCTCCAGAATTATCACTTCTTGCTTGTAAACGGTAAAAGTAGTGAAGTATATATATTGCATGACCCATATATGCTGCAACGACCTACAATCACAATGATTGTTGGTAAGTAGAGTACCAATTGTTGCATTCCTCGCAAAATTTTTATGACGATTTAATAATGAGTGGTTATAAATTTAATTTTGAATTGTTTTGATACCATAAAACGATTTAGTTAAAATTGAATTTGAAAGTTTATTTCAAAATTAATTTTTTTAATTAAATTTAATGTAAATTTCTTGATACAATGAAAAAAAAACATATATGATGTCGCTGTTAATTAGTCAAACTTGTTTTTGGAAACAAGCTTGATTTTTATTATCTTCCATAACTAAAAATGTTTTTTTTATTATTCTATGAGAGAAGGTTTGTGAGAAGGGTCTTGTAGTTTTTTAAAAAGTAGAAGAGTTTTAATAATTTTGCGTTAATAATAAAACCTATTTATTTAGTAAATAATATTTTGTGTAACATGAAATTATATTTATAATCATTATATTTATTTCGAAATATATAAATTGTAGCTGTAGCAATTTATTTTTCATTTGTTTGGACATGAAAAAAAATTAAAGAAGAGTTACAAGATAATAAATATGACAGATAATGATTTAAAAAAATTAAAAAACATTAGGAATATAATTAAAAAGTATATCAATTATCAACAAATAAGAAACTCAAAATCCATATGATAAATAGTTAACGTCCATATAATATTATATATAATTAATATAGATTCTATATTTGTGAAAGCTAAAAAAGGAAGGAGTTTTGAAACGTGGCGCAACAGGTCTTGATTTCATATCCATTTTTGATTCAATAAAATAGGACAATTTTTTACTAAATACGATTATGAAACATTGAAATAGTTACCTAGTTAGGTTACCCCGAAGAAGATGAGATCCGGTGGCCAAAACGTATCCTCTCGTTAGTCGTTACCTTCTCCTACAAAACAAAACAACCTAAAAGCTTGTCCATCTAAGACTCAAACTCTTTCCCATGGATACTCTATCATCCTCTGTTTCAACCCTCAATGTTCCCCCACTCCCATCATCAACCTTCACAAATCGCGATTTCTATCGATTCAAAGCATCCCCCACCCGTTCCCAACAACAACAACAACATCATGTTTTCTCCACTTCCACACCCAATTTTCTCCCCAAAACCAAAACTTTCTCCCACAAATCTTCCCCTTCTCTTCCATTCTCCCCCTCACCCCTCAAACCCAAACCGTCTTCTCCAACTTTCCATCCAAATCCCGCTACTGGGTATGCGGCAGCGCTGGTGGACGTCGCCCACAACAGCAATTCCCTTCACTTTGTTCACAGCGATGTTCAGAGGCTCTTGAAATTGCTGCAGGGTGCCAAGTTTCAGTCACCCGCGGTTGAGCAGGGAAACTTTCACAGGCACGTGGTGGCGTTGCTGAAGATGCTGCTGAAGAAGAACAAGGTGGGGATTGTGAAGGAGGTGCTGCAAGAGTTCGAGAGGATTTACGATCGGCTTTGTGGGACTCAAATGGTTTTGGTTTCGTCCAAGACTAAGATGAGGGAAGATCAACTGTTTGGGATTGCAAAGAGCGTGCATCAATTGAGTGGGGCTGTGAGAGTCAAGGTAAGGAATTTGGTTCAAGAGAGTATGCCCTCTTTTGCTATGTGAAATCAAAGTCACCATTTTCATTTGATTTCATCAATCAATCATAGTTTGTGCTTCTTTTGATTTCATGTACGCACGCATCAATTTAATGGGGACTTTATATTTAGTTGCGAAATTTCACTAGAATTTATTTTGCCCATTTACATGCCAAACGCAAGAGCACTGCTATTGGAAAAATATTGTTCATACTCTGCATTATGCAAAATGCAACACTAATACTTTGCAATTCTATGCAAATTACAATTCGCTATAGCTCTTGCTTTATTTGATTTCATGGATTGGATAAGCAACAATCAAATGGGGACTAATTTTACTGGCAAAATTTCACTAGGTTTCTTGCCGAATGCTAAAGTGGGTGCAGCTAAAAAACTAACAAAATATAGTAAAAATCTTAATTCCGTTGCCGGGACTTGAACCCGGGTCTTTCGGGTGAGAGCCGAATATCCTAACCAACTAGACTACAACGGAATGCTTACAATCTAGCTAATAAATATATAATACATTAATTAAAGAACGACTGTCTCACGGTTATAATACATTAATTAATAATTTGAAAAATTATTGTTAGTATATTCATTTAGAAAGTTTAAAATATATGCTTTTACCTTATACTAACTTAGTGTCTTGTACTACTTTGTAGGTATTAAATTCACATTTTATAATTTATAAGATTATTTTTATTTCATTTTAAAATTTTAATATATTATTAATTATAGTTTAAATTTGAATAAATATATGTTAGTAAATATGTTAATAAATATTTAAATATATTTTTTTATGTATACATGTTTCATAAAATTGTTATTACTGGAGGTGAGGTGTTGTTGTCCTATGTAGGATATCTTTAGTTTGATAATGTTTTATATGTTTTCTTTTTTACTTTCTAATAGAAAACATAGTTTTTAAGAATTAATGGATTGATGGATTGATTTGTTGATGTTTGAAAGTTTATATTATGATTTTTTCCATTTTTTATAGTAATTGAACGAAATAATCCAGAAACATATAATTAGGCTAATGGAATAATTATTGTGTTTATTATGGTAGGAAAAAAAACATTTTTAAGATTTAATGGCTTAATGGATTGATTTGTTAATGTAATCATAATTAAAAGTTTTTTTGGTACATCTAATAAAATTATTTGAATTGATTGCATTTAATATAAAAAATAAAACAAATAAAAATATATTAATTGCATTTAATATCCATTAAAATTTGAATATTCACAAAATCAGAATTAAAAAAAAAATATAAAATCTGAATGTTCTAATTTACATGGTTTATATTAATTATCATAATTATATTTGTTTGAATTAAAAATAAAATAAATTCATTTTATTTTTTTTAAGTCATAAAACAAAACCTTATTGTATATGATTTTAATTCTGGTGTGGCTTAAATTCTTTTTCCTAATTCCTATGACAAATTTGGGAGTGAGGTTGCTTGATAGCTTCTTGACAAGCATACCAAGCAAATTGGTGCCGCTTTGTGGCTGAAAATTTGAGTCAATGAAGCATGGAGTTTAAGCCTCACAATAGTCATACTTGAGCCTGACATGAAATGTCATGCTTAAGCCTCAAAAAGCCATCCTCAAGCTCCAAATGATGTGTAACTCTTCATAATTTCCTTGTTTTTAGCTGTCACTTAAGACCTCTTGCTTCTTTATTCAAAATAAATAAAAATTAAGATGAGAAATGACCAAAATAGCTATTCTAAGGTTACAAAGTTTAGAATCCGTGAAATAAGGTTTACAATGCAAATAAAGTTTAAAATCCTGACTACGGTCGTCGATACAACCTTGCATATGATAGGTACAATGGACCAGCCTATGACAGACGCAAGAGCCCTGATTATGGTAGCCATAGGAATCCTGAATATGGTAGACATCGCAGGTATTTTATTCATTTGCCATTATTATTTTTTTTTTATAAAAAATGTTAATTTTATTAAAATTATCAGTTGAAAAATTGGAATCCGTGACTTCTCCCTCCATTCACCCTTCTTCAACCATTGGCCAACCATTAAGTTTTTTTTTTTTTGTTCTGGACTTGAGTTTTTCAATTGGGCATAGGCCCCTCTTATTCAACGAAAAACTGGACAAAATCCTTGCGTCATTTAGATACGTCCAACCACTAAAATGATCGATCTGACTCTGGCATTTAGAGCTGATAGTAACACAACTACTAGCTCGTGGCACTACTATCATCACTCGAGTAAACTTTAATTTAATTTTTTAAATTATACGGAATTCATTTTAGTTCTTGATATATTAATTCCCTACTTTTACAAAAGTGTTAATTATTCTAGTTTTCTTAATGTAAAACATCCGTGCAAAATAAAATGAAAAATGAGTAAAATAAATAACATTTTACAAAATTAAGAATTACCAAAGTTTTTAACATATATGAATCTCGAGGACTAATTCAGGAGTTCACTTTATCACTTACACTGATGTTCTAATTTGCATAGATCATAGATTTGATTGACTTTTAACTTGGGAGACTCAGCTGTATCTGATAAAAGATGAAACTATCGAATGCTAGAAGAGCAAGAAAAATATATAATCGAACAAACTGAACAGATTCATTTTATTATACTCAAATTCCCTTTAGAAAGCATTCATGGAGTGTCAAATGAGTATATTTAACTTGCATGATACATACAAGACACATGTACACAGCCACACACACTTATTGATGTATATATAACTTACAATTGATTTCTAAAGGGTGGAATTTTAAGTTGAGGATTTGGTGAGCTCTTGTTCAAGTGCCTTGTGAAGCCAGGCCTCAGCATCTTCCATGATCCCAGGGCTAAGCCTCACCATAAGGATGCAAAACTCAGTTTCATTGAGCTTCCCGTCCCCATCAAGATCTCCCTGTCTAACCATGGTCTCTGCTTCCTCTTTGCTCATCCCATCCATACCCAACAGAGTTGAATTCCTCATGAGACTCTCACCAGTGATCAAACCTGTTTCTGGGTCAGCCAGGAGATTGAAACCCCCACACAACTCCGACACAAAGGTCTCCACATCCAACTTCTTTGCCATCACAGGCAGCAAGTCCTCGAACTCTTCTACTTCCACCGTGATCTCTTTAGCCGATTGGTTGCTTTCCATTGTTTTTGGAGCAGAAAGGAATCTTTGTTTCTTTTAATTGTAGAACGTGGAAACAAAGGTGGAAGAAGAAAGTGACATTAGAAGACTTCTTGTATATAGTGATGACCAATTAATGAGAATTAGGTGGGTGGATAGATGGCCTTTCAAAAAATGAAAAATCCCTTGTGGTAGACTTTCAAGAGTGTAAGATTGTTCAGCCTAGAAAAAATTGTATTTTTAGAATATTGTGTACAACACTAGTATTATAATAAGGGAGGTAAAATAATTGATGCGATGAAAAGATAATTTTATTTGAGGGGGAAAAGTCATTAAATACTAAATAATATTTTTTTGGTGAAAAATGCTAAATAATATTTATTGTAGAAAATAATTATATTTTGAAGGGCCTTATATTAGATATTTTTAAGTGTTATTATTTCATTAATGTTCATTCCCATTTTAATTCCAACATGATTGGTACATAGCTGACTTTCTTAATTATGTTTTCAAATTTTAGACAGTGAAATGTATGGAGAAGATTTTGTTGAAACTAGAAGGGGATAAACTCATTTTGGAGATATCTACATGTTGAAAAAAACTAGTATCTAACTTTATAACTACTAATAGAGGTATCCTGGTGGGAAAAAAAATACTATCAATTTAAATTTGAGCAAATTTCAATTTTAATTTTGAATTAATTAATAATTTTTTCTTATATATTTACCACCATCTTAATCAATACCAACATCAATATATGATTATATTATTTGTAAATTTCTATTTTTAAAAATTTCAATAAGGTCTTCTAATTTTTAAAATGTCTCATTCATATTCTTTTCGTCCAATTTTGATATTGTTACTTATGCAAATTAGAAGGTTCAATTTGATTCTCTATTTATTTATTTGGTTTAATTTGATCTCCTATTATTAAAAAGTTTAATTTGATCCCTTATTTTTCAAAATTATCTCAATCTTGCCCTTTCTATCAGTTTGAAATTAATGTCATTACTGTTTCAAATACCAATGATTCATATTTGTAAATACTACCAACAGTTTTGAACCACCAATATCTAAATTTTGAATTATTAAATTTTAACAATTTCTAAAAAAATATAATTCTAATTTTTGACTCTAGTGTGCACCAAGGCAATATGGTGTTTGGGGCACCATTTTTTTTCTTTCTAAAAATCACTTTTTAAAAAAAATAATAAAATAGGACAATGACCTTTAAGTCCTCACAAGTGAACCCTAATTTCCACCTCCACCTAAATCTGAAACTTTAACTCTCGTCACCATGAATATATGTTATGCTTTCTCTCTGATCAAAACCCCTTCAAAAATCCATTTGTGACTCTCCAGTTTATGAATCAAACCCTTGTTACTCATAAAATTGGGGTTGCTTGCAATGACAAACGAAGACAAAAAAGAACATCTTTCGCGCGATGTTGTTGCCGAAAGAGACCTTTGTGTGGACATAAGAAGCCCGCTGGGCACAACTGCCTTTACAGCCCCCACAACAAACAAAGTTGCTCTATTCCAATATCCAAGGATACTTGTTGAATATGATCAATGGTGTCTTTGATGCATTCCTTTTTTAGAATATGTTAATAAATTTAATCTTTGCATATTATTTTATTTTTTATTTGATTAATTACTTAGGAAACCCAAAACTAAAGTGATTTAGGATAGGTTATTAGTGATGGCTTGCATGAGGTTGCGGTAGAAGATGATGACTTGAACAACGATAGTGTAGATGTCAAGGTCATGCTTTGTGACGAAGGCTTTGAGGCATTTTTTTAAAAAAAGGAAAAATATTGTCCAAAGCATGTAACTACTTCATGAAGATACATTTTCTAATATAATGCTAATGAAATTATTCCTCCAAAACATTAAAAATAGGTTCAAAGTAAGGATACTAGCTTTCACTAAAAAAAAGCCAATATCTAGTACACAACTCAAATTTAATATTACAAACATTACAACAATGAAACATCTTAGGCAATAACAAAAAAAGTTACCAGGCAAGGTCAAAGTCATTGAGTAATCATTTTTTTCTTGGCTATCCATTTCTTTTCAACGGCTTCTAGTGCCTTTGACCTCATTCTTAAAAGTTCTTGAGACAAATGTTGATACTGTGACTCAATTTCCTCAACATTAAACTTTAGTTCAAAGTCAATGTTTTTGTGAGTTAGAGATAAAGAAAAGCAGTTGTTTGTGAAACTAATATGATCCGGTGTTTCACAAAAAGTTGAAGTCATATGGTGTGAGTTCTTTGATAATTCATTTATCTCAATGCTTTTGCTTACATTGCAATTTGTAGTATGCAATTTATAGCCTTCAAAATGCATATCTCCAAGCTTTATTTCAGAGGTTGAACAACTTAATCCTTTGAAACTCACAGCAACATCATAATTAAGACAATTATCTTTTTTAATGCATGTATCTTCAATGGCTCTGTTAGATACTGTGGATTCTTTTGAATATTATTCTTTTAAGCTAGATAAAGTAGAAGAAGAATTATGCTTACCCTCAAGAGTATCCTTATCAACAACATTAAATATGTAGCTCTTTGGAGTTGTTGTTAAACTTTCTTTTTTAGTAGTATTAAACCTAAAGCAATTATCTTGATCTAAAACTAATTCAGATGGAACACTAGCAAGAGCACGAACCCATGGAAATGAAATTGAGGTTTGATTATCTATAAGTGTTGGAGAACCATCACATTGACTTAATCCTCCATTCGAGGAATAATCAAATGAGGGTTTCCACCCTAGTACAAGTTCCATTATCAAATAATCAATAAGCTCAACTATGAAAGCTACATCATTATTTTCTAACTCCAAATTTTCAGCCATCTCTGAGGCAACAGAGATTGCAATATCTGTCTCAAGGTAAAAGAGAAAATGTATATTCCTGACTCAACCTATAAGTAACAAAAGTGTGTTACTATCATACAAAAGAACAAGAGCAACATGAAAACATATTAGAACTAGTTTATATGTTCGCCACTTCCCAAGCTCCACCATTTCTCCATAGTAAAGGAAATAGAAGGAAAAATTGAAGGATGAAAAAAAATATATACTCACCACATAAATTTAGCAATACGCAAGATGAATGATACTGACTTATCTCCATTTTTTGTACCTTTTAACCTAAATTAATTATTCTTATACGTCCTTTGAACTTTAAGAATTGAACAATGTGGATTTTCTTGGTTGCTTTCATCAACACATGTACTCAAAGATATGAATTGATAGTCAACATCTAAGTCCATGGATAGCTTATCAGACATGGAAAGGTTTATAACTTTCAAAGATTTATTAGATAAATGTAAATGATCAAGGATTGACTGCTTTGGACTTTCAACTTGCAGAAATGGGTCTTTTAGAAGCTCCTTTGTTGACAATCTTTTAGATGTTGAAACAAGACATTTCTTAATAAACTCCTTAATTTGAGGATCATTCACTTTTTCAAGGGATGCAGGTTCAATGCCCTACAGTAAAATGAATTAAAACACATACTAGATTTAAGAGTAATAGTTTATATAACAAGTATGCAATAAAAAAAAATGTCAATAATTTATATACTTACAGAGGTTACTTTCTTATAAATCTGGGCTGGATTATTGCATTCACTATATGGGTACTGAAAAGTTACCATCTCCAGTAAGCACATCCCAAAAGAATAGACATCAACAAGTTCATTGTATTCCTCTTCATATAGTTTTGGAGCCATAAATTCAAGAGTCCCTATTACAACAGAAAATGACAAAAAAAAAACATAATTTAGTGTTGTAAATAAGGTTTGTGTGATGAAATCGTAATGTTGAAGGAAAATAATGTCACCAATAACACTTCATGCGGTTGGTTGTTGCATGAAAATTGCCAAACCTAGGTCTCCTATCTTAACTTCTCCATGGTTTCCATTCACAAAAATGTTGTCACATTTCAAGTCTTTATGGATAATAGGTGGATTGTGACTATGAAGGTATACCAAGCCTTGAAGTATCTGTTTAGCCCAATCTTTTATGGCTTTCATATCAACATATCTATGTCTTTTACAATATCTGTTAACCAAATAAACATAATAATTCCATATATATTACAATTGAACAACATAAAAGAAGAGGACGATAGGTTCAATAGAACATACTGTCTTAAATTTCCTAATGTGCATAGCTCAATAATAATGTTAATGGTTTTCTTCTTACCATCAATCCAAGAATTAAAGAACTTTATGATATTTTCATGTTTTAGAGACTTTAATAGATTAACTTCAGAATAAAGCTTTGCAAGATCATCTACTGATTGTTGGAGTTCATCAATCCGAACTTGGTTCCAAGCAACTTCATCAAAGCCCTTGTAACTGCCAAATATTGAGAAAAAAGAAATGGGTTAAGAATCTTTGAATGGTTGGAGGCAATGAATCTAAATCCAAAACCCCACCTTCCATATCATAGCAAAAATTTATCTTCAAACAAAACTCGAAACAACCTTTCTCTCAAAATCTATTTTTTCACCAACATACGTACCAAAACTTGAAAATGAAACAAAATTGAACAGAATGGTATTGTGTTAGAACATTTGCTAAGAAAAATCTCTTTAAAAAATATAAAAAAGAAAAAAAAACAAGCAAAAGGTTTTGTGTGGTTGGAGATGTTGGTTGGGAAGGAAAAGAGAGAGAATTTGTGAAAACGATTTTAGTTGCGAAAGAAAATATGGCAACACTTGTGTGGTAACTTGAACATTTTACTTGTAGATAACTCAACAATTGAAAAAGAAAAAAAAAGATTGGTTATTTCAATTCGTACATAACTCAACAATTGATTTGGTTAATTAGGTGGTAAATTAATGCAAGGCAAAAAAAAAAAAATTGAAATGGAACAAAGAGGTTGAACAATCAAAACAATTCCCCAACATTAACTAACTAGTTCATAAACACTAGATGATTAATATTATCCCAAATATTAAAGTCAATTTTCCTACGAATAATACCTAAGTCCATCATTCACACAATATTCTATTTTTTAGGCTCAACTTAGAACAAATATTATAGTTTTGCTATTTTTCCATCCATGATTCATTGTTAATAATGTGTATCAAACATTTTTTATTGAAAAATATTAGTTGTTAATTTTGTTAGAATGTTATTGGGAGAGGTTCAAATGTACACATTTCTCTCCCTTCAACCACCAAACCAACCTTATAAAGGATAAATTTAAATTTGACTATGCTTAAAAAAAGGTTTAAATTTTAAACCAATTCAGTCTTATTTGCAAATGCTTCTAAATATCACACTACCACTTAAAAAAGTTAGGTGCATTTTTCTTTCTATCTTTTGTAAAGAATATGATTCTCATTCAACATGCATTAGAAATTAGGAAAAACAAACACACAATGACTAACTTAATGTAAGAAAAACTTTTTCTTATAGTATTAAACAGAAAAATAAGAATAGAATTATTAGCATTTTAAAGTATGTTTTCTCCTTTGCCAAATAAAGTATAATAAATATAAATAACTTTTTACCAGTATCACTGTCAAAAGGGTGTCGTGGTGTAGTTGGTTATCACGTCAGTCTAACACACTGAAGGTCTCCGGTTCGAGTCCGGGCGACGCCAAGCTTGTCGTTTTTATTTGGCGATATTTTGCTTGAGTCGTTTTGGTTTTGATCCTTATCAGTTTACAATTAACGTTAATTTTTGTTCATTGACCGTTTTTGTCCTTTTCTCATCAGTTTACAATTAACGTTAATTTTTTCTCATCAGTTTACAACTGCCGCTGTTATTTTATCGTGAAAATGTCGGCCAAGAATTAACGTTAATTTTGCTTGATTGGTGGTCTTGGCAGCTGACACTGAGTGTTGTGAGATGGAGAGGGGTAAGAGGTGGTGGAGGGTGAAACAGAAGGAGGACTTGGCGTCCCTTCTGCGGAAATCATGGTACCATCTGAGGTTGTCGGTGCGAGACCCGTGTCGGGTTCCAACGTGGGATGCCATTGTGCTCACCGCCGCTAGCCCCGAACAAGCTCAATTGTACAACTGGCAGCTGGAGCGGGCCAAGCGGATGGGTCGGATCTCTGCCTCCACCGTCACCCTCGCCGTCCCCGACCCTCTCGGCCAAAGGATCGGATCCGGCGCCGCCACTCTCAATGCCATCCATGCCCTCGCTCGCTGCATTAATACAAATGTTTTTCTTTTGGCGAAGAAGCATATACTGTTGCTGCATGCTGGAGGTGATTCAAAACGGGTTCCGTGGGCAAATCCTATGGGGAAAGTGTTCCTGCCGCTTCCTTATTTGGCTTCAGATGACCCTGATGGCCCCGTTCCCCTTCTCTTCGACCATATACTTGCTATTGCTTCTTGTGCAAGACAAGCTTTTGGAAATCAAGGTTCATACACACAAACACACACGCACACACACACACATATATACATTTCAATTTGGAATACTTTACCACTTTTTAAGCTTATTTCCAACAAGTTTTCTGATTAAATTTATGACACGAGCTTTTACGTGGAAGAGCTTATCAATTACTTCTTTGCATGCCATGTCACAAAATATGACCCAAAAGCATTTTAAAATGTTCAAACTGTTAACTTTGGGGGCAAAACTTAGAATCTAATCAAAATTGGAGTTTTACCTTGTTAATGTCTGTTGAACTCTACTGCAAATCTTTATTATACAAATTACTGAAGTGAAACTCCAATTCTGATTGGAGAACAACATCAAAAACACCTAAGGAATTACATGTAAGTTTTGTCCTTAACTTTGCCCTGTATTTTCTTCCTTTTAACTAGACATCCAACTTCTATCAGCACAGAAGTTTTAATTTTCACCACTGCCGTTCTTTGTCTCCATCCTAATATGCTCGCATGTCTAAGGGAATTCTTTATTTATGTATTTTTAAAATTTGCAATGTGAAATTGGTCACAAAATTTATTTAACCATAAATTCAATAATTGCTGGTCTTTTTCTCTGGTGTTAGCTATGGCTGGCATTTGCTTACAGATCTTTTTCAACGTCCACAGGTGGAATGCTAACCATGACTGGTGATGTACTCCCATGTTTTGATGCATCCCTTATGACTCTTCCTGTGGACACTTCTTGCATCATCACTGTTCCAATCACCCTTGATGTTGCTGCAAACCATGGAGTAATTGTTGCGGCTGAAACTGAGCATTCAACTCAAAGTTATGCAGTCAGTTTAGTAGACAATCTCCTGCAGAAACCTTCTGTAGATGAGCTAGTTAAAAGTAAGGCAGTTTTAGCTGATGGTAGAACACTTCTTGATACTGGAATAATAGCAGTTAGAGGTAAGGCATGGTTGGAGCTTGTTACACTCGCATGTTCCTGCCAGCAAATGATTTCAGAGCTCCTGCAGAGCAAAAAAGAGGTATACTACATAGTTTGCTATGGACATATTGTTTAGTTTTACAGATGGAAAAGAAAAGAGAATAAAGTAATGAATAAATTAATTCTTTGTTATGCTTTTGCATACAGGGATAGAAAACAATTTGAGTGATACTAAGTTTATTTGATTTTTATAAAATAACTATGGAGTGTTTTTTTTCTCGTGTTTTACAACTTTTTGCACATTTCCATTCTTCCAAACAAATCATAAATTTTTAAATGTTATGAATACACCAAGGAATATTTCTATACATTCCAGTGTCAATCATATCTTTGTCTAGCTTTGTCTGAGAGCTCCTAGAAGTTAGTAATTTTTAGTCTTCGACCGGGTATCTCTACAAGCATACATGGGAGACCCATTCCTTGGGCCAGGGTCTTGGTTAAATAAAACTTTCCCAGATTGGCAACTCAAGGATCTCAAAATTTTTGTTTAGTAAAATATCATTGTAAATTATACAAATGCATTGTTGTCAAGAGATATCTATTCATGCCTTTAGGTAACAATATTTACTGTTTCTTGGAGATATTGACTCAGGTCGGCAGGTCCTACTGCAGTTATTTGGTTCAGCTCCATACATACAATACTAGATTTTCTTTCCAATTTAACAAATAATACTTGTTGATTATTTATTTATTTATTTTTCCCATTTAGATAGTTTGGTTATCCCACTTCTCCTTTCTAGCATGATTACTACTCATTTTGTTAATATTTCTTCAAATCAGCAGTACATTACAATTGACAAATAATTTTGTGTTATTTAAATAGTTATGAAGTCTGCACATTTGTTCTTACTGAAGCACTTCGGGCTCTTATTCATTTGCAGAACAATGGAAGTATTTTATCTAAGAACAAATTATTTGTTGTGTAGATGAGTTTATATGAAGATCTGGTTGCTGCCTGGGTACCTGCAAAGCATGAGTGGCTGAGAAAGCGTCCTTTGGGTGAAGAACTGGTCAATAAATTGGGAAAGAGGAAGATGTTCAGCTACTGTGCCTGTATGTCAAGCCTAATTGCAATTTATCTGTATCTGCATTTATCCTCACATCTATCTGTACTAAATCTTACTCTTCCGTATATTTTCCCATTACAGATGATCTGTTGTTCTTGCATTTTGGCACCTCGAATGAAGTTTTAGAGCAACTTAGTGGTGTTGGTTCAGAACTGGTTGGTAGAAGACATCTATGTTCTATTCCAGCAACCACTGCATCTGATATTACAGCATCTGCTATTATTCTTTCTAGTAAAATTGCTCCTGGTGTCTCAATTGGGGAAGATTCTCTCATATATGATTCATCCATTTGTGGTGGAATACATATTGGCTCCTTATGTATAGTGGTTGGTGTGAATATCTCTCTAGACAACCTTTTAAGTGTTGAAAATTCAATCAAGTTCATGCTTCCAGATCGCCATTGTCTTTGGGAGGTTCCCTTGATTGGAAATAGGGAGCTGGTCCTAGTATATTGTGGCCTTCATGATAACCCCAAAAGTTCACTTTCTAAAGATGGTACATTTTGTGGGAAACCTTGGAAGAAAATTTTACATGATTTAGGTATTCAAGAAAGTGACTTATGGGGCTCCTCAGGCCCTGAAAAGTATTTATGGAATTCAAAAATTTTCCCCATACTTCCTTATGCCCAAATGGTCGAGGTAGCAATGTGGTTGATGGGCTTAGCCAATGAAAAAAGTGAATCCATGCTTCCTTTATGGAAATATTCCCGGCGCATCAGTTTGGAGGAATTGCATAGATCAATTGATTTTTCAAGAATATGTATAGATTCTAGTAATCATCAAGCTGATCTTGTGGCGGGAATTGCAAAAGCTTGCATCAGCTATGGAATGCTGGGGCGCAATTTGTCGCAGTTATGCGAAGAAATTCTTCAAAAGGAGGGTTCTGGAGTTGAAATATGTAAGGAATTCTTAGCTATGTGTCCAATAGTTCAGGAGCAAAACTCTAATATACTTCCCCAAAGCCGGGCATATCAGGTGCAAGTTGATCTTCTTCGTGCTTGCAATGATGAAGGGATGGCATGCGAGTTGGAGCACAAAGTTTGGGCTGCTGTGGCTGATGAAACTGCGTCAGCAGTAAGATATGGATTCAAAGGTATAGGCTATAATCATACCCCAAGATGTCATACTCATAAAACAAATTTGCAACAATTTAGTGCATCTTGCATTCAATTTTTTGGCAGGAGAACAGAGAGGAATCTTGGAACAAGTTGATGACTTCTTTTGCTCAAGTTATGGAGAAAATAAATATGATTCATTTAATGATTTTTGCTTTAACATAGAATAAGATGTCTACAGAAATACTTATGAGAATGCGATATTAAATTATATTTAGAGTAAGGATCATTTGCTTTCTACAGGTCAGGTTTAACTTTTAACTTTAAGTCATAATGAATTGCACATTAGGATAATTAGTATAAAACTACAAGCTACCAGTTTGTATCAAAATAATGAATGAAAATCTAAAGTGTCGTTACTAGTTTAAAGAAATTAATATAATGATTAAACTATTGATTATTGAATACCCAAATTTTCTATGGAAGATAAATTAGTGAAATGTTAGGAATAGCATCTATGTGCAATTAATGGTGGGTAATATTAATTTCTCAGAGTATTCTCTCTGTTTTTTACCTCTCCAAATACAGGAATGGAGAATAATATATCTATAAGAATAAGAATGATAATTTCAGGATCATTTGACACCAAAAGAGTGGTTACAACTTCTTAAAGTGAGTTTTTTTCATTAGTTGTAATACCATATTCTCTATCCCTGTATATGAAATCATGAATAATGAAACAATTACTTCTTCATTCATGCAATAAATTAGAAAAACAAATTTTCTGAGGCTGAAACCTGTGTTTCTTTTTTCCCCCTGTAGAACATTTATCAGAGTCTCCTGGTAGCATTTCCTGTCAGGAGTTCCAGAATAATCATCATGATAACTGCACTCATCTTCCTTTCCATCCTAGAAGGGTAAAAGTAGAATTACCAGTTCGCGTAGATTTTGTTGGGGGTTGGAGTGATACCCCTCCATGGAGCATTGAACGTGCTGGATGTGTTTTGAATATGGCAATAAGCTTGGAAGGTTCTCCTCCAATTGGCACCATCATAGAGACAACTAAAGCAGAAGGAATATTATTTACTGATGATGCAGAGAACCAGTTATTTGTTGGAGATTATAAGTCTATTTGCGCACCATTTGATGGAGATGACCCATTTCGGCTGGTCAAATCTGCATTACTTGTGACTGGAATTATTCATGACAACATTCTTGTAGATATGGGCATGCACATCAAAACATGGGCCAATGTCCCCCGGGGCAGTGGATTGGGTACTTCTAGTATCTTAGCTGCTGCAGTGGTTAAAGGGCTTCTCCAAATAATTGATGGGGATGACAGCACGGAGAATGTTGCTAGACTTGTTTTAGTGTTAGAACAACTTATGGGTACTGGAGGTGGCTGGCAGGACCAAATAGGGGGTTTGTACCCAGGGATTAAATGTACTTCGAGCTTTCCTGGAATTCCACTGCGGCTTCAAGTTGTCCCTCTTTTGGCTTCACCTCAGTTGATTTCCGAGTTGCAGCAACGGCTTCTTGTGGTATTTACTGGTCAAGTAAGTATCAGTTTCTTATATAAATATACATTTTGTATAGTTACTTTTGCCTCAAAAAGTACTTTTTCACTTGAAAACCAAACATGTACACTAGTGTGTTGATCAGGCAAATAATGATCTTTGGGTAACTGTTTGTTAGAAAGTTTTTGTTGATAGGATACAATAAATTTATCTGTATGTGGATTTTATGAAATTTACTTCATAGATTAGAGTGGTAAGGCTGTTATATCTGTGTTGTGACTGTTGTCACTGTTGTCTATTAGCCCCCCGAGATTTTTAAACCCTTTGTGTACGTTATATCCTATGTATAGAAACATTTTTCTTCTCGATGTATTGAAGCAAAATAGTGAGGACAGGTAACACTAGTTTTCCCAATTAAAATTCAGGAGGGGATATGCTTCTTTTTGTTTCTTATTTATAATGTACAAATTTGATTTGGTTTTGTAATTTTGTAGCCAGTGCTGCACTTCATCCACTTTCACAAATTAACCATTGATTTCGGTTCTACATTGAACTGTGTTGTAGGTTCGACTTGCACATAAGGTGCTGCAGAAGGTGGTTGTTAGATATCTTCGCCGGGATAACCTTCTTGTGTCGAGCATCAAGCGCCTTGCTGAACTGGCGAAGATTGGGAGAGAAGCTTTGATGAACTGTGACGTAGATGAACTTGGTGAGATCATTCTGGAGGCTTGGAGATTGCATCAGGAACTTGACCCTTACTGCAGCAACGAGTTTATTGACAGACTATTTTCTTTTGCCACTCCTTACTGCTGTGGCTACAAGCTGGTTGGAGCTGGTGGTGGGGGCTTTGCCCTGTTACTTGCAAAAGATGCACAGCTTGCCAAGGAACTGAGGCGGAGACTAGAAGATGAGAAACATTTTGAAGTCAAAGTATATGATTGGCAGATATTCCTATAGTGCTAGAATGAGTTGTATTGTTGTTGATCCAATTTATTTTACCATTCTTTGTATATTCTACCCATATATTGAATTGGGGTCCGTTCTCTTGAGAGAGATTATATCTCTTAATGTATTCTTACTGAATAAGATCTGTTATTCTTAAGGACTTAATTATGTTTATCTTATTTGTATTTTAAAATATTTAACATGATTTTTGTTTTTTACCTGAATTCAAAAAATTCTTTTAATAGACTGGATATTTGTTAAATTCATAGAAGGCTTAAACATGATTAAAGTTGTTGATAAATGATCGGATTTTATTTTGTGTTTCTAATAAATTTTTTTGTGTTTTGAGTTTCCAATATATTAAAATTTTTATTTTAATATTAGAAACTCAAAACAACGAAACAATGATTTGGTTTTGTAATTTTGTAGTTAGTGCTGCACTTCATCCACTTTCACAAAAGTCTTGAAATATCATTTCAATAATGTGAAACACAAAAATAAAAAAAAAATAAAATATATATATATATATATATATATATATATATATATATATATATGAATTTATAAAGAAGCAACAAAACGAGAAATGGAATAACACAAACAGGAATTTGGTTCTTTCTTCTAAAGTGAGATGCCTGCCTAAAGAAAATAGATGTACGAATTTAGAAGTTACTTCATACTTCACTTTTGCCTGGATCTTGAGACCAAATCAGGAGTTAACAGAGTGATTAGTATGGTGACTTTCTGAAGGCATATTCTGTCCAGAATTTTCAAATAATAAAAAAATTAAAATGTATACTGTGATTTTTTAATTGCTCTACCATGAGATAGATAGCAAAGCAGACATCCAATATCAACAACAATAAACAAAATTATGGGCCACGTTAATCAAACAATCTTGTTAGAACTGTTTATCATCAATAACCCTCTGATAGTTATTGCAACCTATTTTTACATAAAAAGCTGACAACATTGACAAGCATGCTTGAAAGGATGCAAACTAACAATAAATTTTGTCTCTGGGGGAGGATAAAAATTTTCTTGCCTGGTCTCTGATGAGATGATTGGTCAACTTAATGAAAGGTGAGGTGCATGTGGTCACTCTGCAAGCGTATCTTAAATTATTATGAAATCGTGAAAGTAAGAGTTATGATTTCAGATGATAACAGTTTGAAAATCCATGTAAAATCACTCTTGACATAAATAAATTAACCACTAATAAACGTAAGAATTGAGCCCCATTATTTTCCTACACATGATTCTGCTGCACACTAAGAAAGGAGAGAGAGAACGCGATTTGTGATAATCATTTTTCATCTTTGCCATTTATTAATCTTTTAATTCATTGTTTCTTTACAAAAGCGATAACGTGAAAAAGAAGGGTGCGAAAAAGGATGAAAAGAGAGGTATCACTTGTTCATGTGGCAAAGAATCCAAAGTCTCATGGGTTGCTTTGCGGCAGAAACTTCTTCGGTTCTTCCTCTCCAACATATTATTGCTCCTACATACACGCACGTAAACTTTGATAGTTTATTACAACATACAAATATAAATCATACTGCATAAAATATACTTTATAATAAATTTATAAATGATATTTATAATATAATTTTAATTATTAATATTTGTTATTTATGAATAATATTTATATAAAAAGGATTATAAATTTGGTTAAAATATAAATTTAAAGCATACATTAACTATTAAAACAATACTAATTATTTTTTTTCCAATAACCTCTCTGTGTCTATCTATATGTAAAGTTATGAGTAAAATATATTGATATCGCCTCCAGTGATTTCTTTGAAATTCACATAATGTTCTTACCTTTGTTTTTAATTATTTGAAATACATCTTCTAAAAAAAATATTTGAAATACATCACAATTATACCCCTTGTTAGTCAAGAGATATATTACATTGTATATTTTTTTAAGGAAAGTTACTATAAAATTAAAAAAATACACATGTCGTTTGAATTTTAAAGAAAGTACAAGAATGTTTGGGATAATTTGTTCTAAAATTATTAGTAGTATAATAGTATAAGTTACATACTAACATATAATAGATGATTTCGTTAACATGCTTATTAAGTTATCTATCTTTTTTAATAAGATACATTAGATATTTTTTAGGAAAAAAAATATTAGTTAAATCAAATAAAATTATTATGGTGTATAAAACTTTTACTCCTAATATAATTAAGTTATCTGTCTAGTTACCCCATCCCAAGGATTAAGAGTTAAGACATCATTGTCCGTCCCTCACGGGTCAACTGTTAAGAGAAGAGTGAAAAAAAAAAAACCAAAACAAAAGGGTCATCGTTGTTAATCATCATCCATCAATTCATGATCATGATCATCGTCGCTATCAGTTTGTGCCACATAAATAAAGGTTAGGATGTGGATTGGGTGAAAGTTGTTGACGACTGAGAAGGTTACCATCGATTGCCACACACATTCCAATTCCACACGCTATTACGTTTGGTTTTCAGTTAATTTTCGGGACAATAATAAAATAACATTCTTGCTGCTGTTGAATAATTACAATGAGTGTGGGGCCAAGCCCAATGCAATAAGAAAAGTGGCACTCTTTCTTCTTTCTTTCATTTTTTTTTTCGGTTTCTGGTTTACTATGCTATGTAGCTTGGAGCGGTGTTACGGTGACAGAGTGAGAAATGGGTCTGCTTTCTAACAGAGTGGAGAGACATGAGATCAAGCCTGGCGATCACATCTACACATACAGAGCTGTTTTCACCTATTCTCATCATGGTCTCTCTCTCTCTCTAAACAAAATTATATTTCATTCTTTTTTCTTTTTAATTGTGGATTTAATTTGCTTATTTGCAATTTGGCTTCTCTGATCTAGCATTCAGCAATTGGGTTTTCTGCATCGCCTCCTGCATTTTTTTTTTTCCTTTTTTTTTGAAAAAAAATAATTATGCGACGTGTTTGCAGAATTATTACGAAGTGGGTCGATAGTGATGTTCTTGTTGAAGGACCCCCGTCCCCTGCCACGGGGAATGCATTTGTTTGCTTTGTCAATTCAACTTGGGTTTTCGTGGTTTTTAAGGAAAAAAAAAATGCTTTTTTTGACTTTCGATTGATGGGTGTTGGAGAGAATTTTTTTTTTCTCTTCTTTCAGCGTATGTGTTTGCTGGGTCACGTGAAGCTTTTGTTTCTCCTACTCTTCTTGTTTGTCCCTGTCGTTTGATTTTGGTGTTTCAGTGTGTGGATTCGGACTCTATTTATTTGTACTTGTGTTTTCTTTGGCACTATGAAGAAATCAGCTACGCATCATGTTTAGTAGGCATTGCAGTAATTATGTAATTTTCAACATGGTGTCAATTTGGGATTTTAGAGCAGAATATGTATCGGATTGGGCATATATAATGTTTGCAATTTTATTATGAATTTATCTTTGTTGGACTAGACTAGGAGTTATCTACGATTCAATTGATAAAACCTATTCTCTGTACATATATAGTGGTAATTTTCGACAGAATAATTCATCTGATTATGTGTTTTTATCTGTACATTGTATGCAGAGGTAGAATGTAGGGTAATAGAAGAATTTTGTTCTCATTTTCTTTGTTAAAGTGAGGAAGCAAAGCTCACCAGTAAACTAAGCTTTCATGCCACTCGATTTGAATAAGGATTGATTGTTTGAAAGTCAACATAAATGACCTGTGATTATGCATGAAATGATAAAATGATCATTTGCAGAAGGTTCATATGGACTGATTGATGAGTCTGAAGCAAGTATCATTCAGATTTCAGTTTAATTATTCTAATTTAGTTCCTCTGGGAGAGAACTTCTGTCATGGGACAAATGCTGTGCCTGTCATGAAAGTAACGATGCTAATATACAAATCATCCTTACAATTTCTATAAAATATAAATAGGTATAGTTCATTGAAACCATATAGTGGTTTTTCCTTGGACAATGAATGTTCTGTTTCATGGGTCGTAACTCAGCACCTGGAGGTATGTTGATTGTGGCCTGACAGCGTTAGAAGTACATGCCATTAGTTGTCTTTTTATCCTCAGTTTCTTGGTCTGACTTTACTTATTTTCCAGTCAAACTCCGGATTAGTCAAAGTCTCCTTCCCTGATGAATTGGAGGGTTAAGACAAAAAAAGAAATCCTCAGTTTCTTAATGTTGTCTGTGGGTTAGCCTTGCCCATCATTATGGTCTTTTTCTTTTCTTTTCCTTTTAATGCCTGTAGCTGTTTTTGTTATGTAGCAGTTGCAGTATCATTGTGTTAGCAGGGGTAAAAAGGAAAATCTTCTTTCTCTGGCGGATGCTTCTATTATTTTGTGAAATTCTAAGTATTTGTCTGTTTAAATGCTTCTACCTCTGACTTCGTTAGTTACTCTTTTTAGAGTTATTCCGCCCATTTTAAGTTTTCAAGCTAGATGATGCAGCCAAATAACTAGTGAATTTTTTTCCATGAAAATGAACACAATCATTATTTTTTACTACTTAATATTGTTACTACACAATGAAAGAATGACTCACTGGAAAGGGAGCTGTTCTGTGCTTTCTTACTGAAAACAACTAGTCTCTTTATAGGTAATTCATCATTCTGTTTTTGCATTGCATCATTTATAACATTTCTATTACACTGTTTCAGTTTATACTGCGTGTCAATTATACTGTAGCTTTTTCTTAGCATTAATTCCTAAGACCTCCCTGCTGCTTGCTAGTCCTTACAACATCCATGATGAAGAATATCACTGTCATTGTTTGATTTTGTTAGTTTAAAGACAAATTCCTTCTGTTGGCTCTCCAGTTTTGTCAGAACCTGATGTAAGATGCCATTGCTTTATAGTATCAAATCAACCTTTTCTGCAGTTTGCCACTTATTCAAGTTGATATGGGAAAGATCTATGACATCTAACTAAATTCAGAATGGCTTTAGAAAATCTTGTGTATTGAATCAAGCTTAAATTTAAGTTAGATTGAATCTAAATACCTTGCAGGCATTTTTGTTGGGGGAAGCAAGGTTGTACATTTCAGACCTGAAAGAAACTTAAAGTCAATGACTGAGACATCATCAAACTGGGATGATCCAACATCAAACCCATGTCCAACCTTTCCTGATTGTGGATTCAGACAACCAAACAGTGGAGTAGTCCTTTCTTGCTTAGACTGCTTCCTTCGAAATGGGTCTCTTTACTGTTTTGAGTATGAGGTTTCACCATCTGTTTTCCTCAGCAGAATAAGGGGTGGCACATGCACTACTGCATCAGCTGACCCACCAGAGACTGTTATTCATCGAGCTATGTATCTTCTTCAAAACGGCTTTGGAAATTATAATGTTTTTCAGAACAATTGTGAGGATTTTGCCTTGTACTGCAAAACTGGTCTTTTGATACAAGACAAGCAAGGGGTTGGAAGAAGTGGCCAAGCTTCTTCTGTTATTGGTGCTCCATTGGCTGCAATGATCTCTTCTCCTCTCAAGTTGTTAATGCCAAGTCCTGTTGGTGTTGCTACTGTAACTGCAGGAATGTACTGCATGAGCAGATATGCAACTGATATTGGTGTCAGAAGTGATGTGATCAAGGTGCCAGTGGAAGACTTGGCTGTGAACCTTGGATGGATTTGTCAAGAGGAGGAGGAGGTAGCTGAACATGAAAATCCAGACAGACAGATTACCACCAGATGATCTAGCATTGCTCTTCATCCTTACTATGCACATGAAACTGTTGCATGTGTCACTGTTAGTTATACACTAGTTCATAGCAGATATGTCTTCATTCATGTTATATCTTCTGTGATTGGTGTCTAGTTATTCAAGTTGTGTCTGGGATGAAAATGGAACAATATTATTACTTATAGTAGTAACTATAATGTGATGTATTCCTTTGAGACAAATTTTCTTCTAGTTGCCTATAATAATGCAACATTCTACCCACAATAGTGATTGAACCATCTTGTTGTGCATCATAGAAAATCACATTGAATTACATTTATGCTTTTGACAATTTGTTTGTCTACAGTGAAGATATTGATGTTTTTGGCAACTGTAATAATAAAGAGCGAACCTAAGTGTTGTGTATATATATCCTAACTCTCACTGTATTTATCCCAACTTTCACCACTAGGATGATCTTTAATGAAGATATTAATTAGAAAAATGTCGGCAGGAATGAAATTCACATAACAATTTTAACTGGTAGTATCTAAAAATTTTAAATGACAACGTTTGCAAAATTGTTTGTCTACAATGAAGATATTAATGCTTTTATGTTCAAATCTTACAACTCGCAACATGTGAACACAGTCAATTATTCTCCTAGATAGTGTTTTTGGGTCGTCACTTTAGCCCTCTATAAAAATGAATGTAGTGGAATTTTAATTTTTTTAAAATTAATTTGTTGACAAACTAATTAGGTTATTATCTTTTCTTTGAAGATTTCATATATCGACAATTTAAATGATGTGCTAATACAGTAACACATAACGCTGAGGACTAAATTAATAGGTTTTCTTTCTTCTTAATTTTAAGTGTGAGACTCACAAATATTTTAAAAAAACACACACATATATATAGTTGAAAAGTAATTATACTTCATTATTTAAACAAAATTAATTGTCGCCTTTAAAATGTCGTTTCTAAATACAAAATTGCTTTTGCACTTCGTAGCTAAATATGCAATGCAATAATTCTAATGAGGTGTATTATAAGAATTTATATAACAATTCATACTGTAATTTATATCATAATATTATTTTTTTATTTTTCTCTGTGATATCATTCATCACACCTTATATATATGCTTCTTCTTTTTCTTCTCATTATTGTACGATTTATTTTTTTACAAAATTATTGTACAATTATTATACAAATAATATTTCTCAATTCTAAATATTTTTTATGCAACAATTCTAAATAGTTTGACATTAATTTCAGTGTATTGGGATTAATTAAACGTTTTGAGCTCTTCAAAGGGATATTTACACTTTTCAAGAAAAGAAAAAAAAAAGAATATTAGTATTAATATATACTCTCTCTTATCTCAAATATAAGGGAAAAAAATAACTTATGCTTATTAAGACAGTTAGTTACAATCATTAGTATCAATTTCATTTAATACATAAACATTTTTTTAAACTATTATTTATTGAAACTTAATGTTAAGAATAAAACAATGGTTGAAAACAAAAATTCAATTAAATGGAGGATGTTTTAAAATGATCTCAGTAAAATTAGTTAAATTTTACTATTTGAGATCAAGAAAAAAAAATTCTTATATTTGAGAAAAAAAAGTATACAAAGTGATTGATTTACATTGAATGTGAGAAAACTACATTGAATATGAATAAAATAAAATTTTACTTTCTAGCTAGTTTTGTGTTTTGGAAAGTATAAATTCTTGTTTGCATCAAAGCAAACGAATTTCTAAAGACACTCTCTAAGCCTATATTTGGGTTGCCTTCCCATGTCACAACTTACATTTGTAAAAGGAAGGATACTCTTATGCATTAAAATTGTTTTGGTATTTGTGTTTTAACAATTTGAACAGACAAACAAACATGCTCTATATAAGTTTGTGATTTCAAAAGTAAGTTTAAGGTTCCTAAACAAATGAATATTCATGTTTTATTAGACAACTGATGCATTCCATTTTAAATTTATTTTACTAATATTGTTTTTTCGAGAAAGGGTACCTTTTATTTTATTTTGAAATTTACCCGGCATACATTGTTAACGTAAAGATTGTTTACCTGGCATATATTGTTAGTGTAAAAATTATTTATACCGTCAATCAATTATAAAATATCACATATTTAAAAAGTTTGAATTTTAGTCTCATTACTTTAAAGTCACATACCATGAATTATAATTCACTAAAATCGATTGATACACTAACAATATATAAAATTTAGGTTAAAATATATTTTTCATTCTTATAAATATAAAAATATTTAAAATTTGTTTTGGTAAAAATTTTAGAATATTTTTCATTCTCACAACATTAAAATGTGTCATCTTTATGGTTTAGGATTATAAATCCAAATCTACAAATATAATTTTTTATATTGATTATTAATATGTAAATATAATATTTTTTATATTTATTATGTATATATCTTGATGTAAATATCAATAATTTTTATTAGACATCATAAACACGGGCAAGATGTATATTCTTTTCTAAAATTAGTCTTTCTATTCATACCCAAGTTATGATTCAGACCCAGACTTTTTTTTTTCCCTCTCTAATTGCTCTCTCTTGACGGTTGGGTTAGGTTTTCCGTTTTCCCTCATTGTTTTCTTCTACATTTCTTGTAACAAACCATCAGTTTCAAAAAATATATTAATATTCCTTTTTTGAGTTAGTTTATTTTATTAAATCGTGAAACATAAATTAGTGCGAGGATTTGATCTCCACAGTTCGTTTTGTTCTTTTTTTTCATTTTTGTTTTCCTTCTCTTATAATGTCTATTATAACTTCTCTTTAGGGTAAAAAAACATAATATGTGATCATTGTGGAAAGGACATTTTGTTTTTGCAAAGATATTCGTACACCCCAAAAGGAGAAATCAGCAAGGAGATATGGCACGATAAGAGCGACATACACGTTTACAAAAGTTGCTTGTCTGCCAATAGAACTTGCTGGAAGTGAAAATCATAACTGATGATGGCAATAAACTAATAGTTAATTAATAGTCGACATGTGAAGGCATTGACCTACGTGAGTGAAATGATTTCCACTTGACCCAAGGGAATGTTTGAGGGTCCCAGGCTACGAAATACCGAAAAAGATGGGCCCTTCAAAGTTTTTTTATTCATTGAACATACTATAATTAAATTCAGCTAATGGACGACACGGGACATCATAAGTCATGGAATGGAATGAAGAATATGTCGTTAGTCTTCCAACTAAAATAAGCAAATGGTTGTCCATGGTATTAGGTAATTAATTAGTGTATGGTTGGGGCAGGTAATCAAGTTTTCAAGATTAATTTGCACAATTTGTTAAATACATATTGTCCCTTGCTGTTCAAATGCATGCGTTAATTAACAAATTTAATTTGCAATCCGAGCTTGCATTGAAAGTGTGTATGACGACCAGATCAGCTAAATACTCCTTTTCAGTTTTCTTTTGATGTTATTCTTCCGAATAATTCCACCAAGTGCTTTCATAGTTGGAAAAATCTCGGATGTGCTCATTTAGATTAGATATCAAAGCTGACAAACCCACTAATTTTTGCAGTGACATAGATAGAAATAGTAATAAGAAAGAGCTCACAAAGCACTCACAACCAATCCAATACATGTATAATTATGGTTACAAACTTGAATATCTGACTCTTTCCTTAATCATCAAAAGTCATTTTGGACCAAATCTTTGAAAGCATGCATACATCAATAAAGGTGATAGATAGATATGTATCTACTCCTGACAGAAGAATTCATGAATACATGCCATTGCATGACTTGAACAAAAGCAGACCCTATATTCACCTCTTCTTCTATCTATCTCTCTAAACATTAAAAGCAACCAAGATGAGCTGTAAAACCCTCACATTGCTATTGTTCGAATAGAAATGTAGTAATAATAATAATGTATACAAAACAGAGTAACCCTATTGTTAGTGATCTGAACAACTTCAAGCAGATAGATCATAATGATCCATGTGAGAAAGGATAGATCGAAACAGTGAAGATAAAGAAAACAGTGAAGGTTTATATGTCCTCTCAATATTTCTTCTCATAATTTCCTTGCCATGAAGACCCTTCACCAACCAGTCCAATATCCAGTTGAATTGTTTCCTCGTTCTTTAATGTGTTCCACTTCAACACCCGCAGAAAGGTGCTTGATGTCTCCAAAAGGGAACAAAAGCCTCCCACCACCATTCTCTTGAACCCCATATGATCTATTTCCAAACCCATCATCAACTGAAAAGCTAAGGTTTGGTTTAATTTCCTGCATGGGATAGCCAGTTGTATAAAGGGAATGATCTGAGGTTGACATCAAGGAATTAGGAGCATAAGGATTCAAACCCCTAGAAGCCATGCCAGACCGTAGTAGCTCAACAGCAGAAGGGCTATGGTGGTGACTATGACTAGTACTGTGATCACCACCAATTTCAAGTTTTGGCATCTCAACATATGGAGACATGCCATGATAATTGTCCATAGCTGTAGGAAAAGCTAGATTAAGGTCATGGACTCCTTGCATTTTAGGGTTTTGGGAAGAAATAGCTGAGACTGATGAGAGGCTTGGTGGATTCAAGTCAGGAGGAACCTTTGATGAGGTGACCCTCTTGTTCTTCCTAGAGCCACCTCCAACGGGAACGTTTCTGAGAGACCCTCCTTCTGTCCAATACCTTCTACAAGTCTTGCAGATGTATCTGGGCTGTGTGAGACTATAGTTGTTGTAATAACAGAACTTTGTGTTGGTTGAACTGCACCTTGGACAATTCAATTGCTCTTGAGGTCTTGCTTTCTTCTCTGCCACTTGCCTCGTGCATGAGTTCGGACCGATATCTTCCATGGAGGATCTCACTCGCTAATCCAACCTACTAACGAACCCCAAAAGATGCTATAATTACGTAATGTTCACATGTGATAAGAATTCACACAGACAAAAAATTTCAAGAGCATGACTTGGTAATAATTAACTTCATTACGCGAATAGATTAAGGAGCTAATTTACAAGACATTCAAAACAAGAGAAATGAGTAAACTTAAAGAATCAACAATAATAACAAATTAATAATCCTTTTATTTTTCCTGCTATATATTTGACAATAATCATCACACGAGCAAGAAGATAAAGAGCAAATTAAGGTTAAAACTTTTTTTTTTTAGAAAAGGAGAAGATATAGGAGGCCAATATACGGTGGAGTTTGCAACTATATATGCCATGAAAATCATATCCTTGATATAGCTAGAAAATTAAAACAAAGATACAAACAAATCTTAAATCTAGTGGAACTTCATGTTTGTGTCAGCTTTTAAACAAACCAAACGAAACCTTAGAAGTTGTGCATCAAAGAAAAGACAAGAGAAAAAATCGAACACCATGTTTGCTCAGTGAGCGGTAGTAGCCATGAATATTAATTTCGGAGTAGAAAAGACAGACAAAAGCAACAAAGATGGATATGAGAGAGAGAGAGAGAAAATTCACCTTGTTTGTCTGCAGCTGCTCTTTAGTGCAAGAAAGAATGTCTTAGTTCGTTTGTGGAATGGCTTTATCTGCTGGCTTATTACTTTATGAATGATGCAAAGAGAAAATAAAGTTTTAGAAGAAATGTGTGTCATTGTTGACTATACTTGCAATTCCTCTTCATTAATGATGCTTTAGCCTTTAGGACTCCCTCTATATTCATTAAATTGTCTACAAATGCCTTTTTATTTCCTATTATTAATTCCAATTTGATTTCTTTTTGTCTGCTTTTGTTCTGTGTGGTGGAATAATGAGTGTGCAGCTAGTGTGGACATGTGGTGGATTTTTCCTTTTTTTAACGATGTAGACTCTTCACTAATGTTTCGTTTGCCAAACCTTCTTTTTCTCTAATCAAGGACCTTTCATTAGATGTGATTTTTTAGGCTCATAATAGAGATTAATGTATTTTAATGCTTTGATTCATGTCTTTCTTTAATTATCATAAATGCTTTTGCTGCAATTAATAAACTTTCCCCGTGTTTTCAGAAGTACATACTAGGGCTTGCTTATAAAGCAATCAAACAAATTTAATTCTCTTCTGGCTATAGTGATTCGTCGGCTTCATTTATATATATATATATATATATATATATATATATATATATATATATATATATATATATATATATATATATATATATATATATATATATATATACCTTGTAAACTGTTTGTGCCAGAGAGAACTTTTCAAATGCTTTCATGGTGATTAACTAGACAATAACTTCTCTAGCCTGGCCCGAACAGCTAAAAAATGTGCTGAAACAGCAGTTCCAAACTTAGATTAACCACCAAGCAATATATATAGGATGGTCATAAGTCCATACTCCATAACAACCTTGCTAGAAAGGTGATACACGTGATGTAAGTTATAATTTATTAATTATAGATCTACTTTAATTTTATATTTAATTGCAGTGCCTGAATCCTTGTGTTTTCCTGGAAAAAAATAAACGAGAAATGAAATATTTGTGTCAAAAAAAAAATATAAGCAGCTAACGTAATATATCCTTAATTATTTATATTCTATTTTATATACTCACTTAATGTATTATTTTTTTTAGTTATCGAAAAAAATTGTATTTCATTTTAATCTTTATTCCTTTTTATTACATTTATTATTTTTCTATTTCGTAATTTCTCCTCTTATGAAGGGTCTATGAATAAGACATTATCATTCAACTTAATATATATGTTTAGTCTACTATGCATAAATTAAAGCTATCGTAACATTCGGGCCGTTGGTGGAGTGCTAACATGATGGTACATAAAGCAATTTTAGGAATTTATTTGTGTTTTCTCAAAATACGTATTTCATTTAGTTATCTTATTTTAATATTTGCTAACTTTCAAAAAAAAAATTGAAAAAAGAATATATGTTTTTCCTTAAATGAATTAATTAAAGTAAACATGCTCACAGTGTCACTTACTAAAATATACGCTTTATCAACTCCAGGTTCCCCACATCATGTCTTAGTCTCTTAGATATCTTTTGTAAACAACCATCCCTAGAAAATGAAAAAGCCAATTTATTCGTTGTTAATGTCAAAGTTTTATACTAACAACTAATAAAAAAATAATTATCATAAAAATCAATAAATTTATATCATGATAATGTGTACTACTGATTAAATAGTAATATAAAAATAATTTATACTATTAGGGCATATATTAGTACTAATTTAAATAAAAATACTAAGTTTTAGTATTTATTGGAGAGAAGACATAAGAAAGAGTATTTATTTTTGGACTCAATAAGAACTTTTCCACTAAAATTACATAAATGGGGGGATGACATATTTTTATCTTCTTAATTTATTAAAAAATATTTTATATAACATAAGAATTAAAAAAATAGAGTAAATTTTTTGTTGTTGGTTAAATTTAATTTTTAATTTATATATAAGAAGTGTCAGGTTCTTCATCTAATATAAATCAATCGGCAATATATTTTCATTTATTTTATGTAAAGAATATATTGATATATTATATTTTAAGAGTATTTCCATTAATAAAAATTCTGTAATTTATTAAAATAATTATTCAAAAAAATTAAGTTGAGCATTTCTATTTGTCTTTCAAAAAAGATATTTTAGTAAGTTACACCTTTAAAATTATTTTAATCATTATAAAACTATAATTTATTAATATATTACTTATAAATTAAAACAAGTAAGGTTATATTAACAAATTTATCCCACCACACAAACACATGTATAAGAGACAAAACACAGATCGATGACGCTCACAATATTACTTCGAAATCAAAATAATGGTAAATCTTAAGTTTAAACATTTTATTGAATGTATGCATGTGATGTGAGTTCCTACCAAAAAAGGTGACCACCCATGTTTTAGACACTCATGATACCCCGTACCTAACGAGTAACGACCGCAATTAGATTAAAGTTATATTTGAACGAAAAAAAATATTTAATTATGTTATTCTATACCTAGTGAGAGTAAGAAAAAAGAAAGAAGACTATATGTATATTTTATGATAGAAAGAGTGAAATAAAAATAAAAGATGTCGGTAGGATATTTTTTTTAAAATAAAATATTTAAATATCATGGTTCATATTTGATTTATCAACGTATTTTGAATAATGAACTTTAGTGTATCTTTTGCCCTTAACCTTAAGATACTTTTGCGAGGGTCTAAATGATACCTTAGACATGCACTAAGCATAACACCAAATTACCTCCCATCAAGTAATTGTTTCATATTAATTAAACTACTGTTAGATATATGCCATTATTTATAATTTAGGATATTTTTAATGCTCTCATATATAATAAGAAAAATACGTTTAAGATTAAAATCAAAGCTTATTGCTCGAAAATAATTGGGCAAATTAATGGTCACAGAGTAAAAAAAATAGAACTATTTTACGTAATAAATCATTTATATATTTTTAATATAATAAATTATTTTCAAAATAAAAATTTATATTTTTTCACCTCTTAATTTATATATACTATTAATGCATAAGTTAGAAAAATTGTTACAGTATTATTTTTAAACCATTTGTTGAAATAAATTTCACTAACCAACGCCAAGATTTAAATTCATGCACACAAGACGTTATCATTATGCCCATTCTTCAAATTTGGTTTGACAACTTTTAAGTAGGTACGTTTAGAGGGCATGCATCTGACCACCAAACCGTGTGAATTTTTCTGTGCTGCAGTATTGCCATGTGAATTTGATGAAATTTTATGTGAAAAGCATTAATAGGAAAAACACGTTGTACGGAACTTAAAACGTGAGGAAATGTGTGATTTCTAGTTAGAATATATGTTGTTCAATTACGCAATGTGCTTGTAATAAGAATCTGTCTCATAAGACGAATTACGAATTTGCTCACATTATTCTATAATTATGAAACTGTTCTTCGTATATACGTACTGTTTATGTGAAAACAATAGACCCATACGACGGATGATCTTGAAACACAAGTTCATAGTGTGGTGTTTTGCATAAACACCCTGTACATTAATAATAATTTTGGATTTAATTTTAACCAAACCATCCCGATCTTTTAATTAATTACATAGTGAAATCTATCAAATCGTTCCATAAATATGGTAGAAGAAATTTTTGTGTAATCTTAACTGCAATCCTGCAGATATATAATATATCGGTCTTGTAAGTTAGTAATTCATTAATAATATAAAATCATGATAAATATCTATTACTGGTTAATGATTAATTTCTGTAATAATATATTGCAAAACATTGGATTGGTGATGTAGAACTCTTTCGGTCTTTCTTCATGATGGTCAAGAAAACTAATAATTTTGCATACTAAAATCAGCTACAACGTTGCTTTATATGCCATGATTGTGTTTCTTCCTAATCCACGGCGACGGCATTATTGTGACAGAGAGATTATTCCAATTCCAAAACAAAAGCAGAAGGAAAGATGAGAGAAGTTTTTTATAGCCGACAAAAAGAGGCCTTAGCGGGTTAATGTGCGACTGGATGGAGGAAAAATAAAAACCCCATTAATTTTTAATTAAGGTTCCTGGTTAAATTAATAAATGAATAAAATTTAAAAGTCGATTTATGCTAAACTTAAGATTATTTTTTTTAATAAATTTATATAAATTATGAATTTTAATTTAACCAATAAATTGTAATTATATATTGTTTTACTTATTAGCATCACATTTTGCAAAAATTAATAATAATAAAATATAACTAAATATACATATTTATATATTATAAATGAATTTTTTTATTTTTTATTCACATTAATTTAAAATTTTATAAAAAAATATATATATGGTATAAACTTTAGTTGATAAATAAATTTCAAAATAAATATATCTAATCCAATAAAAGTGACTTGACTTGATGACTTCTAAATATTAGACTAATATAATATCCCAGTTATGATGGGTGGAAGGTGTGTGTCACTTCACTGTCACTTGCTTGCACCACTTTTAGTTGTGATGGCAACAGCAATTGGTTTAAAATGAGAAACAATGACCACAACCACAACCACAGAATCTTAGTCACTATTTTGATTTGGATTAGTGCCTGATGCCTCTCCCTTGACGCTGATAATTTATTTAATTCCTGGTAGTATTTTACATGTTTTGTTGGTAATTTGGCACGGTAGAGGATAAAGTTTTTATAATGTCACAAATTTTATCTCTCTAATTATTATTTTTTTTTTAATTTTGCTTCCCAATTTATAAAGTATCGAGAATTTTATTTCAAGTAAAAAAATTGTCGCAATTAAAATATTTCATGAAATTTTTTCCTTTAAACTATTATAATTAAGACAATTTTGTTTTAAATGTGAGAGTTTTTCCATAATCTAATAGAGGAAAAAGAATAATATATTTTTAGCTCAAATTAACAAATCAACAACAACTTTTGTTATTTGGAATAATGTCAATAACAATATATGAACGTAAGACTATCCGAAACTTATCTAGTCCTTGTTCTCTTTCACGTATACTACATTGGATGCTACGGAAACTAGCTTGTTCCCAAAATCTACAGTTTTTTGGCCTCACTAACCACGCCTAGGTTCTCCAACATGTTTGTATATCACTTCAGAATTTAATTCTCTCATAAAGTCTTGATTTTAATGGGATTTTGCCATTGTCAATTTTTTTGCCATCATCAATTGAGTAAGGACTCAGGTCGTATTGAATTTCCGATGAGAATTTTTTAGTGTTGATATATTATTCGTGGCCCGAGAAAGCTTGGGCTCTTCTGTTCGCTGGGTTTGATAATTAGAATTTCTGGGCCTACCAGTCCATGAACCAAAACAACCAAACCAACATACACCAGGCCCAACCGAAAGGCCACCATACAGAAATAAAAACACGAGGCATGCTTACTAGTTAGTTACTATTTTTCATTTATTTTAATTACTAAAAATATTATATAGTGAAACTTATTATATATTTAAGTTTTATATTAATTGTGTAGGATATAAATATTAATCTAATTTTAAAATAAATTACCATTTCAATATTATATATAATTATTTGCATATTTAGCAACAAAAAATAGCTTTATATTTAATGAAGTTTATTTAAATTAATTATAGAAAATATTTACTCCAGAATATAATGATGAATATAATTTTTTTTATAATTTAAATATTGAGTATAAAAATGTAAACTTAAATATTATAAATAATATAAAATTTTGAGTGAGTTCCTTATTTCTATGTTAAAATGATTAAATGTATATTACATACTGAAATTTAGTTGTTATTTTAATTTTGAAATATTAATTGATAAACTAATTAAACATTTTAAAATGATATTCTAAATAATAAAAAGTGATTTTTTTTTCATAATATTTTGTATAATGTAAATTATAGAAACAATCAAATTTAAAAAATTAAAATAAAATATTAGTTTAAAAAATTGCTTAAAAAATTATTACTTTTATTTTCCAAGTAACTGAGTTAAATAATATGTGGATTTTAAAGTAACTCATACAATAAATAGATTAAAATATTTTATTACATACGTAGTTATATGACAATATAATATATTAAATAAAATAATAGTAGTTGAGTTGAGAATTACAATAACAATTATAATAACAATAGAGTGTGTGTGTGTTAAAACTTGAATCATAAGAAAGATATGTATAATGTGTGTGTAGGTGGGTCGATGACTGTGGTTCAGTGGGTGGGTGTTGATATTTATAACTATACCAAAAACCTTAACATGCCTATTAATTCTTGAATTATAACATAAATATTTTTCCCAGAAAATTTTCAATAATAAGGAATATATGTATAATTAATCACGATGAAATAAAAAATATAAGTTCAAATATAATTGATTTATAATTAAAAACTTTTGTGATTATTTAAAATTAAAAAAGTTTTAAAAAATAACACCTGTGTTAGTCGTCTAGGGAAGAGTAGAATATTAAGATATTAAATTACTATCAAAAGAGTGTAGTTTAATTTTCATATTGAAACACAATAAATAGGATTAAAAAGCGTAAATAACATGGGGCTGCCTTATCTGTAAAAAATAAGAGCAGCCCTCACATAGAATTCTTCCACTGAACTCCCGTGACTTAAGATTCCCTTGATACGTAAAGCAGCTTTTAGCTAGCGAAATGGTTTCCATACGTTTAAATTGTAGGTAGCTATCGGTGATCCCATTGGTAAGTAATAAAAAACGAGGCTGTACATAAGTGTTCAGTCATATACTATCCTTTGAAAAACCCAAGACCATATGCAGCAAAGAAGTAATAGAATAATCAAGCATGTACAAACATCTTATGCATAAAATGATCGTATGGACAGCTCCATCTTATACAAAACGAAGCTTATTTTATTTCATATGCAGTACAAAACTTCTTACTTTATTTTTTCAGATAGTCTAGTTATTTGTGTGAGTGTGTTATTTTCGGAGTTTTATAAACTATTACTGTACGTATAACGAAGTTGATTCCTCATGCATTTGTCTTGTAAATTTTTAAGAAAAAAAACTGAGAAATTGATGGTCCTTTGCCTAGGAAAATTAATGATCACAAAGTAACCCCAGAATGCCTGGTGTAGCACGTATGACAGCCTCATTTTTCACGAGCACACGATGCCTGGTAGTTTAAATGCTTGAGTAAAGAACTCCATGTGTGTTTTGTTGGAAGAGCTTAAACGGTAAGAAGAAAATATATTTACTCTCTTTTTATTTATTTTAAAAGCAGGAAGTTTGTGTGATTGGTGTATCTCTGGAGTTTGGAGTACTCATGGTACGTACTCTTGCTGGTAATAAAATTCTGATTTTACATATAAAAAAAAATAGAGTTTAGCAGATTGATAACCACAGCCACGAAAGGAATTTAATCAATTCTAGCAGAGAGAGAGGACAAGTAACAAAAAAAAGAAGAAAGAAAATCATTTCTAAAGGCAATTCGATTGCACGTCAACCACGAATCAATCATAATGTATGATGTACCATCTATTCTTATTTTGTTATAACACAAAGGCACAGGTTAAGAGGGAGACGTGCAGGTCCCAGCAGCTCTCTTCCCTTATTTATATACATTTAAGTTGGTTAATATAAAATCAATTTTACATTATTATTATAATAATAATTAAAGTTAATTAGTGTAACATTGTATAAAATTATATTTATTGTTATTATTGTAACCAGTGGAGAGGTATTTGGTGTCTTTTTACCTATTTTATTAAAAAGAAAAAAGAAAAAGAAAAATATTAAAAGTAAAAAAAAAAACTAATAACCTAAGAATAGTGGATAGTTATTAGAAAAAAATAATAAAAATTTAAAAACTCACAAAGAATAAAATGATCTAGTGAAAATTATACACCAAATAAAAATATTTCCTTTTTTATTTGTTCAGATGATCAATGTGATAATTAGTGTAAAATTGATGGTATGTTGGTTATTACTATGATAACAATTAAAATTGTAATTATTTAAAATAAAAATAGTTGAAATTTTATTATAAAATAATTGTTATTTAAACAATTTGTAAATATCTTTTAAAATTATTATTTATTAGAAGTAAATATTTAAATAATTATAAAAGGTAAAAAAAATTCAACTCCCCTTTAATAGATTCTTAATTCATTCTTATAGTATGTTAAGAATATATATATATATATATATATATATATATATATATATATATATATATATATTAATCATGTGACATAGTCCTGTTTGATTTGTTCTTGTTGACGTTCTAGTAAAAGTAGGCTATTATTTAATTTTCATTTTATAATATCAACGTAGAGTTTGTTAACTCGTTGGTAAGTATATTAAATTTGTCATAAACAATAAAGTACTCGGAGTTCGAATGTCAAATCTACAAGAACTTTGTTTATATTTAATACAAATCCAATTTAAAAGCAATAGATAAAAAATTTAAATTAAAGATAAGAAAATATAGGAGATAAAATAAAGATTTAAAGATAAAAATAAAAGATTTAAATTAAAAGATGATAAAAATAAAAAATAAAGAAAATAAAAGTAAAAGATAAGAAAAATAAAAGTAAAAGATAAAAATAAGAAAAATAAAATAAAATTAGAATTTGATAAGGTTAGGACCTGACCTGCCTTATTTGCCTAGGATGTATGAGTTTTATGATTTTTCTTTATCAATTTAGGTGATTTTATTATATCCACATCTATTCAATTACTTGACTCCTCGAGATGACAAACCTATTTTATTTATCTATCTTTCAAATTCCTTTGCAAAGACTCAACAAATAAAATGCATGAAGTATGAATTCTAGATGTTTACAAGGATGTATGGGCATGAAATTATCATTCTATTCCTAACAATGATTTTCTTATGAAATCCTTTCTTTTTGTTCTATTAGAAGTTATTCTCTTCCGAGCGTCTAACCCCTAAAACTCATGCATGCATACCTTCTTTAAATCTTATTTAGAAGTTATTGACTTCCTTAGGAGAGAGGGGTTTGTGGTCTTGTATGTTTCTGCTTGCCTTGACTTCCTTTTATAGTTATTGTAGTGGACTTGGACGGTTGAACCTGATGTTAAAAATCTTTCTTTTTTGATATTTTTGATATCTTTTGGATTTGTTTTACTCTTAATTATATCTTCTTGAGACTTCCTGATATTTTAAATATTTTTTCGATCTTTTTCTCTTTTAATCTCTCATTTTCATATCTGCAAGTCATAAATAAGAAAAATATCAAATTTTAATATTTAAGTCAAAGATAACGGCTAAATAAATATTTTTAAAGATACTTTCAATATATTTTTATTATCAAAATAATTCATATTTAATAGAGTTAAATGTTTTTTTTTTAATTCTACCCATAATTAACCAGTAATCAAAGATTTTTTAACACCGTATTGAATACGGTAGTATGAAAATAGAAAAGATATAATAAGAAAAATTTAGCGAAAATTGTACCACTCATTTTCCTTCTCAATCTTTATGTCAAAACTAATAACTACACTTTTTTTTACTAAAGCTAATAACTACACTTAAAAATGACGGACTATATATACTATTTTGTAATCAAATTTAATCCTATATATATATATATACACACACACACACAAAGTACTTGTTAATAAAGTCTTTGCTTATTGAAAAATTAATATGGTATGGCCACATTAATTAGTAAGATTCAATATGAAACTTTCCAAGGAATTAATACTGCGTGGCCGAAAAGATGGAAAGATCTGTTTAACCCTTATTGATAGCTATGTTACTCAAAATAAGAAGCCACTTCATAGTAAATACACTTCAATCCATGGATCTTAATTATGGTCTATATTGTTAATGTCAACTACATATCCATTAATTCAATAACGTATTTCTTTCATTTTCTCAATAAATGGAGGAAGGTTTTCAAAATAGCTATGTGGAAGAGAAGAGGCCGTGCCCAAACGACTACACAAGCATGCAATATCCCTGAACTCCTAATCAAGACTATATGGTAGTCACCAAAGCAGAACATGAACTCGAAAATAGTTTTGTCAACTATGACGTGAACAAGGGTCGTCGTGTTACTTAACAAGATTGAAAAAACTACGTGGCTTCATTTTCATCATACTACATTATTGCGTGTGAAGCTTGTTTTACCCTTGTCTGTGATGTAACTATGTGACACCTAGTCAGAACTCAGCACGTGCCTTACTTGCTCAGTGGGAAAGAGTTGAATAATACTTGTTTGAAACACAGTTCTTGACTTCTTGGTTCTTTCAATTTGAAATTTAACATTGCACGTTTCAACGGTTGGACCACGACTTTATCGCGTATATAGACACTCCCTCACGTAAAATTGCACCTTTCTATTATAAAGGTATGAGTTGAAAAGTGCTTGAAATTTTGTATTTAATTAATTTTATTAAGAAAGTCAAGTAACTATAAAGATCCTGCTGAGATCTAACATTTATTTTCAATTGTATAATATTATTAATGTATGAACATTGAAACTCTTGTAATCGCAACGTAAAGATTTAAGAGTACATCACGCCAATACAAACTGGGTACCTATTATATGGAGTTGCGTGGTGTTAACAAAATTGGCTTGACTATAAACACATCTATTGGATTAAAATTTTAAAAGATAATTTTAATATTTTTCTTTTTAAATTTTTTTATTGTGCGTAACATTGCACACGATAAAATTAATTAATTACTTAATATTATCTAATTTAAATTAATACTTTTAATAATTTTTCTAACATGCGAAACATTACACACCATAAGAAAATACAATGATGATAGTGTACGTTGAATTAATATTGGATTCTCATTGGTTAACACAATATTAGATAATAATTACGTAATGATGACATGAATCAAAATCAGTCACTTTAAAAGAGTAGAGATCTAAATTAAAAAATAAAAATTAAATTAAATTTCAAAATATTCATAACAATTAATAACATATTAAAAGAGTTTAATGAAATTTTATTAAATTAATGAGTGTAGAAACCATCAGCACGTGGTAATAAGTGTCACATGCAGAGTGAATAAGTTAGTTTGTGTGAAAAAGTGTCAATATGGAAATTATTTAATTCTCATTTTATAATATCAATGTGTGAAAAAGTGTAAAAAAATAAATAAAGATAATAACGAGGATCGATAGAACTAATGCTGTCAATATGGAACAACCTCAGTTAGTTTGTCTTTATTTCGGAAAGAAATTCAAAGAGTCATGCATGATAGAAAATGGTAAAATTAAAAATAATTTCATAGCAATATCGGAGCTAAAACAATAAAGCAAGGGCTTAATTCACTTTGTTGAATGAATGTGCGATAGTTGTTATAAATTTTTTCATATTTATCTTAAATTCTTATGAATAAAAAATGCTAAAAAAAAACAAAATGTAACTTATGTTATTTTTATGTTAACTAATTAAGGAAAAGACAGACATTTCATATCTATTTGTATTCTTATTTTTTTGGTGAATCTTGAAAAGAAGAAAAAAAGAGGAAGATTGAATAGATGATACAAATTGCACTTGCTAAACACGAAATTAATCTTTTGTATGATACTTCTGGTACCTTTGTTTCTTTAATATATATCTTTGTTGGCCGATAAAAAAAAATCTTTTTTATGGCTTATATATACTTATTCTTAGTAATTAGTAGTAATATTTTTGTTTATCTATTAGTAAAGGGTAAATATATCAATAATCACACAGGTACCAGAGGTACATTGTCAAATTACAAGAGTTGCAGAAGATACCAAATTACAATGTAGAAAGATTGAAGAAACCTTTCCCTGCATAACTCAGTTCTAGCACATAAAATACTCTGTAGTTGTATACCTACCCAACGCATGACCAAAAGAGTTCATGCTTTCATACAAACAAGTAAGCTCAAAATAAAATAATCATTTTGTCAAACATAATAATGGTTGCATTGCTCAGTTTATTCATTTTGCCAAAAATCCTTTAGCCTTGGAAGATAGTCGCATCCATGATCTTACTTTAATCAACTCCACCACTTTGTCTAGTTCTGGATTTTCTTCTTTAAAAATTACTGCATTTCGATGTATCCAAAGCCATCACACAACTGCAAGCCAAACAGTCTTCCACCAAAGATTGGCCATGAACCCTGAAATGCTGAAGTGTTGGCGCGGATCATTATGGAACGCTCTTTCTACCCCTGACCACTCAGCACACATATTCTAGACTTGAATAGCAAGTTTGCACTCAAAAAAACAAATGCTGCACTGTTTCCACTTGTTGTGAGCAAAGCAAACACATGGAGTTTCCATCCATTCCGCTTCCTTAGATTATCTTTTGAAAGCAGCCACATTTGATTGCACAACAGATTTTCACACACTACTAAAGGACCTCGCATCCTCCTTTGAAATATCTTGATGAGATATGATTTTGTACGCTTTCTTTACAGTGAATTTTCCTTCACCGTTTGACTTCCAAACCCACTCGTCATTTTGATATTGTTTTAGTTATAGCTCTGCCTAATGTCCTCCATAAAATTCTCTCATAGTGATTTTTGGTAGTAATATTTTCGTTAGCCATTTTTTTTCCTCAGCAATATTAGAAAGATATACATTAAGATAGAGGATCAAGGGTACATGGGTACCCACCCTTACAAAAGAGAGTATCCTTATATGTATACATATATGAAAAGCGTATATAAATCAGTAGTCTTACGAACCCATCCCTGAAAATACCTGATCAAATAAGACACTATCCTGTTCAACGGCCAGCAAATAAAACAAATATTGAAAGTCATTGGATGCTTTCATATGGTTGCAGCTATTAGTACTTATCTTAGTTGTATAAACAAATCTTCATATCCTTTGCATCAGCAACAACTCGGGGTTTTATAATTTTTTGTATATCTTAAATTACTTTTTCCAGGCTAGTACTCAGTAAAAAGAAAACAAAAGTACAAAAAGGAATTTTTCCAAGCATGTTATTAAAATATTTATTCGTTAATTTCCTACAATTGAGTCGGCACAAGAATAATGGACTCTCTCCAACTATTTTAAATATTGTAGTTTTGAGCAACTCTTGGAAAAATTCAATTGTAGTACACGTTAAAAATTTATTAATACCACTCAAGTTGAACAATAATAATATTTACACGTTAAAAATTTATTATTTTTACACCACTTTTTAATTAAGTATTAATAAAATAATATCCCAATACATTTCTTTGACCAAAATACAAAGTGTGAAAATAATGTAGAGATTTTGATGTGTAAATATTATTTCCTAATTACAATCTAATATAGCAATTAATTATAATGCTACATACAGAGAAAAAAAATAACTAGAAGTTTGACACATTTTCACTCACAAAGTCTTTGCTCCATATGTTCAATAGGTTCACGTCAAATCCTATCCCACTAATATAAATGCATGTAAAAGCCTTAAAAGAAAGCATGAGGTAGAAAGACAGATAGAAGAAAGGTCGTTGAGTTAATTTCGTGCACGGATCTATATTTACAACAAATAAGAATAACTTTACTCTATTTATACTACATAACAATACCACAACCTTCCAAATAAAGTATATAACCATTTTTATAGTTTCTGGTAAAAGTATTTATTATTCAATTAAATAGACATTTTATAATTTTTAGTGTATAACATTAAATAGCTCTTATGTATTTTAAGAGTTGTATAAGAAACGGTTTTGATAAATTATGCTTAAGAAAATAAAAATTATTTTTATGAAATATAAGTATATATTCTTTAATATTATTAAAATATTAAATATCGTAAACTTCTGATGGAGAATTATCAACAAATATCTGCGGTGAGAAATAGGAACAGAGAATAGCCGAACCTGACTTTCAAGTTTTAATATTAATGAATATAAAATTCAACAACCATATACCAATCAGTTTTGTCGTGATCAATTAGTAAATATTATTTTAAAGAAAGAAGAAAGATGGTATTTAAAAGGAGGGCAAGGGTGTTGGAACCTAACTATGGTGCTCTGCTTCCTTTCAGAGTTCGCTAGAGAAGCTTCTGAAGATGGGAAGAGCTCCTTGTTGCTCTAAAGTAGGGTTGCATAGAGGTCCATGGACTCCTCGAGAAGATGCATTGCTCACTAAGTATATTCAAACTCATGGAGAAGGCCAGTGGAGATCACTACCAAAAAGAGCCGGTAATAATAATATACTATATTAGTTTGCTGCCCATTCATTTCTTACCCTAGCCAGCTACCTCTCTATATATGATTCCTCCTCTTGATCACCTTTTCATGTTTAATCTGGCTTCCTAATCTTCTGATCTCATATTGTGTTCTTGATTTGTTTTTATTTTTGGTGTACATGTTCTTCATTTGTTTGTCCCTTCTTTATCAATCATATCCTATATATTATTCATAAATTAACATCTTCATATTTCTTTCTTTTTTCTCTCTCTTCAATCTTTATTATTTTTTTGTTGTTGTTATTCTTATCGTCAAACTTTCGTTGTATAATATGTTTGTGTAAAGGGTATCTTTCTTTCTCCCTTATATCGTTACATTAGATTGTCTTTATTGTATTATATTTTTAGCTTACCTTTTATTTATTTATTTATCATATCATTTTTCACATTTATTATTGTTCTTCTCCATCTCTTCATATCTCTCTTTCAAAAGATTATTATTTTTATTATATGTACGTGTTCCATTATTTGAACGTATAAAATATATTATTTATGTATAATATTATTATCCAGTTGATAGTATTGTTTTTATATTATCATTCCGTCATTATAATAAAATTATTGCTTTTTATAGTAATTACTTTAAAATTTAAATTAAAAATAATTTCTAACAATATATATAGATAACAGTTAATAAAAATTAAACTCTTTATATATATAATTTATTTATCTCTTTTTTTTTATATAATTGAATTATACATGTGTATCAAAAATGTTCGTGGGGCCAAGGTATCCCATGATAGCTGTCAAAAAAAATATATTTTCTAACATTTTAATTCAAGTTGTTCCCCACCTTCAATCATCTGACTTAATTAACTCTACTTTATTTGACCTTGTATGTAAACATGGTATATTTATAATAAGATTTAATTATTCATTTTGTCTTTATAGTTTTATCATTTATATTTTAGTCTTTTATAGTTTTAAAATAGTTTTTTTAAGTCATATAATTTATATTTTAATTCTCTTTTAATTCCTATAATATGAAAGTGATTTTTTAGTCCTTATAATTTACATTTTAATTTTTTTTAATCTCTATAATTTGAAAGTGCTATTTTTAGTTTCAGTACTTTATATTTTAATTCTCTTTTAATCATTATCATCAAAATATGAATAGTATTATCAATTATAATTAACTACAAAAATATTAACAAATAATTCATAACTAATCTATCGCAAGATAATTTGTAATAAAAAATATTTATAATTTATAATTAGTTTATAACTAATTATTTTTATATATTTTTTAAGGACTCAAAAAGTAATTAAAATATAAGTTATATAGACTAAAAATATCACTTTCAAATTATAGGGACTAAATGAGAATTAAAATACAAATTATAAAAATTAAAAAGATTACTTTTAAATTATAAGAACTAAAAGAGAATTAAAATATAAATTATAAAAATTAAAAAAAATAATTTTAAATTAAAATATATAAATTGTGAAATTATAAGGAGTAAATGAATGATATAAGATTAATAACATAGTACTTTCATTTTCTTTTTTCAGTAAGATAAAATTGATTAATCATGGTTATTGGTTGGTGGTTGGTGCTTGGTGCAGGGCTTCTTAGATGCGGAAAAAGTTGCCGACTGAGATGGATGAACTATCTGAGACCAGATATAAAGAGAGGAAACATAACCCCAGAAGAAGATGATCTTATAGTTAGAATGCATTCGCTTTTAGGAAATAGATGGTCCCTCATCGCGGGGAGATTACCAGGACGAACAGATAATGAGATTAAGAACTACTGGAATACCCATCTCAGCAAGAAGCTGAGAAATCAAGGAACCGATCCAAAGACACACGACAAGTTAACTGAGGCACCAGAGAAGAAGAAGGGTAAAAAGAAGAATAAGCAAAAGAATGAGAATAACAAAGGGTCAGAGAAGACTTTAGTTTATCTACCAAAACCCATAAGGGTTAAGGCTTTATCATCATGTATACCCAGAACGGATAGCACCTTAACCCTTAATTCCAATTCAGCAACTGCATCAACTAGCGAAGAGAAAGTTCAAAGCCCAGAAGCAGAAGTAAAAGAGGTGAACATGGTTTGGGGGGTAGGTGACGATGCAGACAATGGTGGGATTGAAATATTCTTTGGTGAAGACCATGACCTAGTCAACAATACTGCCTCTTACGAGGAATGCTATTCTGATGTTCACACTGATGATCATGGTACGCTAGAAAAACTCTACGAAGAGTACTTGCAGCTCTTGAATGTTGAGGAGAAGCCAGATGAATTAGATTCTTTTGCTCAATCTTTATTGGTGTAAATGTACAAATAATGGTGAAAATATGGTTTGAACAAATAAAATAAAGTTTGCTCTAGCTAGCACGTAAACAATATTGTACGTATTATTTATTCCTTAGATTATTAATTAGTATCAATTATTTAGAATACTTTTTAAATTATTAAATATATCAATTGTAAAGATTATTAATTTAATTATAACATTTGATTTATTGATAAAATTATATTTAGATTTTTTTTACTTTGAATCGGTCGCGATGACTATGAGTCTTGTCACTCTTAAATGTTCCTGAGAGGTTTTTACTCATTAAATGTGACTATAAAACAATTTTATCAAATATTTAGATAATCTTTCTCACATTGTCAATTGTCTTCGTGTTTTCTAACAACTATTGAACAACGATTAGCCCCCGATCTCTGTTTTCAGATGCATAATTTTAGTCTTCATTTTCTTAAATTTATAATCGAGAGCGAATATTATAATATCTATATATATGTTTATATATTGATATACGTATATGAATTTAATTTTTCCATTGAAGATTTGTTTATCTATACGTTTATATCCTTTAAAAAAAATCTGTTCTTTTACTGCAACTATATGTGATATAAGTATATGAATTGAATTTTAATATACTATTAATTGAGATTTTATAGCCAAGTAATATCAAGAATGAAAAAAATGAATGATAGTATTCGAATTCATTCATCAAAGTATTATAAAGGTGATTTATTTATACAAATATAGAGAATAACCAACTTGAGTAACCAACTTCTAATAACTCCTAATAACTAACTACAATAACTTCTAGTAACATAACTAAGTAACTATTCACCTAATTTCTAATAACTCCTAGTAACTAACTTCAACCGCTTAATCGTGATACCCTCAAGTTGACGAATAGATGTTAATCATTCCCAACTTGGCAATGAATTTACCAAAAATCGGGCTTGGAAGTGCTTTTGTAAAAACATATGCAACCTGGTGTTGGCTCTTGACATGGACAAGCTTGACTACTTTGGACTGAACATATTCTCTAATGAAATGATGATCAATGTCAATGTGCTTGGATCGTTCATGATGAGCAGGGTTTGAAGCAAGACTTATAGCAGATTTATTATCACAAAATAACATCACAGAGGGCACATCAACTTCAAAGTGAAGAATTAACTTGCTTAACCAAACAATTTCACTAGTAACAGAAGACAAGACACGATATTTAGCTTCAGTGGATGATTTTGAAACAGTGGATTGTTTCTTAGAACGCCAAGAAAGAAGGTTATTTTCCAAAAAGACACAAAAGTCAGAAGTGGATCTTCTGGTATCAACACAACCGGCCCAATCAGCATCTGCAAAGGCAGTGAGGTTGAGAGAGTTCTGAGCAGGGAAAAACAAACCTTGTCCAAGAGCAGATTTGATATACTGCAAAAAATGATGAACAACATGTAGGTGATATCAGGCCGTGAGATGGTCAAATAAAGCAATCTACCAATTAATCTTTTGTACATTGATGGATCAGGGAGTAAGTCTCTATCATGAAGATTGAGTTTCAGATTGGGATCCATTGGTAAATTGGAAGGTTTGCAGGCCAAGAAACCTGTATCTTCCAAAAGAGATAGAGCATATTTTCGTTGGGATAGTGAGATGCCTCTACTGAATTTGACTATTTCTAAGCCAAGAAAATATTTCAAAGGACCATGGATCTTCAATTGAACAGAGACTGTAATTTGGTCTGAACAGCTTGTACGAAGGCAATATTGGGCCCTGATAGGATGATGTCATCTACATATACTAGTAAAATGACTAAGGAATTTGTATGGGAATTGATAATAGGAAAAGTAAATTTACAATCAAGAGTGTCCTTGAGATCTAAGACATAAAGGCCTTGGATGAGAGCCCCTCTACCAATCCTCTTGCAAGCTTGCTTCTCCTGAATATCAAATGCATTTTGGGAAAAAGAAATGGACAAATTAGGATTGGTTAGAAGAGCACTAACTGAAATTAAATTGAATTTGAATTTAGGAATGTAGGCAACATTATGCAAGAGTAAGGTATTGGTTAAGCAAACCGAACCAATGGCAATGATAGGTATAACATCATTATTAGGCAGAGTGACAGTTTTATCAGAAACAAGTTGGTAAGATCGAAAATGATGAAGGGAACAAGAAATATGAATGTTGGCACCAGAATCTAAAAGCCAACAATCAAGAAAAAAATTAGAAGTGGATGTAGAAAGGATCATACCACTGGCAGAAGAAACACCTTGAGGGATGACAACATTGGTAGCATGACTTTCTTAAAGATTCATCAATTGGCTATATTGATGGGCAGTAAGTTGAAACTGGGAACCCGAGTCACCAAAGGAAGATGGTGAGTGAGACATATCAACAGATACTTGTTGAGCAACCTTGTGTGGTGATTCAGAAGATGAAGAATGTTTCTTGACTTCTGAGGAAAAACTAGTCCTCTTATAATTTGGAGGATAACCATGCAACTTGAAGCAACGATCCTGAGTATGACCCAACATACCACAATGAGCACACAAGGTGCAATTGTTGGAAGATCCTTTGAAGCGATTGGTAGGATGATTGCGTGCAACAGAAGAAGGCTTCAAGGCAAAAGCATGTGAAACTTCACTAGCAGAGGTGGAAGCACCAACTTCCTTTTGCTTTTCTTCTTGAACAACTAAGGAAAAAACCTTAGTTATTGAGGGAAAGGGATCCATGGATAAAATTTGACCTCTGATAGTAGAAAAGGATTCGTTCAACCTCATCAAAAACTGCATAGCATACTCCATTTGTTCAAAATCGCACCAAGGTTTAATTCCTCCACATGTACAACTATGTGAGGGCTTCAGTTCTGATAATGACTCCCACAGAGAACGAAGCTTAAAGTAGAAAGAGGAAACATACATGGAACCTTGTTGTAGAGTGATCAATTCATGCTTAAGTTGAAAAATTAAAGGACCATTTCGTTGCTCAAAACGTTCTTGAAGATCATCCCAGATTGATTTGGCAGAAGAACAATGTAAGATACTGACTTGCATTTCTTTGGATAAAGAATTAAGGAGCCAGGAAGAAACGATACTATTGTTGCGATGCCACAAAGCATGAGTGGAGTGACCCAAAGCAGGTTCAGGAATTGAACCATCGACAAACCCATATTGGTTATTCCCATGAAGAGCCATGCGCATTGCTTTCTTTCAAGAATTGTAGTTGTCACCGGTAAGAGGATGAGAAACTAAGACAATGCCAGGATGGTCGGAAGAATGAAGAATGAAGGGGTTAGAATCATCAATGACAGTCATGACCATGAGAGAAAAAAAGAAATAACTTCAATAGGAAGAAAGAGGTACGGAAGCAAAAAACTTCTGATACCATATCAAGAATGAAAGAAATGAATGATAGTATTCGAATTCATTCATCAAAGTATTACAAATGTGGTTTATTTATACAAATATAGAGAATAACCAACTTGAGTAACTAACTTCTAGTAATTCTTAGTAACTAACTACAATAACTTCTAGTAACATAACTAAGTAACTATTCACCTAACTTCTAATAACTCCTAATAACTAACTTTAACCGTTTAAACGTGATAAGTAATTACAAATTATCCTAATTAATATGATTTTAAATAATTATCACAATAGTAAATAGTTAAGGTTTTCTAACTTACTAAGGTAAAAATAAAATTAAACAACTTAATCAATTTTAATTGGTGACGGATAAAGGATTGATTGAAGGGAGAAGAGAGAGCAAAGAGGAGAGAAAGATCTCAAATGCTAATAAAATTAACATTTATTGATAATAAAAAATATCAAAATCGATTGATGCAATTTTCTATATATTTAAAGTTGATTAATTACATATTTTAATTATAATAATCCACTTTGATGAGATTGTTTAATCTTATTTTTGCTTTTTTTGCTTGAGGCAAGTAAGACAATATCCCATTACATTTAGATGGATAAATGACTTGCTCAAAGATCTTAAATTCGATAAATGTATATCATCCATATAATAAGTATTTATATTTAAGTTGTTTCTAATTACAATGCAAGAGAAAACATTTAAATTATTTTCATATATAAATCATCAGATGTTTTCACGAGCCATCCTATAAAATTCATTAAAATAAACTGGACGACGTGACTTATATGCTGTAAGTTATTTTTTTTTATAATTTTTCTAATATTTATTTTATCAGATAAATCGATTAAGCTGTAATGCACCGTAAGTATAATTTTCAATTGTAAACAAAGATCTCTTAGTATGTTAGAAAGTGAGATAAACTTCCCCGAAATTGAGATGTTTGAAGCTTAGCTTCTGGCGTGCTTACCTTCTAGTCCCCTCATCGTTAGAATTTAGAGACACAACAACGCAATTTACACCATAATTACTCTATACAATTTTGGCACTATACATATATATTTTAAATCACAAGTATTTTTTTTAATAGGAAATAATCCTATTTGAATCTTGTAAGATGATAATGGATGATAAATTTTTTCTTCAAATATTTAATGCAACTGTAAATTAAGATTCGAATAATTCAACAAATCTAATTAAATTGGAACAATATGTGTCAGTCAATCCTAAATGATTCTATATAGTTAGTTACATATATATACCATTTGCATGTAAAATAAATAATGTTAAAAATCCTTATGAAATTCGAAAATACTTAACTTTAAAAATTAAGACGTTTCTATGTTGTTTACATTCAAGTTCTGAAGAAAAAAATAATAAAGACACACACCCTTCGACATATAACTAGATTAGATTTATAATATTTGAGTCTTAATCAGACATGTAGCTTTAAAAATTAAGCTGGAACGCACGTGGTGTTGTTTTGGCCATTATTATTAATAAGATTCAATAATATATATATATTATTTTTTGAATATATATGTATATAATTAAAAAAATGTGTTTAATTTTTTTAAACAGTATGTACTTAAATAATATTCCTTGTAGTAATTGTTTTATCTTAAAATTACAATAAATCATGTATCAAGTCTATATATGTTTTTATAAATTTATAAAATTGTAATAATTTTTTTAAAATGCCAAAATAATTTAAATACTTAATGAAAAGGCTTATTTTTCAAAGTTGTAAGATAAGTTAAACTCTTACAATAAATTATACATCAAGCCTATATATGTTGTTATAAATTTTTCTACTTTATCTCATATGAAAATATCCATCTCATCTCATGTCTATAAAAATAACATATTCATTAAATTAGTGTATATGATTGTTGTGTCTATTTTACAAATTAGATCGAGGGAGAAAAATAAACAAAATATATACTATATTTATTTTATAAAATAATAAATTTTTGATCAAATTTTTTATGAGTGATGTAAAATGTTAACCTTTTGTATAAGTTATAAAAAAATCAATCTAAAAATTTTATCTTTTTTATCAACTATTAAAAAATAATCAATCTAAAAATTAATGATTTAAATCGATTAAAACTGATCTAAAAAGTTGTCTTTTTAGAAAAGTCACTAAAAAACCAATCATAAAATTAAAGTTAATTTTTTAGATCGACTATTAATCAAACTAAAAGTCATGACATTTTATATTGCTTGAATAGATAATAGTCGTACGTACAAGCAATCTAAAAATCATTTTTAACTTATCTAAAAATTATTTTTTGTAGTAGTAAAAATGTATTTTTAAAACAAACATATATTAATTAGTTAACAAAATACTACAAAATATCATTATAGAAAGGCTTTTTATATCAATTGTTTAACAACTGATATAGAAAATGGCACCATGACAATTTTGGACTTGTTCTAAATTTAGGGGCGGCCATGTATGTGTTTGAGAGTGGACAAATGCACCCCTTTATTTCAATAAAATAATTTATATTTTTTTAAAATTTTATATTTTACACCCCTAATTCTATATGTTTGTACCTTTTCATTTATTTTCATGTTTCATTTTTTTTATTTGAATGATTACCCCATTTAGTTATACGTTAAAAAGATATTAGTGCTTGATATGGGAAAAGCTTTTCCAGTGAATGGATTATTTATTTTTGTTATGAGTCCTAACTATATAGCTATTTTTCATTATATTTTTGGGTAGCGATAAATGTGTAAAAGAAAGAGTATATTGATAAAGATATTTTTTCCAAAATCAAAAGGGTGATTAAGTTGAAAAAAAATAAAGGATTACTAACTAGCCTGTTATCCTAGAACAAAAATTAGGTGGAAAAGCGATTAGATAAATAAATGTACCATCTTATTATAATATTTATATTTCTTATTTTTATGTGTTTAAATCTATTATTTTTTTTCTCACTTTCCTTATGTTTATTATTATTTTATTTACATATTGATTTGAAAGTTTATTTTTATCTTTTCTCTAATAAATTCAGTAGTTTTTTTGTTGTTTATCCCATATGTTTCGGTCTGAGTTTTATCTTTTACTCCCTCTATTTTCTTCTCACACATTTCTTTCCTCTACTGTTATAGTTTCCTTTTAGGTCGGTTTTAATCCTATTTTACATTGTATAACTATAGAACTTATTCATGACTTGTGAATTCATTTTCTTCTCGCAGGGACATATCTTGATTAAGTGCTAACAACTCTTAATTTTTAAGGAAGTTTTCTTGAAAAGTAAGATTTTAATATTTGTCTTTATTTTCATATGCAATGATAGATTGAGAATAATTGAAGTTGGGATTGTTTGACGCTACTTTTATCTTGGATCAATTAGATAAACCCTACATGGTAATTTTTGTTAGATTTCTTTTTTTAAAAAAATATTGCTTCCACTGACTTTGGTCTTAAATCCGCTATTAGTTCCATATTTTAAAAAGCATTTCTACATCAATTAAAATTAAAATTAGAACCAAAGTAGAAAAACCTTTTTACATTGATTCAAATTAGAATCGATATAAAAAGGAGTGTTCTTAAATATGATATTAGCTTTATATTTATGGTCTAGGATCGTGACTGTTTAGGATTGTTAAAACCTCGAGTTGCAACCGCAATAGCGTGATTGTGTTCCACTGAGAACAGTTGGATTCTCCACCACTTAATTTGTACTGTTTGTGATGGAAGTTGGAAGCGCTGACTTCTCCTCGCAAAAGGCAAAAAAGGCATATGCATGCCTTCTCCTCCGTGGACACTCTCTTTTGTCGATCGTCGCCTCATCAACAATACTGTGTTCCATTCACATTCTTTTAATTCTTCGTTTTAGAATATCCTGTATATAGTTATAAGACAACACCTTCTTAGAAATAAAATTAGCGTATATTAAAAGTTGTATATAAAAATTAAACTCGATTTTATTATGAATTTCAGTATTCATAAAAATGATTATGTATACTAATAAGCTCACACAACACCTTCAATTCTTAGAAGCTTTAAAGAAGGAATAGCAAAGAGGAGGACTATACAGTACCACTGAATTTATGAAAACAATTACACCTCTTCACGAAAAATATTTACTCAACCAAATAATTATCCCCTTTGTTCTACAATAATTATCATCATATAAAAAAATTTGAAATAATTATCATTTTAGATTTTTTAATGTAATATTAATTAATTTTTTTATTTATATTCTTTATAATACTAATGATAAACAATAAAATTAAAAATTAATAAATAATGATAAAGTTAATTTTATAAAATATTATTGCCTCTCATTAATTTTTTAGTTTTTTTTTTAATTTATGTAAAAGGAAAATCTAAGACTACTAATTATAATAGTACGGAGAAATAGTTTCTTCCTCATGGAATCAACATTGGTTACCATGTTTCCTATTGTACGTGGAGGGTTACCATGCATGTTTCCTTTGTTAGCAAGGATGTAGTTTCTTATAATTTTCTATTTTGATTCCTTCCCTCCTAGTTAAGACAACACTTATAATGGAACTGAGGGAATAATTTCTTTCTCATGGAATCAACAATCGGCTACCATGTTACCTGAAGGGTTTGCACTGATAGACAATTCCAAGAATTAGACGGGGTTTAATTCCATTGTTAGCTACGGTGTAGTTTCTTAATTTTCTATTCTGATCCCCCCACCAATCAATATATATATTATTACAATAAAAATTTATGCTTTTTAATCATATAATTGATCATTTCCTAATATTCGTGTAATGCTAAAAAGTTAACCTAACTCATGGAAAAATTCGAAGTTCGTCCAAGTATGCCATTCCCGGCCAGTAACCTGTAATAGCAAAGACTTGCAGATCTAAGATGAGATGTCTATATACGTAACTGATTGAAGTTGATCTAATTAACATGACTGGCACCTAGCTTGCCAGCACCGACAACAAAGGTTTAATTAATTTAATCCACTTTATTTGGAAGATTTTTTTTTTTTCCATATATATATTTTGCTGTTCCGGTCCACTGCAGTCAAAGCCTGGCTGGGATCGCATATGATAGCCAATGGGATAAACACGTAAGATAGGTACAATAAAACGCAACCGGTCAAGCAAAGCTAGCTAACGTTTTTGTTTGTTCTTTTCAATTTCAAGAAATGAAGCCACTGAAAGGAACATTAAAGAAATTCACATGTTCTATCGCAATATGTTTAGACGTTTTACACTTCCTACTTTGAATTCTCTGATGTTTATTTGACGTACGTATATATGTCCAAAATTGAGCGGATACTGTGCGTTATATTATATAGATATTAAAAAAAAGACCTAAAAAATAAATCACTTGTTTGTAATTAATTAGAGTTAATTACATTAATTGCCCCTGAGGTTTTAACTTAATACACTATACCCCTCTTTTTAATTCCTACAACCCCCTCCGCCCCTCTAGTTATTACGTTTGTTCCCCTTACACTTAAACGTCGTTTAGATCCTTAACTGGAACAAGTCAGGTGTGTGACATATGACTTTCAATGAATTTTTTTTCCCAAAAAGACCTCATCTTCCTCGTAAAAATCTGGGCAACTTCAATGAAGAAAAAAAAAAAAAAAACACTAGCAAGCACGAAATGAGCAGCTTCCTCGTTAATAAAATTCAACCCAGATGTTGTTACGTTACCCAAAACATCCTGAACGTTGCCAAAGTTATACCACCCATGCCATGAAATGGAATAAGCCTACCAAAAACACGAAAGCCCACCCCCTGCTATCATTTTTAATTCCTTATTTTTTTCCAATTTCTAAGCTACCACCACACCTAAGAAATTCAATCAATTTCAATTCGTAACTTTTCTACACATTAATCAAATTGATCCTCATTTTTCTATAGAAACGAAATCCGTACTAGTCATTAAATTCAGAGGAGAAAATAACTGATTGGCAATGCTGGGACAAAAGTTTCTAGTGGTGCCAATGTTAGAAACAAAATTAATTGACTATTGATAGAGCAGGAAACTAAATTGGCTTTCACAGTATCACCAAATTGAAGACTTACTAGTGCATTGCGATTCTGAGAATGCAATGCATCCCCATTCAAATACCAGTGACTGGGTAATCAAGGCGGAGCTCAAGCTCCTCGAAGACGCCGCCACCCTGAAGTAGCTTATTTGCGCCTTCGAAATGGCACTCGCCAGACTCTGCATAGAAATTAGTCCACTCTGACTCTCGAAATGGCGCACTCTCCTCTTCACATCTGAGTCTACGATGATGCCTCATCTAAGTCTCCCGCAGTTCGAGACTCGGCTGGGGAGGCGGAAGATGCCAGCGCCGCCTCCCATCACGACGAACTCCAATGGGGAAGATCAGCCTTTGATACGACGCTGTCATGAAATGGAGGAGGATGCGGCCGGAGAAGGGTTGCGCCAATCCTAATCTGTCAATGTTATTGAGAGGGGTAAATTTGGAATACCATAAAATCATATTTTATTTCTTTCTTTTTTTTTTAATAACTTAACGGAACATAAACAGTGTTTAAGACACGAATTGAAAAGTAACGTTCTAAATACAGCATCCTGAATGTAATAATAAAAAATAAGGATAAATAATTTTTTTTAAAAATGACTATTTGTCTAAATTTAATTTAATTTTTATTTTCTTGTTTTTTTTAATCGGTATAAGCATAATATTAAAATAAAAATTTAAAAATAAAAAAACAAACGTAAATTAAAATAAACATAATAATAAATATAATATTGATTAATAAACATAATTCTTTAAAAAATCAAACTTAACTTAATTTTGTTATTGTCTAATATTGTCATAATAAAAATTAAATTTTTTATAACAATATATAAATTATGTTTATTAATAAATATTATGTTTATTATTATGTTTGTTCTAATTTATGTTTATTTTTTTATTTTTTATTATTTAATATAATGTTATGCTTATAACGATTAAGAAAAAAAAATGAAGATTAAATTATATTTTAGATAAATAATTATTTTTATCGTTAAATGTATAAAATAATGACAAATTCATCCTTAAATATGTTATATTAACTCTTTCTAACAGTAAAAGATTAAAGTTAATATATTAATAAATTTATTATATATATTTTTTTATTTTCAAACTACAATTTGAATTTTTATTTTTGGAAAACAAATTTGTTAATATCCTATTCATAACTAAAATAACTATTTACTGAATAAACCTCAAGAATAAGTGTAATTAACTCAATTAATTATGATGTTAGCTCCTACCAATGTAATTGGATTACCGCGTGTTAGGTCCACTGTCCCAACAGTGAGACTGATACAAAAGTCACAAAATGTTCTTAAGTTCTTGTCTTTTTATGTTTACTTATATATTTTTAAAGATTACCGTCACCCAAAATCTGTCTTTTGTGGCCGCCTCTGCATCTTCCTTGCACTTAACCTTTGAAAAGCTAGCACATTATATGTAACAGCTTTTCCATCTTCTCTATATATACATGTGCTAGCTTGAATATTATTACTGAATCAAGACATTAATAGCATTATATATAGTTTGCATATCTTTGAAGATATGGGTTTCCATTGTGAGGAAAAGGATAGCATACATCTGCAACCTTGCGCAGCTTGCAGGATGTTACGCCGCAGATGTGACAGTAAGTGCGTACTTGCTCCATATTTCCCAACCAATGAGGTTGATAAATTTGCTGGAGTGCATAGAGTGTTCGGTGCTAGCAACGTTATCAAAATGATTCAGGTCGGATATATACAGCTGCCTATACAATTAATTATATATATATACCCTATGCACCCATTTTGGTCGTAACCAAAGATCTATCTATCTAATAAGATAGATATTTTATGAAAATCTTCCACATTAGTTTTATTTGACTTTGACTTGTTTTTTGTCCAAGTAATTACTGTTTAGTATTTCCCCGATTATATTGTGATTGAACAATTGATAAATCTATGCTAGCTAATTGATACTTGTAAAATCGTCGATCTATATATCATAATTAACATTATAATTAAAATCAAGTCCCCTCTCTTTTTGGGCAAAAACATGTATAATTACAAAAAACTTAACACCAATTTTGTGTCGCTTCTTCTCACACATGAAAGTTGAAACATGATGAAATGAAAGGAACAACGTTTAATTCACACGTGTTTTGTTTGTTATTCGATCAAGATGGTCGAGGAAACAAAGAGAGAGGATGCTGTTAAAGCGATGGTGTACGAGGCGACGGCAAGGCTCAGAGACCCAGTTTATGGCAGTGCTGGAGCTATTTATCAGTTACAAAAGATGATTGAGGAACTGAAGGCACAGCTGGAGTCCATAAAAACTCGTGTGTCAGAACAAAAAGACCAGTTGTTGAGTATTCGTAATAACAACGTTAACGCTTGTGGCCACCTTGATCAATATCCATTTCCCGTCAATGTCGACCCCATCTTTGATCATGATCATCTCATGGTCTCAGATCCATTTGATTTTCCTGTAGAAGGTGGTGGCTGGGTATTTAGCAATATGTCAACGCCCTCCTTATAAAACACTAGCTAGATATTAATTATTTCATATATGATATATAAATTAATGCTCACGTGTGTGTAGATTATTCTTTAACAAAATTATTACTCCTTTGTAGACTATGAATATGAATATTCCCAAGTGAGAAATCAAGGCGCGTATGAATTGATGCCAACTGTACTTGAGTTATCTAGCTCATAACGTAAATAGAAAATGGCCAAATCCGCTGCATATAACGTAAAACTTTTGCGTATACTTTTTATTTATTAAATAAATAAACGTTATTGATATTTAAACATTTATGAAAATAATAAATCATAAAAAAAAATCTAATCACAGTTTTGATTACAAAGTGACCTTAATTTATTTGGTTTAAATTATCTATAGTTTCATGTTTATTGGCCACAATTTTAATTGTGATCAAAATCTTTTTAACATTAATTCAAAATTTACGAGGATTAAGTGAATAAACTATAAAGATATAAGTTAAGAAAAATATAAGCATACAAAGGAGTAAAATAAAAGTTATCCTAAAATTTAATTCCTGACTAATAATGTAATTCTTGATTTGATTTTCAAGTTTCAACTGTGTTGTAAAATAAAAGTTATCCTAAAATTTAATTCCTGACTAATAATGTAATTCTTGATTTGATTTTCAAGTTTCAACTGTGTTGGAGGCGTGGATCTCACAAGAAGACAACAATATATGTGAAAATCATGGAAGAAAGAGCCGATGGTATTTTGAGTCCTTTTAACTCGTTGGATCATTAAAATTTAATATATTCAAAGAATTATTTAGTGGAATGATTCTACCAAGAGATATTTTTGGAGAAAGTTAATCTCCAGAATTTCTTTATGAAAGAAATAAAATATACAAATTAGAAGAAATTTTAATATATTCTATATAAAAAAGATAAAATTCCTATAATAAAAATAATTTTTTATGTTCAAATTGGTTTTAATATTGCACTTTTTTTCTTCCATTTTCTATTTTTTACTAAAAGATAGGTATACTCAAACTGTCAAACTAAATAGAAAACTACCTAAAATTATTGTTAAACTCGGAATCATTTTTTTTAATATAAAACTAAATATATAAATATTTATCTAATATTATGTTAATGAATATTTTACGGTGATTTTAGATAATTCAATTACATGTGCACTTGATGCATTGAAAAGTACGTGGATACACCTAGTAAAGTGAGCGTGAATTGCAACCTGAGAGAGAGAGAGAAGCTAGATCTGTCTGTGGATTGGATGCACCTAACAGCTCCTCACACTCAGCAACTAGAACCATCTCATTCTCAGAACGGCAAACTTTACTTGGATTCCATTTCATTCCCACTCTTCCCATTGCCTATTTATGATTGTCAACCATAAAAACTAGGCGCACGCCCCTTGTTTTTCTTATCAACTTTGAATAAACCCACCGAATGGAATGATAAAAAAGTAATACTGATTACATTTTTAATTTATGCGCTACTATTTTCCAAAAGTAAGAATCTATTTTTAACGAGTATTTATCATATTTTTTATTTATTAATTTGAAATCATTATCCTAGAAATAATCATCATTAAAATTATAAAAAAAAAGTAATGGAAGGGGTTGAATAAAAAAGTAGTAGTTCAATAAATTTTATAAGAGTCTACGAAAGTAAGCATTCAGAATTTTGATAATTAATTTCTTAGGATAGGCCGAAATGGTGACTTACAGGATAGGGATTTTCCTATGTGCACCTTTAAAAGAAAAAAGAAAAGTAAAAGCTCTCTCTTTCAAGAAAGATAAGAGTGCTTACTTCTTATCATTTTGATGGCTAGGAGGAGCAGCGATCAGCCGTTGATTACTGCGCCCATTGCCACGTGTTAATACCAAGGGCGTACACAAAATCCTCTTTAGCTTGATTTCCCGTGGACCCCACCATCGCCATGTACTTACCAACCATTTGACAAAGACTGCGTAAATAGGAAGAGATAATGGCAAAAACGGCGTCGTTTAGATCCTCAACATGGATTGTCGTGTCCATAACGGAGCAGAGAAAAAGCCTAAAGGGTGTTTGAGAAAACCGACAGAATTGAGCAGAATGATAGCGAAAACCAAAAAACAAGTGTCATCACCTTCTTCTTCTTCTTTCCCTGATTCTGTTGGTTCCATCTCTTCATTCATACCTTGATCCGTGATCTCCCAATTTCTCACTTGGTTCGTTCACTCCACTCTCCTCTCTTTTCTCTGTTTTGGTCTCAATCTTCTTCACATAGTTGCATCTTTTATGTGATTATTAGTCCCGTTATATGGTCGTTGCTGTATTACATGTATGTCTGCGCTTGTTTGAGTAAATTTCATGTTTTGGGTGGTTCGAATCTGCGGAGTTTATGTTTATTTTCTGTAGTTCTTTCTGATTTCATTTGGGTGTTGACTGATTTATATGCTTGTTATGAATATGAATGGGTTTGACCATTTTGATCTGTTTAAATTAGTCTTTTGACTTGAAGTCTCAGAGAGGCGCCTCCATCTCCATGCAAGAGGATTTTCAGTTTCTGTGTTATTTGTTCACTGCCCTTTTGAACTTTGTGTATGATTTGTTGAGTGAATGTACAAAACCCAAAATATCAAAATTTGTAACAAGTTTTGTGAAAATTGAGCTTGACCCCCTACTCATCTTTTTGTACAGGGAACGTTTACAGTGTCACTTCATATAGCCTTATGCATCATAAGTCGTATGATTTACACTTGAAGCATGTTCTATGGATAATATCTGGCAACTGTTGCATAAGTATTTAAGTTTTGGTTGACCCCCTCCCCATATTTTTGTACAGGGAACGTTTACATTGTCAATTCATAAGATTTTTTTTCTTGCAAAGAAAGTTTTGTCCTGGATGAGATGATTGATTGTTCTTGCCGTTTACTCTGCTTAAACAACATCAATATATTGCAGATTTGTCCTAGGCTGGGATTGCTTGAGTAGGTGGGAAATGGAAATGTATTTGAAAGGTGAAGGTTTATTCCAACAAGATGTATCATATCCAAATGCATTTCCCTCTTCCCCTATCAAAACAAGGATAGCCTTGGTGACAATCAAGCACAAATGCAGAAACCAATTAAGGGAGGGATCAAAAGTGAACAAACTTTAACATACATAATTATAAGATTAACAGGGTGGGGGTTCTGGGCCCTTGCATGCCCCTCCTTGGGTCTGTCTCTGGTGACAATCAGAACTCATTACCTATTAGCATGTTGCTAAAACACCATAGTGTTTGTTTGGACTTCAGGGGTCAGACTTCTAATTTTCCCTGACATGTCTTCCTTCTTTTCTGCTCTGTACTAAAATTTAATATCTTTCTTCTATTTATTTGTTAATAGTGTATGTGGGGAGTAGTAGTACCAATCTTTGCATCTCAATGTTTTGCATTTATTATATTTTCTGTTAGAAGTGTATTAGTAGTCAACTAATTACTGGCTATTTTCTTTGTGCTTTTGTGTTTTCTACTTTGCCATGCATAATGCATAAATCCTGTTAAATAGGTTCAGACCTTTTAAACTACTAATAATTTTATTTTTCTTAGAAAGTATGAAGAAAGAATAGATAAGTAATGGCAGGAGCAGAAGCAAGGGCTCTGTGGCAGAGAACTGCTAATCGTTGCTTTGTCCAAGAAGATGCAAAAAGAGCTCCCAAGTTGGCTTGTTGCCAATCTTCATGTGCAACATCAAAATCAGTTGATACTGGACCTGCCAGTACAGCAGATGAATCTGATCATAATACAGTTAATGTTACCCATTTTAACAGGAAATCGTCAATTTCTAATCTATCATCAGACTGTAGGTGGTGGTTGCATTCACAACCTAATTATGGGTATCAAAAGGGTTTAACATATGAACAGTTAAATGCATTAGAGGATGAGGTAGAAACTTTGTTAGCTAGTGATTTAAGTAAGAATTCTGAAGAATTTCATGAATTAATGGATGTGATGGAAAAACATGAGACAATGGAAATTGATTGTGTTGGCTGCTCTGGATCCTCCAAGAAAGCAGATGATTTTTCCTTGGAATCAGATTATTCTTGGATTGAAAGTGATAAGGCTGAGCCATGGTGGCGGACTACAGATAGAGATGAATTAGCTTCATTTGTTTCACAGAAATCTCTCAATCATATTGAAAATTGTGATCTTCCCCCACCACAGAAGAAGCATCTTAGAGGGCACCCATGTGCTCATGTTAATAATGACAAAATAAAGACAGCATCTTATGACTGGGAAGCCAAATCCAGAAGCTTTTCCAATTTGACAGGTCATACACCAGGAAGTTTAGATTCAAGATTGATGCATAAGAATCATGGTCATTCTACCAATGAAGGACTTCTATATTTTGCTTCTGACAAATGTTCAAGGTATTTTGCTATTAATGTCAGATGATTGCATTAGTGCCTTGTGTGGCTAAAATTTGCACTCAAAATCTTTAGCCAAAACAAGTTGACAAATATATTCAGTGTTACTCTGTACAGGATTCAACTTCTCATGACTTTTTTCTGAGTCTCCTGCATGCTAGTATTTTTCTTTTCTTTTTTTCAAGTAGAACTCATGTAGACTTTGTGCTTTTGATTTGTTTAATATTTGTTTGGGCTTGCAACATTGTTGCAGTCATACCCCCAAGCATGAGGATGTCAAAAAGAGTCAACAAAATTTTGATGGAGACCCCAGTAAAGCTCAACTAATGGAAGCATTGTGTCACTCTCAAACACGTGCAAGGGAAGCAGAGGAAGCAGCAAAAAAAGCCTACGCAGAGAAAGAGGATATTGTTACTCTCATTTTCAAACAGGCTTCACAACTTTTTGCCTATAAGCAATGGTTACAATTTCTGCAGCTGGAAACTCTTTGCATTCAGATTAAGAGCAAGGATCAGCCAATCTCTACTCTCTTTCCAGTGGCTCTTCCATGGATGTCATATGAAGGTAGAAGCTCACGGAAGAGGAAGCAGAAAATATCCAATTCCAAACAAGGAGAAAGGAAAGCCAATTCAAAATGTGATATTACAACATATGCTGTTGCCTTTGCTTTAGGATTGAGTCTAGTTGGTGCTGGCTTGCTTTTGGGATGGACAGTGGGTTGGATGTTGCCCCGTTCATAGTTCTGTAAGATTTGGATCATAGTCCTGCATGTCATAAAGATTGATAAACAAAGGAAATGGATTCAAAAGGGAAAGTGGCCCCAATTGTTTTATCGGGTATCTATGTAATTTTGTAGCTTTGTTAGTGCTTCTTATACTCTAAATACTAAGTTGTGCTTTTGTATTGAATCTGTTTTGTTAATGTGATGATGTACATAAATCTTTGTGTAGATGATTCGAAACAACTATTTTTCTTTAAATACCTCCTTGAAGTAGATTCCAAGCTACAAAGTGCCAAACACTTTATTTCAGTGACTAACTACTCTAATAAAAATGTTTGGGATGACTCTTTGTTGAGGAGCAAGGGCAACATCTTGAAGGACATAACCTGTGGCTGTGGTGAAATGTGAGTATATTTTGTTTTATGCGTATATTCTTATTTATATGTCAATATTTTTTTTTATGCCTATATTCTTATTTATACGGATCGTACCTGTATTAAACTAACATTCTGACCAAGTCTAGTCAATAATGGGCGGCCTCAACAATTTTATTATTTCATATTAACAAATAATTATGACTATAAATATATCTATCACACTTGTCTTACTCTTTAATCATTAATTAAATTGTATATTTTTCTATTGTGTGGAATAATTAGTGTAGGATAGGATTGTTATAGCATAAACTTGACTAGTAGTCTCGAATTTAAGTTTTACATATACAATTGTGATAAAAAAAAACCCAAACAAAAAACTACTTATAGCCTTTTTATATATGAGTTACTTTTTGGAAAGCAATTATCTCCTATTCGTGACTTAAATATTTATTTTCAACTCAATTTTTATAAATTAACTCGAATAAATTATGTGAAGGAATTCTCAATTCAAAATTTATTGAGGAAAACATCAAATTTCATTTAATATAAAAAAAAACTTTCTAGTCTTTACATATTATAAAAAAAAATTAAACTTGATTAAAATTTCACTAATTTTATGGTTGTTGAAGTTCTAAAATTATTTCTTATCAGAAATTTATTGTAAACACTCAAATATAATAGAAAATAACAATTCGAGGATTTAAGTGTAGAACGGGACTAATAAGATTATAGTTACATAAATTAAAAAATATTTAATTTAATTGGCTCAGATAACTCTGGAATCAAAATCTCGTATAATGTTATTTGACAGGATTAAAAATATGATTAAGTCTTTATCTTTTGAATTCATATGCCTTATATATTTTACTTAATATTTCCTAATTCTATTTAATTTATCCAGAGATTATAATTAAAGACGTCCCACACGTCATATGGAGAGCTAAAACTTAAAATAAAAATGGTAAACAACTTCTCCTGCCCAATACAATACTATTTCCTTTGTTTGCGCCCTCGTTGTCCTCCAAATCGTACAGCGGAGAGGAATATGGGCTCAATATGTCAGTTTGGGTCAGAATTGTGGGCTGTTTGTGTGGCCAGCAAGGGATTTTGTTCTTGCAAGCATTTTTCCAATTCACCAAAAGTAAGAGGGAAAAATAAAAATATTCTTACATATAACTACTTAGGACACGTTATATTAAAAATATGTTTCACCAAATAATTTACAATTAATTATTTATGTAAGTTTTGAAGCTATGACTTTTATAGGTATTAATTATGTTAAAAAATAATTAATATAACACTTAAATTTATAATGTATATTTTATATATATATAAATTTATATAATAAAATTTATAATAATTAATTTCAATCTAATTTCTATAGGCTATACGGAAAAGAGAAAACAAAAAAGAATGAAAAAGAAAAAGTAAAAAGAAATAAAGTTAAAAAAAATTAAAATAAATTGGGTGTAGAAAATTTTTAATAGTATTGGAAGAATAAACCAGAAGGCATTTGTCCGGATTGATGGGCCGAACTTGTAGGGCAATTGAGATGGAAAAATAATAAAAAGAAAGAGAAAAACACAGGAGAAGAGAAGAGAGTAGAAGATACGAAGATTTGAGGCATTTATATAATCGAAATTGGAAGCGAGGAAGGAAAATCGAAATCGAAAATGGCAGTAATGGAGAGGTTGAAGATGTTCGTCGTTCAAGAGCCAGTTGTCGCCGCTTCCTGTCTCATCGCTGGCTTCGGTATTCCCAAAACCCTAACATTAGCCCTTTCCCTTTTGCTAATAATTTCGTGTGATGGTGCTGATTGTTTTAGCTTTACAACTGCATTTAGTTATTGGGATTCAGTCTTGTGAGATTGATGGAATGCTCCACTCAATTTTCGGAAATGATAGAAATTTGTAATTTTAGTATTTCAAAGGTTCGGAAGCAGATTTTATCTTAGATTCGATTTTATCTGATAACCTGCACGTTCAGCATGTACATTGTTAACTGCATGAGTGTCACTTACACCTTGCTAATTATGTCCCGAGCTCGTGCAATCTGTTTTCATTTACTTGTTTCTGTTTGTTTGCGTGTGATTTTAGTGTGAATTCTGCTACATTTGCACTTCTTGAAATTGTGAATGTGGATCTTAATTATCCTTTAATCCAGCCACATTGTTATACCATTTTGATCACAATCATGAAAATAATTCTTCTTGTTATAGCCAGAAATTTGCTTGAGCTTTTATTTGCTGATGCTTGGCATGCTCATTTAGAACACAATCATGGAAACAATCTTTCTTGCTCTAACCTGAATTTTTTGTGCACCTAACTGCCTGAACCTTCTATGCCTTTTACCTGATAAGACAACATGACCAATACGACTGAATTGAAATTGCTCTTCAAATATCCTTTTGTAAAATTAAGGCTAAAAGTAAAAACGTAGAATTCTGTTTTCTGTGATCCTAGTTCCTTTCTTGTAGTTTCCCTCTTTATGCGTTAGGAAGAGCAGAATGCTAGTAAGAGAGGTTTGCTTCTGGTTTTAAATTTTCTTTTGATTAATTAATGTTCTCTATAACCAGTGTATGCTGTGTCACGAGCCTACTCAAGTTTAGATTTAGTTTAAAATTGAACGTATTTCTCTTTGGATATAGTCATTTTCTACTGACAAGCTATTCACTTAGTATGCTGTGTAATCCTCCTCAGGTCTTTTTCTTCCTGCTTTTGTGAGGCCCATGTTGGATTCATATCAGGCAACCAAGCAACCTCCTCAACCTGCTTTAAGCGATGTGAGTACTGCTTTTGACAATAACTGTAATAAATATATAAAATATTTTGTTTCATCGCTGGTAATAGTATTCTTCATACTAAAATTCTTTATGGTGTTGCTTATGCCCTCAAATCTAAAGGTTCAGACTCCAGAATAATCTTCCATTGCTTCCAATTTCAGCATAGTCTAGAGAGAGTACTCTGTCCCCTCCTTTTTTGAATAACATATAATTAGAGCCTTAATGAAAGGCTGTATTGAAACAAACGAGTTTCAGCATCAGAGTGTATGCGGCTGGGTTTTGAAAACCATCCGTCACTTTCTTTTCATCCACTCATACAACATGAGACAAACCTTCCTGTTTTTTTAAGTGCCCTCCTCAATTGATGCTAACCAGTCATTAGTAGCAAGAATTGCTCGTTTTGAAGGGTCTTTACTCTTTAGAGCATCTCGTATGGGAGTTGCATATGGGATTCTTAAACTTAAAACAAGTTCTTATGCTGTTTTACCATTGAAGCAACTGACGTGAGAATTCTCATATAAGAACCGTTCCTTATTTAAGCAACCATTCTGAACAATTCTTAAAAATTGAGACAAATGTATGGACCCATTTTAAGTTTTTAAGGATTGCACCAATAGAAAGAAAACTCGTTGAAATTCTACAATCCCATGTGACATTATAGGGCCAACCAAAAAATGAATAAAGCAACTCCGCTGTAGTTGCCCAATGAAGATGCTCGAATGTGTTTTCTGCCTCCTACCACCACATTTATGATTTCCTGATATGGTGTCTTTCTCATTGCAGGTGGTTGCAGGTATGACTGGAAAAAAGTAAAGGTGATTTACTTGACAGATACAAGTGCAAATTTGCTAATTTCCTTGTTTGAACTTATTTTAATTCTCAAATGTGAGAGAAATAAGAGTACTGAATATTGGATCTAGCTTCCGTGTCTGACGATGTCTATTTGTTCCGGAATCATTCAGTGGTTTCACTTCATATTAGTTTTGGCTGAGTTGTGGTTGAAATGTCAGTTTTTCTGCCGCTTGATTAATTCGGCCTGTACTAGCAGATACGATTTCTGAAATTGTTTCTATGGATCAATGTGAAGTATTTTTAGATACGTAAACACATGAATGTTGTTTAGTATTTGAGTTAGTTGGCATTGAAATATTAAAAACACTATTATCATGAGGTTTAGGCGGTCCTCTTGAATACTGAAAACTTAAAGGAGAGACTAGCACCCTAAAAAAGTAAAAATATTCGTGTTAATTAATTAGTTTATATTTTGTTTGGCACAGCCAGGTCCTTGCGTTTTTTTAATTATTAAATTTTTGTTTAAATAACTAATAATTAAAATTCAGTTGAATTTCATAAAAATGCTAATTAATTAAAATCAAAAATGAAGAATTGGGTGTGACGTTATTAGCGAGGTTTGTAATTTTATGTAGTCTATTTTTTAGCCCCAATATAATAATTAAAAAGGTGATGTACAATACACAACTATAGTCCTAAATGTCATTTTGAAAAACAGCACTTATATTTTGTATTTTAACTTATTGGCGTAATTGGATATTTATTGACGTAAACAAGGAAGAGTTTATGTTGGTGATAGATTACACTTTGCAAACACTAGTTAACAATGAAATATATACTATTGATAAATAATTATGCAAGGAAAAAGAGATAAAAGAAGAAGTAAAAATAACAAAAGATAAATAAGCTGAAATAAATGTGCGGCAAAGAAATATGTCAATATACAAAATAATTGTATATAAAAAAATATTGATGTAACATTAATTAAGAAAAAAGTAACAAAAATGATTAAGATAATTTAAACATGTGTAAGGAAGAATCCTAAAAATACCAACAAAAAAAAGTTGATAGCGTGATTTTTAACTTTTGTGGCATTCAGCCCGTCTCCAGTCATAAAAGATAGAGAAAGACCAAGATATAAAAGAAAATTATTAAAAGAAACTTTATAATGAACAATATGTGTAAAAAAATAATACTTAATTAAGCCTAATGAGCTCACTTAATAGCATAAAGTTATCGTTGATATTGTACCGACAATCCATTAAGGAACTTGTGATGTGTGTGTCCATCCATATCATATTCCCGGGGGGCCGGGGCACACCGACAGAGGTGTGAGCAGTGACTAACAAATAATGGCTGCACAAACTGAGATAGATACCAACTTCACTTCAATTAAGAGCAAATATTCTAGCGAGCATGAATTAAATAAGCTGTACAACTTTCACCATCCAGGTTACAAGCATGAATGAACTAGTTAACCCAAAGTTTTGCACTTAGCAGTATAACAAAAGAAACAGGCTTTCTGTCTGACACCCCTTCTATAATTAGGATATCATTGTCATCTAATTAAGTAAAAAAATATGGTACAGATTCAGTGGATAATTGATTTTTGTCCAGACGATGCTGTCCATGAAAATAAAATTAGAACCTAAGTCCACTCCCATTTTTCTTCTTCAGTTTTTTACTCTTCCATGGAACTACCTGCTTCAAACCTTCACAAATACTTGTCTGCAAATAAAAATTTAAAGGAACCCTTCAATTGTGATAACAGATCTGATATAAAATAATTTTGAGACACAAGTCACACAACTTTTGTGATGCAAAACCCTTCAATTTTTAGATTTTTATCCTTCAACTTTTCAATGTATAGTTACTACACTCAAAAGAGCAACTTTCTTTTGGGTAACTAACTAAAAGCAACTTTATTCAAGTGAAATCATCCCTCGTGTGTGTGTATATATATATATATATATATATATATATATATATATATATATATATATATATATATATATGCTTAAAAACAAAGTCCCAAGTGAAGCACTATACATCTATAGTGTGTAACATAACCCAAATAAATACAGGATGAAGGAAGAGTTAGTTAAATCTTACCCAGAGGCGAGAATTGGCAGAACGTTTCATGTTTGGGACGTCGGTGTCTAAAGAGGAAGAAGGAAAGACATGGCTGGCACCAGTGACCTCTCTTTTATTGAGTTTGAAGGCTTTTTTCCTCCAAGAACCAAACCAGCAATAGTCATTGGCTTTGGTGAGAACCATGGCACCAAGCAGCTTTGTATCCGAACCATAGCAATTGTTGGTGGAAACCTTAAAGACAGTGGCGGGAGAAGGTATGAGCAACCTGGGAGGAAGTTCTAAGCACTTGGGCAACAAGTCAGGGGGGTTGGAGAAAGGCACGAGGGCAGTGGATGGCCTTGGTTTTCCGGGCACTTGTTCCCACCGAAATGGGACTGATGCTAAGGTCTCAAGTGGAGGAGTGGCCATTCCTGATCTCTCTGTCTCTGGAGACTGTATGGAGAACAAGGGTAGCCTTGCTATGCTCCTCTGCTCCTCTCCCATTCTCTCTCCCACGCCACAACAGGAGAATCCCTTCTTATCCCTCAAGCCTCAAACTAACTTACTTACACCTACCCATTAGGTACTCTCTATATTTGTCATAATATGTACCCGCCACCCCCAATTATACCCACACACTATCGCTATGTTGATTCCACTGAAACTAATAAATTATACTTGATATGCTGAGTAAGATATTCAATTAAATTTTAATTTTTTGGATTTAAAAACATAGTTAAAAATAGATGCTGCGAAAAAAATTAGTCTGGTTTCATGACAAACATCGACCATCTGACACTTATAGTTTAGTGAAAACAAAATGTTAGTTGTGTATTTTATTAAAATCAGCATAAGACGGAAATTATTGGGATAAAATGTTAATTTTCATTAAATATATTCTTAATATCTAAGTTTTGTTGAATAATATAAGATAATAACATCAAAGAACAATGATATGAAATTTGCAAAAGAGGAAGGAGTAGTCATGATTGAGTATGGTACGTTACTCTTCCTTCTTCATTAAGGAGTGTATTTTATAGTTTTTTTTTTCTTTTATTTTAACTTGAATAGTCTTTTTTTATATAAAAATTAATTATGTTTTTAGTCTATGGAAATTTTATGTTTTTACTATTTAACTGTTTATAATCATTGATGTTTTTGTCTGTTTATGATTTTAATTCTCATTGAATTGAATGTGTTGTTAATCAATAATGTGACAATTATAAAGATGATTGTGTGTTAAATGATTATGACAATTAAAACCACCAAAAAATACTAAATTGACTTGTTTAAAATATGTTAAACAATTTCTAATGGTTTAAGTTGCTTCTCATTTTAAATTCTCAACTCACAACTTCTTCAAATTATGGGATTGAGTGTGATTTTCTCAAACTTAGAAGAGATTGAGTGTTATAATTACCCTTTCTATAATTAAGATTCGAATATATACTTGAACCTGCTAACATCAATCTCAATTAGATATAACTCTTCAACCCCTAATTTCACTAGTTATACTGCAAATGACCCTCTTTATTCCCGGAAAGGTCACTGGGTATACTGATGAAAGAACTAAAGATATCAAGTTGGAAAAGACGCTTAGTCTAGGCTATCTAGCCATCTCTTCTCTATTGACCTTGTTTATTTTGTTTTCTCCGGAATGACACATTACTGATGTATAAGAATTTATAATATATTAGTTGAGGTGACCGTTATTAATTCTTTCAATTCTTAATATTTATTTTCTTGAAATATAATAATTATAATTAGCAATTAATTTTTTAACCATTAGATTTTAAGAAAGTTAATGATTAAAATAAAAAGTACTTTTTTTAAAATTATTCTTAGAGTGTGTTTGGATGAGGCAATTTAAAATTCTAGAATTTTAAATTTTGAGAATTTTAAATACTTTCATTTAAATTTTTTTATTTTTAAAATTTTGTATTTGGATACAACTTCTCCCTTCAACAATCACAGAATTACCACCAAATGATAGTCCCAAATTTCAAACCAAAACCAACAAGTCAAATCCTAGATTTCGACATGGCAGACCCATTCCGCTGGGACCCATTCTCGCACTCCATAGCCTCTCGATGTCCATCATCTTCGCCACCATATTCGCCGGCCTCTTGGTCTCCGCCGCCGTCAAAATCAGAGAGATGTGGTGGCTCTGGCGGCGCTACAAGATCCCGCTCCAGTGGCTGCTATGTTTCCCTCTTGGGACGCATCCCTCTGATTGTGTTTTCTTCTGGTCCTACGTTTTCTACCTCTCACATTTCCTTCACATGTTGAGAACAGTCATCGTCGTCCTACGACGTCGTAAGCTCGTTTTCTTTCAACTCTTCTACCACACGATTTCCGCCTTCATGTCTTTCCTATGGCTCGAGTTCTCGCAATCTTTCCAAGTTCTCGCAATCCTCTTCACCACGCTCACATTCTCCGTTATGTACGGCTATCGCTTTTGGACATCAGCGGCGGCCTCTGATGGATCTTGTAACGATGCTTGACGTTGGCAACAGTATGAGCAGCGCGAAACTTCACATGCTAAAGTGCGCGATGTGGTTGGTTATATCTTCTCTCGGCGCGGCTAACGAGCTCGCCGTCGTGGCTTCCGTGGCTAATTCCAAATGGTTGTTATTGCTGCGAAGAATGACGAACTAGAGAGAGAGAAAATTCAAGAGAGAAGAGAGAAGATGAACTAGAGAGAGAGAAAAGTTCAAAAGAGTCGGTTCAAATTCACTTCCTTGAAGATAGAATTTCAAATTCTATTCTTTCAACTAACTAAAATTCCTTTTAAAATTCTAAAATTTTGAATTTTTTTTACTAAAATATTCAAACAGTTACTTTTAATGAAAAAGAATTTAAAATTTAATTTCTTATAAAAAAATACATTACGTAGTTAAATTATCCTATTCAAACACACTCTTAGAGTAAATTAATCTCTACTTATATTAGTTTGTAAAAATATTTTAAGGGATTTTCATAGAATATCATATTTAAATATCTCTTTAATTAAATACCATAGAAGTTGACATTAACTACAAGAATGATGACATATACAATGCAGCAACAACTTCATTTTTGCACTATAACAAAATGTTATTTTTTGCTTGCCAAATTCGATAAACAACTTCAACAAACCAAATTTGATAAACCACTTGCTTGCCAAATTATGTGGTGACAGTAAAGACCTCTTCGTTTCTTGCTTGCCGAATTTGATAAACAACTTCAGCAAACCAAGTAGGTCATTCTATGCCCTCTCTGAAATCAAATTAATTAATCTTCATCCATATGTTCAAATCCAAGTTGAAAAAATTATTACAAATTTGGTTCACTTGACAAGCTTCCAAAACCAGTATTGTGGAGGAAACCCGTAAAAATACCTCATAGTTTTACATTCATGCTGCCGTCAAGCAAAGCGTGAACATACAATTTCGTGACCGTAGTGGTAAAACTATGTATATACCAAAAAATTTCTGAACAAAATTAAGTGTTGGGTCGTTTCCCAACACGGAAAAAATGATGTGCCAAAAATTATGATAACACAAGAATGAGCATTGTAATTTCATTTAGTGTGAATTCCATGTAATGTGAGTAACAAAAAGCGTTAATCCAGTAACATAACTTCTTTCCATAAAACATTAGTGGCGGTTTGAACATTAGACAAATTAATTCCATCCACCTAATTTTGGTACCAATTCGTGTCATTGTCGTTGGTAATATCATTTCCCAACAAGAACATTCATTCAAGCAGAAAATGCCTAACCGTATGTTCTAAAAATTATTATATATAATAATTTCTAATCGTTGATAGTAAAAATTATTTATGCTATCAGTATATCTATATTATAGAAAGCTTAACTTTAGCATGAGTATATAAAAATGTTAGGAAGAAGAACGACGTATTAATAATTTGAAGTCTAGCCAATCCCAATCAATGATAGGAATAGCTCGGAAGAACACAAAATTCTTATGCGTAGTCTCACATTCATTGCAACTTAATAAACATTAGGCACTCACCACAAAACAATAGCCAATTAAATGCAACAAAATAAGTACTCACTTTACAACATCTACTTGTTTTTGAGATGACAATCATGTTAATTTTCACTATCAAATAGGGCCCCTCCAGAATTCGGCTAGGGCTAGAAATATTAATATTATTATGGAACTTTTCCCTTCATCCTTCCCTAAGACATAAACAAACTAAATAAGCTTACATTATTTTTGGCAAGTCTATATATATTATTTTTTAAAACAAAAATATTCCTTGTCTCTAACTTAAAAATAAATAAAAATAGGGATTTGACTTTTTTTAAGTGAACAAGAGTAAAATAAGTAATTTTAGTCATTAATAAATAAAAAACCGACAATTGATATTTGAATGTATTCATAATTTTGGTAACTCGTTATGCATGTGCACATAATATAAATTTTTTAAAAGGAGTTGAAGCCAAAGGATTCATAGATATCTTTTTATTTTTAACATAAAGAAAAACATTACGATTTTTTATAAGCAAATAAAAGCATTCAAGATAAAAGATAATAAAATAACAAACAAATTAATAATTAAAAAAATACTAAAAATGACCAGAAAAGTAAGAATATGCAAAATCCAAATATTTACTACTTGATTAAGTTGTCATGATTGATGAAGTCTTTGAATAAAAATATAAGAAAAGGAATATAAAATCTTTTATGATTTTAATTTCTTTAGGCCCATAATCATAGAGCCCATATGTATGTTTTGATTTTCTCAACGCGCGATGACGGAAATGAGTAGTCGTTCAATACTCCCTCAAGATCAGATTGTGGAAATTCTCTCATGGCATCCGGTGAAGGTTCTGATGCGATTCAGGTGCGTTTCTAAGACCTGGAATTCTCTTATCTTGAACCCGACCACAAGGGTCATGTCTCAAGATTCCCCACGCATCCTTCTCAATTCAAGCAACTATAAGACTGGTCGGAGTTCTTTCAACTTTGGATTTGGGTACGATGATCGCAGTGGCACTTTCAAGGTGGTCGAAGTTCTATGTGACATTAAATCACAACAAAGGGTGGTCAGAGTCCATTGCTTAGGCGACACTTGTTGGAGAAAGACCTTAACTTTCCCTGCTGTTCCCTTTCTAGGATATCGTGGATGCTTTGTGAGTGACACTATCAACTGGATAGCAATTCCTAGTTTGAGTTCTACTACTCAATAGGTAAATCAATGGAGAACTGTTACTGTCAATCAGTTAGTGATTTTTTCATATGATCTGAAGAACGAGACATACAAATATTTGTCGATGCCTGTTGGTTTAACTGAGAGCCTTCTTACTGATCATCAGCCTGATCTTGTGGTCTTCAAGGGTTGCCTGTGTCTATCACATGAACACATGAGAACCCATGTGCTTGTTTGGCTAATGAGGGAATTTGGAGTTGAAAATTCTCGGGTTCTGTTGCTGAATGTAAGTTATGAGCATCTTCAACTTCGTCAGCATCCTTCATTGACACCTTTGTGCATGTCTGAAAATCAAGATGTCCTGTTGCTAATTAACGATTTGGAACAATTTATTCTCTACAATCGGAGAGATAATAGAAGAGACCGTGCTGAAGATCTTGTTGATGACAAACATATAGGATTCTGCTACGATTTTGATCAAAGCTTTGTTTTGCCATATTCAAATTAAGCTCCGCTTCATTTGCTTATATGACTTTTTTTTATGTTAAATTATGTAAGCTCCCCTGCATTTACTTATATGACTTTATGTTAAATTATGTAAGCAGTTTCAGAACCTTACCATTTAATTTATGAACAGGACCAAAAAGAGCTCAATAGTTTTGGTGGTTTCTTAGTTTGATTAATTTTTGGGTGACTATGTTGGCTAGTATTGCTAATGGTTGAATTTCTTTGGATTGAATGAATTTATTTTACTTTATATCCATAATAATAGTAAGCTAGTACATATACTCCAGAAAGGAAATTCATTCTCTTTCAAATATTTGATTCTTGGGTTGGTCTTCAAACAACTTTTAAAAAAATGCAGAAGAAATACAAAAGGACAGTTTTTTCTACAATAATTTCTAGACTTTGTTCACTCCTTCACTTGAAAAACCATCAGTGCCAGTTTCTGCTGTAGTTTTCAGCTATTCCTTAGAAGCTAATTGAGTGCCTTATAATTTTTTTTTTTGCCTATATATGTACTAGCCAACCAGAAAAATTCACAAGCTCAAACTCAAGTGCAAAAATAAGTCAATCAAATGATCACATTTTTTTCGTGAAAAAGAATGAATAAAACATGACACAAAGCATAGTAATAAACTTAGACATGCCTGTTTTCTTTTCTTGCAACTACCCGTAGATCTTATCTTGCATGTTCTGTTCTCTTACTTTTTGAATATAGAAAAGAACATCCATCATCTAGTGTGTCAATGAAAGGAAGGGAGCTTGTCCACCTATTTTTCCAAGGCCTTATTTTCTCAAGCCATATACAAGGGGTCGGTAAGTTGTCTATGATTTAGTTAGATAGCAGATGGTTGACAACTTGTATATGTGCCTTAGGCTCTAAAAGTTCCTATCAATCCAATGCAGTATTAACTGTTAACTTTTATTTAAGGGTAAATAATACTCACTCGCTTCAGGTTAGGCAAAATGACAGTCCCCTATTCTTAATCCAAAATAACACACCATCCCAATCCCATGAAATCTGTTAACCTTGAAGGTTTATTTTAGCCATATTGCTAACCATAGTTACTCTAATATCTCCTATCACTTAACTAAGGCGGTCCCTCTCACACACGACACAACCAATCTATGCTATTAGGGGATTCCATTCAAAGCACATTCATCTCTCTGTTGTGATTCCATTCGAAGCACATTCTTCAGGAAGCAGAATTCTTTTACCCATTGTGACTTTGTTTAACTTGTTATTAGTTGTAAGTGGTGAGCCCAAATGCTTTATTTGGGTGGGGTTCGAGTGCTTAGATTCTTTCTCTTTAATAAACTTTCAAATTGACTCCTTATAATATTCATTTCGAGACATTTTTCTTTCCTTTAATGGCGGACTCCTTACAACAGTGCACTATCAACCATTTTATTTTTTCATTTTCGTTGTTTAACTTGAGTTGAAATAGCATATTCTGTCAGTATATTTTAACAGGGTTTATGGGATTGGGTAGAGCATTATTTTGTGACATTTTGTTCTGTTTGTTAGTTAAGTGGAATGCATGCTTGTTACCTCAGAATTCAGAATAAGTTTTAGCTGTTCAATTTGGCGTGTCAATTACTGCAAATGACCCCAGGAGGACACTAGGTTTACTGATGAAAGAACTAAAGAAATCAAGTTGGAAAAGACGCTTACAAACCCCCCAGTCTAGCCATCTCTTCTCTGTTGTTTAGTTTGTTTTCTTCGACATCACTGATAAATAAGTCTATTATCATTAGTTATAATCAATTTTATCACGTGTTTGGAGGTCAACAAAAGTTAGCTGCTACTCCTGTTTTATAGCATGCTCACGAGAACCTATACATTAGTTCTGGGTTCTTTATGAAACATTATATCAATTCAAGTTTTACGAGATTTTAAGTAATTAAAGGATTATACATGTGCAAATGCGAGATGAAAATGCAAAACAACTATTTTTATGATCATTTAACTCGTGATTTTTGTATGTTATAGCAAGACACTTCTTTTTGAAAGATAATCTAATAATGCTCCATATAAAACACTAATAAATAATCAAAAGACAATAGTAAAATCAAAAGAAAACTTTCAAACATTCATTTATTAAAAATAAAAGCAAGATTTATATCGTCAAAAACTCAATTGTCAACATATACCATTGAAAAGTTTATACATTTCATCAAATAGGTAGTAAGCGAATACGAATAGTCATTAAATCTCCAAATTAGAACATGATTGCATATTCAACCCAAACATAGATTAACGTCATTAAATCCCTAAATAAAATCATGATTGAACATTCAAGCCAAACGCATAATAGACTCAAAGCAATACCTAAAAACAAAGGATGTGTGAAGTAACACTGACAAATATTGAAAGATAAGTCACGTAAAACATATTCATAAACTATTATTAACTGTTATATTTAAGATAAATGAATGGTCTATATTAAGAGTAACTCTTTACGCTTCGTCTTGGTATGAAACTAAGTGAATTCCTCCTTTACAATAATTTTATGATATATTAGTTGAAGAGGGATCTACTTACTCACAGAATAACTCTTTTAGAACTATTTTGCATTCTTATAATTTATTATTTTAAAATCTAATGATTGTAAGAATTATTAATTTTGTCTGTTAGATTAAAAAAAATGAATAATAAATTAAGAAATGAATGGATCTCTCCTCATATTAGTTTATAGAAACATTTTAAGGGATGATTTCCATAGGGTGACGACCACCTTAAAGTTGTAAATCAACTTCCTCACATGTAACATGTAACTGTTATGGAGTGAATAGGGAAGGGGAGTGTAAGCCTTGTTTCGAGGTCAAGGTCCCTCCTAAGGATCAAGTCTACTCAAAAGGGTAAATTCTGCGCGCCTTTATTCATTCACGGAAGGTTCTCTTTATACACTGTGTTCATGCGTGCATCTGTACGTAACTACTTACAAGTGGTTACAACGAACTTAACGGCCTTGTAACTAACTAACAGCCATGTTCTATTGCTTACACGTAGTCTACTAAGTATCTAGGTTTTGATACTTCTCTTCGTGGTCTTCCTGTAGTAGCTTCCATGGTTACGGTGTCTGCTGCCTCAGCGTCCTCATCATTACCCCGACCTGCAAAGATCACCTTGTCCTCAAGGTGATGAGACCGGCGAATGTCGTCCCATACTTCCCAAGAAGAATCTTCGGGTGTGAGACCCTCCCACTGCACCAAGACGAGACGAGTTGGAGGTTGGGTAGAGGAATCCATGCGTGAGTCAAGAATGGTCAATGGCTTCATGATGGGTTGGTTCTGAACCGCGTCCGGTGGAAGAGTGGAAACTGGAAGGTCTAAGGGACCGTGGTGAGGGCGTAACATGGAACAGTGGAAGACGGGATGGATCTTAGAAGCCTCGGGGAGTTGCAACCGATATGCCACCGTACCAATTCGTTCAAGTATGGGGAACGGGCCGAAATAGCGTTTGGTGAGCTTGCTGGAGGTTTGATCTCGTAAGGAATGCTGACGATGAGGACGAAGGCGAACATAGACCAGTTGGCCCACTTCATACTGAACATCACGGCGGCTTTTATCCGCGAAAAGCTTCATATTCTCTTGAGCCTTTAATAGCTTCCGACGAAGCGTGGCGTGAATGGCGTCTCGCGTGGCTAGCATGGTATCGACAGCATCATTGCGTGATGACCCCTTGATGTAATTGGAGATGGCCGGAGGAGGCTTACCATAAGTGACCTCGTAAGGAGTGAAGTCGGTGCCGGAGTGCTGAGACGTGTTGTAAGACCATTCAGCTAGGGCTAAGAATTTAAACCAGTTTGCCGGGTTGTGGTGAACGAAGGAACGAAGATATTGCTCAATCGTACGGTTCATCACTTCGGTTTGCCCATCGGACTGGGGATGATACGCCGTACTCATGCGTAACGTCGTCCCACTGAGCCGGAAAAGTTCTCTCCAAAAGGAGCTAATAAAAATGGGGTCTCGGTCGGAAATAATGCTCCGGGGAAACCCGTGTAGTTTGCATACGATGTTAAGGAAGAGGTTGGCGACCTTAAAAGCTGTGTAATGGGCGGGTAAGGCTCCCAAGTGTACTCCCTTGGAGAACCTGTCAACGACGACAAGGATAGTCGTGAATCCATTGGAGCTTGGAAGGTGGGTCACGAAATCCATAGAGAGGTCCTCCCAGATAGTTGAAGGGATTGGGATGGGGTGTAATAGACCAGCACTCTTGCGTGTGACGGGTTTCACTTGTTGACAAGTGTGGCAGTTGCGGACGAAGGTTTTGATATCACGGAGCATATTGGTCCACTGAAAATTTGGACGAAGACGATGAAGTGTTTTTTTAACACCGAAATGGCCCGCGAGAGGGGAAGCATGATATTCATGGAGTAACGCCGGAATGAAGGGATTCTGCTCGTTAATCCAAATGGCCCCCTTGAATAAGACGAAGTCACCCGATATAGAGAAGTCGGGGTGATCGGTGGGTGTCGCTTGGATTGCTTCGCGATGGCGCCGGAAATCTGGGTTCGCAAGTAACGACTGTTTGAGTTGTTGTAGAAACTCAGGGTGTGGAACCGAAAGAATGAGACATTGCCCTTGAGCGGAGTTACTTATACGGGAAAGAGAATCAGCTACTACGTTCGAATTTCCAGCTTTGTATTGAATATCATAGTCAAATCCAAGTAGCTTAGTGAGATAAAACTGTTGCTCCGGAGTTTGGATCGTCTGAGATATTAGTTCTCGTATACTACGATGATCGGTGTAAATGATGAACCGATGACCTAGCAAGTACTGTCTCCACTTGCGGACGGCGGCGACGATAGCATGCAACTCTCGGACATATGCGGAGGCGTGTTGAAGTCGTGGCCCCAGAGGTTTGCTGAAGAACGCTATGGGATGTCCTCGTTGATGAAGGACTGCACCCATAGCATAGCTCGATGCATCTGTCTCTAGCGAAAATGGTAGGGAGAAATCCGGAAGGGCAAGCACCGGCGCGGCTGTCAGAGCTAACTTGAGATCGTGAAAGGCCTTTTGAGACTCCTCGTTCCAATAAAAGGCGTCCTTGCAAAGGAGCTGGGTTAACGGTGCCGCAATGGACGCGTAGCCTCGCACAAATTTCCGGTAGAACCCGGTAAGGCCTAGAAATGCACGGAGGTCTCTTGGAGAGGACGGCCGGGGCCAATCAAGGATGACCTGTACTTTTGAGGGATCTGGTTGTACTCCCGTGCCGGAGATCACGTGGCCTAGATAATCAAGCTGACGCTGTCCAAACAAGCACTTGGATCTTTTAAGAAAGTACTTGGCTTAGGAGAGGGAACGAAAGACGCACTCCAAATGCTGAAGGTGGTCCTGGAGGGAGGCACTGTAAATGAGTATGTCGTCAAAAAATACCGCCGTGAACTTTCGTAAAAATGGTCGGAGCAAGGTATTCATGGCAGCCTGAAAGGTTGATGGGGCGTTACACAACCCGAATGGCATGACCCGATATTCATAGTGCCCTTCATGGGTCCGAAAAGCTGTCTTTGGGACGTCGGCTTCTGCCATCAAGATCTGATGAAACCCTTGTCTCAAATCTAGCTTGGAGAACCACGAGGCTTGGCCTAACTCGTCTAAGAGTTCGTCGATGGTAGGTAATGGGAACCTGTCGCGAACCGTGATGGAGTTTAAAGCTCTGTAATCTACACACATGCGCCATGTCCCGTCTTTCTTCTTTACCAGTAACACTGGAGAAGAAAATGGGCTTCTACTGGGTTGGATTAAACCGGAGTCGAGAAGGGCGGAAACTTGTTTTTCTATTTCAGTCTTTTGGGAGTAGGGGTATCGATATGGTCTGACGTTAATGGGGTGAGCTGATGGAAGTAAGTTTATTTGGTGGTCATGTTGTCGTGGTGGGGGAAGGCCTGTGGGTGCTTCGAATAGGGACTGATATTTGTTCAAAAGTTTATCAATGGCGGGGACGGGGTGAGGGGTGGTGTTTAGCATTTCGGATGAAGGGATGGGTTGTAATGATAGGTGAAAGAGGCCCGAAGTGGATTTGGTAGAGATGAGGCGTCTCACCTGATGGGCCGAAACTGGGCTAGTGTTCACTTGTACGTCTGCACGAAGGTGAATGGGCCTGCCAAAAAGGGTGAATTTCATAGTAAAATCGGTGTAATCCGTAATTACCGGGCCCAACGTTCGCAACCACTCGACCCCCAAAACGACATCGGCACCGCTTAATGGCAAAAGACGCAACGTGACCACGAAGCGGTGCTCTTGAATGAGTATTGTGGTGTCCGGAATCATCTGCTGGCAATCCAATACCGAACCATTGCCTACCATAACCCTGAGGGGCTGTGTGTCGTGTAAGGGAAGATTGAGGAACTTCGCAACTCGAGGTTGAACGAAGTTGTGAGTGCTGCCGCTATCTACGAGAATGGTAACACGAGTTTTGTTGATGAGACCGTATAGTCTGAAAGTGTCCGTAGCAGGAACACCGGCCATGGCGTGGAGACTAATGTGCGGTTGTAGAGGAGTAAGATCAAAGGCTTGAGTAGCTTCGAGTAACGTGTGGTCGTGTTCGGACTTTAATGGAGACGAGGGGTCCGAAGGACTGGATTCCGGTGAGGAGGTTTCATCGGAGTTGGCAATGAAGAAAAGAACTCGTCCCTTACACCGGTGTGAGGAGTTCCACTTTTCATCACAATTATAGCAGAGTCCCTTCTCTCGTCTATAAGCCATGTCTTCTTGGGTGCGCTGAACAAACGGGGCTTTTGGCCGTGGCTGTTGTGACGACTGAGGGTTAGAGGGGGTAGTGTTTGTGGGAGAATGGTTGAAGGGGATGCGGGTGTGCTTGCGTCTATCATTGATCTTATCTTCTTGCAAGCGAGCGAGAGCCGTGGCTTTGGGGAGTGAAGAGGGTTGAAATGCTTGTACCTCACGGCGTATCTCCGGGCTAAGGCCGGAGATGAAACAGCTGAGAAGCACTGATGGCGACAAACCGGTGATGCGATTCGCGAGTTTCTCAAATTCTGTGAGGTATTCTGTAACAGTGGAGCGTTGAGTCAACTTGAATAGGGCACCACGGGGGTCGTCGTAGACTGAAGGAGCAAAACGGGATTCGATGGCTTGGAGAAGAGCTGTCCAAGAGGTGATGAACCCATTCCGGAACATCCACTGAAACCAGCTTAATGCTGCGCCATCCAAGTAAAATGAAGCTACCATGATACGATCTTCTTCCGGAGTACCCTGATAATCGAAAAACTGTGAGATTTTGAAGATCCACCCAAGTGGATCGTGACCGTCAAACCTTGGAACGTCAAGTTTGACCGGTGGCCGCGGCATGGAAGGGGGTGTAGGGGCGGAAGAAGACATATGGGAGAGGCGTTCGCAGATGGCTTCGAACTTGTTGGCCAAGTCGGAATGTTTTTCAGTGAGGGTGGCTATGGCCTCCTCGAGGCGATCTGTGGTGGTTCGACGAGTTCCATGCTCTGCCATGGAGGACGGCAGGTCGGACCAGTGTTATGGAGTGAATAGGGAAGGGGAGTGTAAGCCTTGTTTCGAGGTCAAGGTCCCTCCTAAGGATCAAGTCTACTCAAAAGGGTAAATTCTGCGCGCCTTTATTCATTCACGGAAGGTTCTCTTTATACACTGTGTTCATGCGTGCATCTGTACGTAACTACTTACAAGTGGTTACAACGAACTTAACGGCCTTGTAACTAACTAACAGCCATGTTCTATTGCTTACACGTAGTCTACTAAGTATCTAGGTTTTGATACTTCTCTTCGTGGTCTTCCTGTAGTAGCTTCCATGGTTACGGTGTCTGCTGCCTCAGCGTCCTCATCAGTAACAGTGGGTTCAAAATTCAAGGGAAAAGAAAAGATAAACTAAATAAAAAGGCTAGGTTGTATGCTTTTATGGTGATCTGGCTTATCTTTATCTTCAGTCACGATCATCGATGTTGTCAATCCAAAGTCTACCCTACCGTTGTATTGGATCATTTCTCTCTTTCATTTTTTTAGACTTGAGATTTGCTCCACCCAGATTTGAGATTCGCTTTTCTGCTCGAATGGGGTAGTAAAGATGCCGATGAAGGAAATGGTGGCGACGTTAACAAAGAAGAGAGAGATGAATAATGAAGGGGAGATGTCAGTCACCACATACGACGACAGTTATTTCCGATGATTTTAATATTTTTCATTTAATAATTGCAATAATGATAATAAATAATAAAATTTTAAAATATAATATTAGTTTTTAACCACCACTATTATAAAAATCATAATTTAAAATACTAAAATAATAATTAAAATGTCATTATAAATATTATATAAATAAAATTTATCAAATAAAATTATTATAACATTTTTCATTAATGAATTTAATGTCTTAATTATATTTTTTTGTCATTATGTCTTAATTATGTTAAAGATATAAATAAAGAGATGTAATATTATAATTAAACTTTTCAAAGAAATTAAGGTGATGAGGTGGCACTAATACATTACATAAGACTTACATACAAAAGTTTATTTTAAATTAAAAGATATAAAATATTTTACTCTTTTGGAAGGAAAAAAAATTGACTAACAAGGTAAGACGAGATGTAAGATTTAACTACAGAAATCGTACTTTATATGCTAATATTATATTATATGATAATATGTACGGTTAGGTTGTATGCATAGATGTACAAATAAAAAAAAATACACTAATCACTTATTTGCGTTAATTGCTTCCGATGTATGCATTTAACAATTTCAAAATATAATAAAATTTAATTTTTAGAGAAAACGTGAATAGGGCAAAAACACACAACTTTAAATTCCGTGCACTGAAATCCTACTTTATATAATCCCGTGTGTTTAATTTAAACAAATTGAATACAAAAATATAAAAATTAAAATACAATATTTTATTTTCTGAAGAAAAAAATTAAGAAAGTGCCATGTGGTACAAGACAGACTTGTAAAAATCTTGATTTATTTAATATTATTAGATTATTAGATACTATATAAAAAATAAATATTTGATGTGTAAAATACTACACAGATATGACGTGTAAACACATGATTTTTAATATCTGTTTAAATTTCCAATACCATATATAATTATCTATAGTTTTAAGTGAATTAGTAATATCCTCTAAAAAAAAGGTGAATTAGTAATACATTAATTGGGCGGTGACAGATATTTTTCCCAAATGGGTAATTTATAGGCTTGCAATATTGTTTCAGTGGTGATCCACAATTGCCTTTTCTATCTAGCTATCAAGGTCAGAATGATGCTATCGGTAATTTTATAATATGCTATTATGTATACATTCTAGGGGTTTATGTTAAGCACATCATCATTGACGAGGGATTGAAGTAACATGAGCATTCCTCCCATCCACCTTCCATGTTCCAACTGATTAAAGTAAAAGTATAATGTGTTACTGCAAAAGCAAAGATTTCCCGTGCGAACATTGCTATTAATTATCCGTGTACGGACATAGGACACTTTTGAGTTTTGATGCTCCATCAGTGCATTGTGAATACTTAAGTAGTTAAGTGGCTACTTGTTAGATCCATCCAAGTGTGAAGCATGAAGATTCCTCATCATTCCTTCCTATTCGTGTCAAAAAGGCCTATTCCACGGTTCACTAACCTCGAATGAAGGCCAACCCAACTACCTTTTTAACCTCCCTAAAAATAATACCACAAATGTTAGAATATATTTTTATTATTCATTGAAATTTATTTAAAATTATAAAAGTTAGTATGTTTCATTTCTTATTTAATAATTTTTTTTCTGATTTTGTAATTTTTAATACACTTTAAAGTGTGTATGAAGCACTGCATTAAAAACTGTGTTACTACACTTCTCAAATAATAAATATATATAACTTGTCAAAATGATGTAAGCTAATTTAGTTTGTTTCTTTTTTAGGGAGGGATGAAGGAAAGTTCCACAATAATATTAATATTTGTAGTCCTAGCCGAAATTAACATGATTGTTATCTCAGCAACAAGTAGATGTTGTAAAGTGGGAAGATGGTGGTCTTCACATACAAGAAGCATGATTCACCGGAAAAATTATTTGTTTATTACTGCAATTAAATTATTAATCTCCCAAGAAAACGTTAAAGAATGATTTAGTGGAAGCCCGTTAGGCAGTCAAGCACTTTACTAATAATGTAATACTAGTATGTAATTACCCGAGGCAAGTGTTTAACCAAGTAGCTTATGCCATAGACGAGCGTAATAACCGTTTTTACCAAGTCAATCAATTGGAACTTAATAATGGAGTAGGAAAAAGCAGACACTATGTACCTAAATGAAAAGATAATAGAAATTAGTAGATGATTTGTGAAAGTAATTATAGGAATAAAATGAATGTAAAGATATGTACATCAAAACATTATATTTCCTTTGTATATAGTTATAAATATACTAATAGCATAAATAATTTTTACTGTCAACGATTATAAATTATTATATATGATAATTATGTAACTAAAGTTATTTTTACTTGATTTCTAATCACTTGATAGTATAATTTTTTCTACAATGTCATTATATAAATTTTGAAATCAAAATATAAACCATAAAATATTGCTTTATCTTGTTTTTTTTGGTTGTTTTTATTTATTTTTTGTACGTTAGATTCACCTTTTCCATTGAGGCTATCTACAACTCCATAACAAGTCTGTTTTAGATTGGGGATGAATCCTTCCGAAACTATCGAATCCTATCCTCTGCACAAAAACAGGTCCATTCATACCAAAAACACTTTTACTAAGAGCATGTTTGGAAATACATTGAGACAACTAAATCACCTCCCATTGGGGTGAAGAAAAAGTATGTGAAAGCTACATCTGGAACTTCCATAAGTTCCGGATGTGAAAAACCACGTTGATGCAGAATCAAACATGCACTAAATCACATTGTGAGTTGTGACTAATCCACTAGAGAATGCATCATGAATGCATAGTGCTGAAAAGCAACAGAGCGCAGAGTGGTAGAATTGCAAATAACGAACTTGTGATGATTTTGTAAAGGTGAATTTCACTCCATTTCCGGAAGATTGTGTACTAGTATGTTTCTATTTAGAGAGCGAAAGCGAATTTCAAGTTTCCAAGTCCAACACACTCAAAAAAATGCACGTGTTGGTTTGTAATGGTCTAGACGCATTAGTTTCATGTTAAGGCCCAAGCACAATCAATACCTATGGCCCAATTCGACACTTTTGGTTTTGGATTCCCTCGTTGTATAAGTGATGGGCTTCCCTTTTGGTCAAGTTCCAAGGATTGGTGTAACATTAAGACACCAATTAAGTCAATATAATAATATGATTTATATGCAGTAGAATAAATAATGTAAATTTGTATATGTAGCCTTCAACTCTTATTACGTGGACTTATCTAAGATTCATTGCCACAGATGCCAAATGATCTGACCCAAATGCAACACTAATTATCATATAATTCATACTAGACCTGGAAAGCAAGAAAGATTATACACTCTCGTGTTCTGGAAAGACAACTTCAAGACCTTAAGAAATCTATTCTGGAACAATATATATAATAAAAGGATTAAAAAGTATTTGTATTTTAAAAAAATATTCGTAAGAAACGTCAAGTTTCTTTACACACAAAAATAAAAATTGTACGAGAATACACAAAAAAGTTAAAATTCTCGGTGAGTTTTTTAACTAAATCAGCAAAGTATAATATTATTTTCTGAATTTGCAAAAAAAAATCTCAAGAAAATAAAAAAATGCAAAAGCAATCTATAAAAATGCAGGTTCAAATCATATTTTATAAGTTTTCTTATATCAAAACGAAAATATAAACAAATAAGTCTGAAATTGTAAAACAAAGTTTATATTATAAAAATATAATTAATTAATGAAAATAAGAATAGCATATAAAAACTCTTGTTAAATTATCCATAAGAGCTGATGTATAAAAATATTCGAGTTCAAATATTGAACTGCTCAACAAATTGAGGTTATTATTGGTCCAAATGACATCAACGGAAGTCATGAAGTCACGATGAGTCAGTCATGATGTACATAAGGGACCATTTCCCTACAAAATAACGGCTCTCTATCGGGTTAGAGGGACAATCACGTCCATGGTGCATACTTCCTCCCCGGAAGTTTGACTAGGGTTTAGAAGTACGCCGTGATACAATGGGAATGAATGAATTTTTTTAAGATAAATAATATTATACTGATTGCATAAATAGCATATATAAATAGATACTTTGATGATTTTATATTAAGAGTGTGTTTATCCCAAACAAAAAATTAGGTTATTTTCTCCTTTTAAGGAGAAATTGAGCTAAACACTTTTTACAAACAATAAAAAAAGCAAATTACTTTCTTTAAATATTTTTTTGACAATAAAATTTAACTTATCCCAAGTTAATTTTCTTATAGTGTGACTTTTCTTATAATTGTGTCATGTCATTCCTAATGAAATGTGATTCATCTAAAAAAAATGAAATGTGATAATAAAAAAAAAGAAATAAAAAATAGGTTGAGAAAACGTTGTCATAAAAAAAGTAATTAATCTAGTAGAAACCTCTATTAGTCAATTACATCTCAGAGATTCATTTATACTACAAGAAATAGTAATGTGTGATCCTTAACTAAATACTCAAAGATTCAAATCTTAACTTTAAATATAAAATAAATAATGTTGAGAAAAAAATATTCAGATTTAGTGTGCATTTACAATCTTTAAATAAAAATTAATCATAACTTTCAATGATAAATACTTCTTATGGAACCAGCCCGATAAGAAGGAAAGAAAAAAACAGCATATCAACCTTTTTGGTATACCTCACTTTTCCCTTTTTTTTTGGTAATCATGTGCAGGCAATGCTAATAGTTTCGTAAACGGCCCTAACCTGTCCCGACGTTGTGGATTTTGTCATTTTGAGCCCCCCTACCACTGTTCTATAAATGTTAATGCACATTAACTATGATTTGTTCTATTAAATATTAAAAAAGTATTAGAAAATATATTAAATAGATACTAGTACACCTTTGCTATTATGAAAATATTCACTAGATTTGTTTTTATTCCAGATAATAATACCTTTGAAAAATTGAAACTTATTTGTCCATCAATTTCGCATAATTTAAAAAAAAAAAATACAACATTCTTAACGATTATCCGAAACATTTTTTAAGTCACGATGAGTGAATGATGACGTATATAAGGGACCATCGCCCTTCAAAACAGCGTCTATAGGGTAGTGACTCAATCACGTGCATGGTTTAAACCCAATTAATAAGAATGATACATTTGATACCGATACCAATACTAATCCCTTCGTTGCACAGTTTTATACACACCTGGGAAGTTTGACTTTGATTAAGAATTTTGTGGTGCTGAAATGAGCAACGAAAGGGTCCGTTCCTAATAGCAATTCAAACAAAACTAGTATTTACGAGTGCCTGTCTTGTCACCGTCCTGCCTGGTCAAAACTCGGACAATAAGTCTATTGCATTTTTCTTTGAAAAGATTAATAATTATTTTTTATACTAAAATTACGTTAATGATATATCAAAAATCATCATGAAAACCAGCATTACTTTGTTAAAGAAATTGGGTTTAGAATTTTTAAGTAAAATCTCAAATTTGAATCTTATTGATATAAAAAAATGCAGAGTAAATTAATAACATTTTTCACCAATATTTTAATCTAATTATTAATGATTGCCTTTAAAATGTACTGTAGAACGTCCCCATTTCTTTTACGAGAAAGGAGAAATGGTTTTTTTTTGTTCCGTACTTTCTATTGAATTCGGACCGTTCGAGGGGCATATAAAAATCTCAATTTTCTTTCAAAGTACGGATTGAAGAAAATTACATTCTAGCCCACAATTAGCATTCCTGTAATAACTCTGATCCTAAGTTTCCCATAGTTAAAGTTTTATGAGTCTAATTTCACCTTATAAAATTGATTTATAAAATGAAAATTATTTTTTATTTATGTAATTTATTTTGATATTATTTTTATTATGTAAGATTTCAATATGTTTTTCTTTTTGTCCACCAATTACCCTTAATAACAATTGCAAATTTTTTGGCACTTAATCAAGATATTCGGGAAGAAGAGACTAGTAATTTGGTATTCATAGAAAAGAAAAACAGAGGTAAGTAGTAGTTTGCAGAAGACATGAGATGACAAAAATATGATAAACAAGATGGTAGAAAATGAAAAATTATTACTAAATAATTGTAACAACTAACTATAATAATAGTCAATTGATTAGTAATAACTATAATTATTACTAATAAAGTTTCTCTGTTTTTGTTTGAAACACAATATTCACTAAATAATAGTCAATTGTTATTGGAAGTTATCTATCATTTTAAAATTTTGTTTTTTTAAAACTTAATAGTATATTTTTATAAAATACTCGTAACTTAATATCATTAATTTTAACAAATAACTCTTATAAGAAATATGTGTATAATTGTATATACATATATTTTACTACATTCTATTATGCCTTATCACCTGTGACCTGTGTATAAAGCTAGTCTTGTGGGAAAGAAGGTACTATTTTTCATTTAGAAAAACATGCACGCAAGCGTGATTAGAAGTTAACACTGCTTTTTTCTTAATAAATAAAATTAAGAAGCTAGAACCCACAACAGAAAATATCAAAATAATGGAACAAACATCCACAAGCATAGAAATAGCAATAAAATTAAGAACTATAATGAGAATCCTATATTTAGCTAATAAAATTACCACTTGATTTGCTTCTCAAAAGAAATATGGCATCCGGATCCTCCGCAGTAAAACTGATCTGTAGCCTCTCTCTCATAAATATATGTTTTTCATGCATTTTTTACCGGCACCATAAAAATTAAGTTACTTTCTTTGCTATAGAGGCAGCAAATTTTATTTTATTTTTGTCAGAAAGGAATGAGAACACCAAATCATTCTCCCACTACCACATCATCCTTATAGTTGAAGATGAATTAAACTAAAATACATTTTTAATATATTTATATCATTTTTCCTATTATATCTCCATATATAAAATAATTGATTCCAAAGCTTAAACAACACCTTTAGTAAATGTCATGTTAAAAAAACTTTTGTCGAAACTTAACTGGTTATCAAATTTTGCAATGTATCAAATTAATTTTATTAATTGTCACATTAAAAATTATTTTAAAACTATATAAAATAAATCCAAAAGGTTGAAAAATTGATCCAAAATAAACCACGAAATGTTATTTTGGTTAGTTCAAATTCAATATGAAAATAAGTGCTGATACTTGATAGGTAAGAGTTTGTAGAGAAATAATTTTAAAATTGGTAAGACTTATTGTATCATGTTTCACTTGTTTTTACTTAACTCTCTAATTATTTTTCTGATATTTTTTCTATTTATCTTCAACCAAATACTTTTCTTTTTCAATAATTTAATTTTTCTCCTCTCTATCAAATAGGACATGAATGTTAATATACATTAACTCTGATTAATTTGTTTTATTAAATATTAAAAGAGTATTAAGAAAATGTATTAAATAGATACACCTTTACAGCATACTATGAAAATATTTACTAGATGTGTTTTTATTCTAGAGGATGATACCTTGGATAAATTGAAACTTGTTATCGATCCAATTTGCATCATTTTTTCAGGAAAAATAAATAACACCAATTTTTATATTTGAGGTCACGATGAGTGAATGGTGACGTATATAAGGAACCATCGCCCATCAAAACAACAACGTCCATAGGGTAGTGACTCAATCACGTGCCCCAATTAAAAACAATGATATGAATCCCTTGGTTACATAGTTACATTTATACATATTATAGACCTGGGAAGTTTGACTCTGGTTTAGAATTTTGTGGTGCTAAAATGAGCATCCAAAGGGTTTGTTCGTAGTAGTACCAAACAAAACTATTTACTCTGAGCTTGTCTTGTCACCATCCATTTGCTGCTCTTGCGTCCTGCCCTTCGCTTCCAATGAGTCTATCGCATTATTTTTTGGTATTTCTAATAATTAAGTACATGTCTATTTACATTTGTTTCTGTGCAAGACCAAAACTAAAAAGTAACATGTAAAACAAATTTGAGTTGGGTTAGTTTGGATAAGTATATTTAGAAAAACTTTTAGAAAAGGAAAATAAAAATGATAATATTTTTTATAAGTTAAAATTAGCTTATATATAAGATAATAGGTACAAGTTATCTCATATAATTTTTTTAAAAGCTGAAAGATTCTATTTTATTTTATTTTTCTTAAAGTCCTTTTGGATAAATTTACTCAAACAAGCTCTAATATTCTAATAGTGCAATTAAAACGTTAAAAAATTATCATTTTTATTAAAATTACATCAATGATCGATGTATTGAAGCTCATCATGAAAGTAAAGTAATAATACTTTTAATGAAAACATTGTTGAACTAATATTAATTAATCCAATCCAATTATCAACACTTGCTTTTAAAAGATAGTATTAAGTAGACAGTAAGTCTTTGATTTGAATAAAATTGAATTCAGTTTCATTAAGTAAAGTTAATCTTTTGAAAGAAAAAAAAAATTGACTAGAAAAAAAAAAAGTTCATTAAAAATAGTATATAATGCCTAAAAAAATTAAAAGTAGTATCTGACAAAAAATCGTCAATAAATATTTCACAATATTATGTTTAAAAAAAGAAGTTATTATGAAGTAGGAATGTCTCCATTTCATCGCAATGAGAAATACAGTTTTTCTCCGTTCTGCTCGTAATCCGTTTTGTCTTCGCTCTTGAATGGGGGCCGTTCTAGCAGCATAAAAAATTCTCATTTTTTATATTTTTCTTTTGACGTTTGGATTGGAGAAATTATAGCCCAATTAGCATTAAAAATTAAATAGCTAAGCTGAATAAATAGCTGATCTGGTATTTACCGAAAAGAAAAGTAAAGGTGATAGTTTCTGTTTTGATCTGTAGGAAATAAAAAACAGGAGGGCAAATTACAATCAAATAAAGAAGTGATAGTTTGAAACTGAAGACAGGGGAGGTGAGAAAAAGATCATAGAGAAGAATCTTATATTCAGCGTGTTCGAAAATTGAAATGTACAATCTGCGGACTAGTATTTAGGGTGGCAAGAAGTGTCTTATATTTAAGGGAAAAATTACTTTAGAGATTTTTCTGATGATATATTTTTACATTTGAAAATATGACAATTTTACTTAAGTTAATATAGTTTTTTATGTGTTGTTTTTAATTCGCTGCCTTTTCTTTTTGGAATAATATTTTGGGTATGCATATGAATATTGAATAGTAGTCCTCTTGCTGCCAATCTAATTGGAATCTTTGGAGTTATTGTGATGCTTGAGCATTCTGAACCTTTTATTTAAAAAATATATTTTTTATTCTGTTTTTTTTTAAATGATAAACTTATGCCTTTTTAATTTCTGATGAGTTCCTCCGAGAGATTTAAATCACATTATTTTTAAAGGTAAGAATAAAAAATAAATAATTTTTTTACAACACTTAAAACAAAAAAAAATATATATTTAATAGTAAAAAATATATTTAACAATATTAGATTATTTGTCAATTATCGATATAGAAAATTAATTATTGAATTTTAAAAAAATTATGTTGGCTACAAAAAAAATTATTAAATTAATTGAGAACATAGGGGTAGATAACTTGATTATAATTATTAATAATAAATTTACTATGTTTGTTTGAAACACAAGAATATATTCACTAATTAATAGTCAATTATATTGGAAGTTATCTAACATTTTTAATTTGAGTAAATTGCACATGTTTTTTAGAGATGCAAATACTACATTATTCTTATGTTTAAATTTACATTTTTCTCCCTTGACAGATTAGAATGTCATATGATACTTTATTGAATTTTTAATTTTATATTGAAATTCCGTTAAAAAAAAATTACTGAAATATCATTTAACTATTATCTCCTAAGATATGAAAGCGTTATACCTCTTTCCTTTCTTGTGTTGAAAATTCGAAAGGCAAATTTTTCTCATGAGGGTGGGAGTGTCAAAATACTTGTTTTTATTTTTTATTTTTTAAAATGAAGAGTATTATAATACTTGCATCTCTTCAGCGATGGTTATGTAAAATATTTAGTAAAAAAAAATTTTAACGCAAGTTAACATAACTTTAACAGAAAATTAAAAAAAAAATAAAGGGTGTAAAGTGTAATATACTTGAATATGCATAGGAGATAAGAGTGTATATATTTTAACATAAAAGGAGATAGGAGTGCAACATTTGCATCTATCATGAGAAGGAAGTGTAATATTTGCATATATTAAAAGAGAACACTAAATGAAATTCTTTTCATGCCCTGACTACAAAAATTGGTTGAAATTTTAAATATTTATTTTTTCTTTCTTTTTATACATCTCTTTTCTATTTTTATTACATTATTATTATTGTTAATCATGTTTCCTTTTTCTATTTCCTGCCCATTTCACATCAAATAAGGGAGAATGAAAAAGACATTACTTCAAATAATTTCATCAGATAAAGTATTTTATTGAGAAAGGAAAAGAAATTAAGAAAGCGAAAGGATTGTTGATCGCCCTATGGATACAGCCTACGATTAGTGGACAAAAGTGTATTATTTCAGTTGTAAGTGTCCGGGCATTTCATTGACTTCATCTTTATTCTGCACATTGGGCAAAGTTGTTATCTTTTGCCAATTATACTTTACTTTCCCTTTCCATCAATTTATGAACACAGAAATTACATTACTGAATACTGATTAATCGATTTTAGTGCCAAAAAAATCAATCGCCCACGTTCACCTCATTGTTCTAACTTCTAAAATCCGAAACGTCTTGATTGAGTGTTATATTTATCCACTACCATTATGTTGAGTTAAAGACAAATAAACATGGAAACAGCGAGTAAAAGGTCAATTCCTTGTCTTCTTTTTCTTTCTTTTTTCCAAAACAAATACGAGGAAGGGAAAACCCATTGTTGTTGATGATTGATTCTTAGACAACGTCATGCCACCAAAGAGTAATTTAAAGTCTTATAATTATCAGGTTTATCTTGGATAATATATTTCGTGCATTGCTCACGTAATATATATAGCAAAATGACGCGCTCAACTTAAAGGAGTGGCTTTACTATATGGTACGATAACTTTCATTAAATTTTATTGGTTATAATATTAAATTAAATTTATGAAGTAAAAGACAAGTCTTTGACGAAAAAAAAGTACGATTTTTTGTTTTAATTTTTAATTAAATATTATTTATTTATATTTTAAAAATTAAGAAAACACATATTGTTTGCTTTATGCAAAGGTTGAAAATATATATTTTTTTTAACATAAAAGGTAAAAATGAAAAGTATTGTCATAAAAACATATAGGGTTTAAGAGGAAAAATAATATATTTTCAAAAATCAAAAGTATACTAATTATTTTATATTATATTAGTTTAATCAAACGTATATTAGTTTAATTTTAATATACTGATAATGTTAACAAATATTTTCAAGTAATTAAAATCATTATGCACGTATAACTTTCAAAATAATTATTATAAAAATTAATAATTTTTAATTATATAATAATCATGACTAGATGAGAAAAATAAATTATCTTATATCTTGGGTATATTTGTATTATATTAGTTGGATTTCATTTTTTTTATTAAGTAGGATTTCATTCTTTAAAATAAGGAGACGTATTTCAGATTATTATAAAATGTACCCATTAACATAGGTTAAACGCAAGTCAAATATCAAAAAATAAAATTTTATCGCCCATTATTAATTTTACACGATTTAAGTAAGATTATCTTTTATGAAAAATATATATATAATCAAAAGAAGATAATCATACCACTTAAGCATGTGATCACATATTAATCCTTATGTCATGTGCATAAAAAAAAATATCTATTGAAATAGGTCAACTAGAATTTGAATACCTTGAATGATTAGGCTCTTGGTTAAAGGATACACCAAGTTTACCAAAAATAAAATTCTATGTTAACCATTTCATGAGAAGTATTTGATCGATGGCTGAAGATGGACCTTGTCGTACGTAGGTTTACGTTACATTAATTTTTTTAATGAGATTAACTGCAATACGCGTGAGGAAAAAAATGATAGCTTCAATTATTTGAAAAAGAAATACTAGTTTTTCCATTTGAAATAAAGAAAAATTTATATCAATGCAAACTAATAGAAACATTGAATTATAGGAGTGACAAAATGGGCTATTATGTGAATCAGACTTCTTTCATGTTCATTGTTTTGCTCATGTTCTTAATCTTATTGTTAAAGAGGGACCGAAAGTGTGTAGTAAATCCTTGGAAAAAAAATTAGAGACAGTGAAATATGTGAAGGAATCTAAGAGTAGAATGAAAAAAAAAATTAAGGAACGCATTGAGAGAGTTGGTGGTGTTGATACTTCAGCTAGCTTGTGTCTAGATGTTCCTACAAGGTGGAACTTGACTTATTTGATACTTGATTATGCTATTAAATATCGTCCGGTATTTTGTAGTATTGTCCTTCAGCTGAAGAATGGAAAAGAAGAGAAAAAATCTGGATATTCTTGTTGCCTTTCTATGAAACCACCAATCTGATTTCCAGCACATCTTATCCTATCTCCAACTTATAATTTTTGCAGAATTCAATGTGTTCTACTTGCAAGTTTGAATGATGATGATGGAGTTGTAAAAAAAATGGTTGAAATGATGGTTGCTAAGTTTGAAAAATATTGGGAGAAGTATAGTGTTGTACTTGCTCTAGGAGCTATTCTTGACCCACACATAAAGCTTTCTTTATTGGAATATTGTTACTCCAAAGTTGATGCATCTACAAGTGAGAGTAAGCTGGAAAAAGTAAAAAAAAAAAAAAAAAACAAGTTATACAACCTATTTGAGCATTATTCTTCAAGAAGCAAAATACTAAGACCACCCAAGTCACATCTATTTTCCACGTTGTGAATGAACCCAAGTCTTTCTCTCAACTATTGTTTAATGTAAGTTTTTTTTTTATGTCTATTCAATTAACAATTTAGCTTTTTTTTATTGAATTTTATTATCATTTTATTGCTTTAATGATTTCTTTTTCTTTCATTTTATTTTTTTAGGAACTACAGTCAACAACTTACTTGTAAGATTGGAAAGTATCAACTAGAAGTTTATTTGGAAGAACCAAATCTCGATTTCAGTTACCATGAAAACTTGGATGTCTCATATTGGTGGAAGGATAATCACAATAGATATCTAGATTTGTCTTTAATGACTCGTAACTTGTTTAACATTTCAATTACTATTGTTGCATCCAAATCAGCTTTTAGCATTAGTTCTATTGTCCTCAACAAGTATAGGAGTTGTCTCTTGTCAAAAAAATACAAATGTTTTGATTTGTACTTGCAATTGGTTGCTTGGTTTTGTTAATGATGGTAATTTGTTTAATTTAAACTTAGTTATCTACTATTGTGACAATCATTTACATGTGTCATTCATGTGACTTTGTAAATTTATTTATTTTCTATTTTGATTTTGTGATGTGTAGATGATGATGATGACATCAGTGACATCGAAGATAAGAAATGGGAGTCATCTTCCAAGGAAGCACCCAATGTTTTGGATTTGGAAGATGATGAAACTTAATTTAATTGTTTTAGCCTGGCTTTGTGAAAACGTCATGGTTATTGGCATTAAGATTACTATTTTGGATGGTTGCTTTATTTTCATTTAATGGATATTGGATTAGTATGATCTAAATGTTGTGAGACTTATACTTTGAGATTATTGTTGACTTGTTGTCATGGATAATTGAATATTAGACTAGTATTATCTAAATGTTTTTGTTTTATCTTATGTTTCTAATTTTTGTTTGTATAAGAATGACACTATGAGTATGAGTGTATGTGTATGCACATCTAATTTGCTTTAAAAATCATTAATTTATTTTTTTTCTTTAAAAATTAATGACCAACATATCAACTCACACCCTTCTATAAATGTTTTTGGATTTTAATGGGTCAACCCATTAATCCGTCATCCCAATAAAAAAATAAACGAATATTTTTAGTCATTTTTTGAAATACAAGACGGGTCAATCTGACCCGTTTTTAACGGATTGGTAGCATATTATATTAGAGTCGATCACCCATTTTTGTGACACTATTGTAAGTTGTTAATTGGGCTATCCAGCTATCAATTAGTGAAAGCTTGTGTCATTCAATTAACTACGAAGTCTCTTGAACCGTAATATTGAATTGCCTAAGATTGAATCCACTACTGCTTTAAAATATTTCTAAATAAATAATCTAATGGACTAAAGAAAAAGGAGATATGGTTAGTTACATGGATATGAAGGCACACACGCTCCCTCTGGATACTTTTGGAATAATCTTGAACGTACATAAAGATTGTTTTGTCGTACGTGCTTACTCCGACAACAACAACAAAAATGAAAAAAGGCCCGGATCATATATTTCCAAGTTCCAGAGTATTTGTCGTGGTCCTCATTCTTGTCCTGCAGATGATTTATTCTGCAGAAAGTTAAATCCTAAATGCTTCTGCGATGATAGACAAAGTGAAAACGGATAAAACTATGGAGATGTTTCAAAATTCAAAGATAAATGTTAAGGGTGATTTTTTATTTTCTTAACTTGATTAATGCAAATACAATTTTAAGATATATAAATTTAACATACTCCTATTTTTTTTTATAGTTCAGATTGATATAAATTGTGAAAACTCGTGAATTAGCTTGAAATGGCAAACCTTTGATATAACTAATGGCGTATTTGATAACACACTGTGTTTGATCGAGAAACAACTTTTGTAAAACAACTATCTCAAGAACTTTAAAAATAATTAATTTCTCGAAATAAGTTATTGCAATTATATTATGAGAATTGCATATGTTTTTCATTGCTTATGATGTCGACGATTTTAGACAAACGAGTTCCGAAAAAGTACATTACAGTACTTTAATAAATAATTAAAGTATAATCAATTAATAATATCGAAGTAGTTAACTAAAAAGAGCCTAAGGATCGATGGAAGTTCGAGAATGAAGATAAAGCACCCAAGGCTAAGCGCATAGCATACAACCTGTTGTTGTACGGGAAACTGAGCAATGTATAGGGAGTGGTACGTTATCACTTATTAACATGTTCTTGTGAGTACATTTTCAATTTTGATGGAGCTTAAACAAATCCATCTCTGTCATAAATCATTTACTTGTGTTGAAGACATTCTGCTATACGGAAAATTGGAAATTAAAGAAGAACTTCAAAAAAGGAAAAACCAATACGCTTAAGACATACTAGTTTATATATTCACATGATTAGTTAATGCGGGTTGAGTTTTTCTTTCCCCTTAGAGCTTTGATATTTGAAACCCAACTAATTCAAAAAACACAACAGTATTTAGAAGCTACTAACTTATTCAAGAAAAACCCAAAGTTCTATGATATGGAAGTACTAGTTAATTAAAGATGTGTTTTGATGAAAATATGACTACTGATCATAACTATTAATATTATTTATGACAACAGTAACAGTTGGCACATAGGATATATAAGAAACATACCAACAACTGAACATGCAGCATTAATACAGAAATACAGTAGTAGATTATAGACATGCCATAAACAACGGTTGCTGCGGCGAAAGCTCCTCCTCCGGCCACTCGGCGAGGTCGCCGGAGGAAGTCCAGGATGAAGCGCCGGCCGGACAACCCCAGCAGCACTCGCCATCCATAAGCTCCGGCAATTCAATCTCGCCCCAAAAATCGTCCCCGCAGCTATCGCCGTCGTCGGAGGCAATGCCGCTTTTCTCATCGTTGCCGGAGGCTTTCATCATACGCGCCGCCTGGGCTGCGGCGGCCTGAATATCTCGGGCCGAGCGGGACGACGGAAGCGGCAGGGAGTCAACCTCGTCGGGAAAGTTGAGATGCGCCTTCCGGCCTTTGAGGCAGTAGGCTGCGACGTCGTATGCTCGCGCCGCCATCTCCGGCACCGGAAACGACCCCAACCATATGCGGTTCTTCTTCCGTGGCTCCCGGATTTCGGAGACCCATTTGCCCCACCGGCGCTTGCGGACGCCGCGGTACACGGGGTGGCGCGTGCCTCCCCGAGGGTTGTCCGTTGCGGCGGAGGCGGCGGCGGGGTACGGTGGAGGTTGATGGTCCATTCACAGTGTTTAGAGTGGCATGCGTTTTGGGACAGTGAGTGTATGCGATATTTATAAGGCTCGTCAGAGGTTAAAAAGGGGAAGGAGAAGAGAGATTACGGAAATACCCTTGGGGATTCATAAACTCTTTCTACGTCAATGCCCAGCATGCAATTAATTATGGATGGCATGTTTCATACATGACAACGCGCGGGGTAGCTCTTGCTCTTCTGGACTAATTGCATTCAAACTTTTTTGAACCACTCATCATTTCTAGAGTAAGACATGTGTGATTCATACAATTTTTACAATAATGATTTCTATTTATCTTTTTTTTTTATCACATTTTATAATTTTTTTAGTTGTACAATTGTTGTATAAAAAATAGAGAAGAAAGTAGGAAAGATAAAAGAGAGAAAATAATATACATTATAAGTGATATATATGATTAAAAAAAATAGGATGAAAGCAAAAATAATACTTGTGGAGTATTTTTCTTATGTATGCAATTTAGGATTCCAAGGATACAAATTAGTTTAAATAGTTAACTTATTATTGACTGTGTAAATTAGCTGGAGTGTGATAATTTCAACTTAGTAATTTCGGAATTGAAATTTAGATACACAATAAGTTAAATATTTGAGGGGGGGGGGGGGGGGGGGGAAATTCACTTTCTCGAAGAATATACTTATGATTTTAAATTAAGTAATAAAAATTAACTTTTTTTTATATACAATGACAGTATTAAAACTAAAATTTAAGATATCATACGAATTACTCAAAGCTGATCATTAGCTATCCTAGTGGGTAACTAATAATTGTTTTAAATGGACAACTATATATACACGCGCCTTTTTTTATCTTTTATGGATGAGCTGGATAAAAGTATAAAGCAAATATGTTGTCACTCCCCCTTCGCAGGTGAGAGATGTCTTGCATAAAGAGAATAATAAAAATATCTATAATCGTGGTCAAAATACGTTGATCCATTTTTGTTTTTCTTCTTTCATTCATGACTCGCGGCTGACAGTTTTGACCAAGACACACACTAGAACATTGAAATTAACGCGACAACAGCTCCTGTTTAACTTGAGCACCATATAATAACGTGACAGTTTCCAAAATTAAGTAAATTAAGCTCCATCGATCAATTTAACCTAATCAAAACACTGGACTTAAGTTTAAATTACACAACACAATCATCCATGGTGATGTGAAAATTTTAAGTTGCTAGTTCCTACCGGTCAAACTTTGAAATGGAAATGTAGTTGAAGCAACCAGCGAATTACCAATGCTGATGACAGCTAAATAGTAAAAGAACATATGATTTTGACATTTTAACAAGCAGCTTCTACATAATTGATAGAAATGTGAAATTCTAATTAAGAAATTGGATCCGAACCATGGAAAGATCGTGAGAGGCACGGCAGAAAGAAGAGCGTATAAAAATGTGTGTGGATGGGACCTGATAGATGATTTTTGGAGTAAAATGACGAATGTGTCCCTGGTGCCTTATTTGGTTGCCAAATGCTGATGAGCTCACATGGGGGAGTGTTGCACGAGAATTGGGTGACTAGTGTTTGGCCTTTTGGTTTTGGTGGGTGGGAGGATGGTTTGATTGATAATGATATCAAGTTAACAACATACACAAAGCCAATGTGTCACTGGGTTTCATGACAATGATATTAAGCTATGAACACACACACAAAGCCAATGTGTCACTGTTCATGCCAAATGACATTTAATTGACCAATTACCTTTTCAGCTTAACAGGTCGACAACTTAAAATGAGCACAATATGCATCCCACGAACCGTCTTATCTTTCTATATATTTAACATTATTTCCATTTCAATAATCATTATATATACAGTAGTTTGCCACAAATAGCATTAGAATTACAGTTTTGGTCATGGAAGTTTTGTTTATAATTACAAGCAGACTATCAATTTTTTTTCTAGGTGCAATTGGTAATTAGGAGTAAAAAATACTTTTAAGGTGATTAAAGTTGCTTAAGTCACAAATTTGACTGGTTTAGGGTTTAACTCAAAGTTATTTCATTCACAATATGGTAGAAATAATTTTAATTAATTTTGAATTAGTGAATGTGATTGAAATATATATTTATTAAACAATTATATTAAAATGGGTGTTTTTTAATAAAGGGTGTGATAATTAATTTTCTAAATTGAAAATAAATAGAGATTTAATTAAGTCAACTTTAATTAATTAGAATTATTTCGTAAATTAGCAACTTTTTTTTCTATACACATTTTTTTTACTCATTGTGCCAAATAACATTTTTACCATATTTTGCTTTTATTTGTTCGCTGTGAAAATCAGAATTCGTGCTTAGATTTTGGTCCCGTGACAAAGATTTACGTACTTTCTAGTTTTCATGAATTTTTCTCCCTGCTTTATAGTTTATATTGGACCCCATGAAGGCATAAACGGCTAAATCCTATCAATTCAATCTGAGGCGGAGGGATGTGGGTTGACAAGTTATGTCACCATGTTTCTAATTTTACAATCTTTAACATGGGTGCTTGTGGCTCGATTGATTTTTCATCCAAAAATTATCTAAATTAAACTTAAAAACTTAAAAAATATATGTTGTTCAATTTAGTTTCATTTTCATTTAAATTAAATTAAACCAATATTTTGAGGTTTGGTTTGATTTTTGAGGTTTTAATTAAAATATTATTTCACATATACTTTCTTTTCATATTTTAAATAAAATTACATTAAAAAAATTATTAAGAATAATCTATTAAACTTATTAATATGTTAAATCTTCTATAATAAAAATCTGTAAATTTTCATTTATTTTAAACCAAACATATCTTAAAAAAGTTGTATGAACAAAAAAGTAATATACATTATATAAGTTTCATATATATAACACTATAAAATATTGTAAAATTCAAGTGGTATACACATAAAATGCATAACACTAAAGTAAGATAAGTATTAATACAAGTGTTACGATATGATTTGATTTAGATCAGTTTCAAAAACAAAAATAGTAAATTGAACCGAATCAATTAGTTTGAGAAAAAAAAAATAATCTAACCAAATCCAAAAAATCAGTTTGATTTGGTTTTGGGTTTTTTTAGCTGTTTTTTAATTTTTATTTTGGGTCGGTTTAGATTTGAACACCCATAATCTTTAATATATTCTTTCATATGTTTATTTAATATTTTCTATAAATTAAATTCAATTTGTAACATTTATTAATTATTGAAACGTTGCACAAAAATATTTTTCTATGGAAAAAATTTAGGGGAATTGAGTTTTGTAATTTCACAGAATCAGAACAATTTCTAAGATAGAAAGAATGCTTATAAAGATAGATTGTCCATTAACAAAAAATTGTCATTCAAATAATTATAATTGCGAATAATTAACTTATATAAATAAATAAAAAAACTATATATTTTCTCCATTAACAAAGTTCTAAGGCGAATTGATTTGTTATTTATTCTCTCCAAAAACTCTATATATGCTTCTGTTTTATACTTTTATTATATAACATTAATGTAAAACTCGTTCATCACTAATTCATTATCTTATTTAATCTTTCTGCATCATTCTTACATTATTCAAGTATTTACTTTTAAAATGAGTTGAAAACAACCTCGTGGTCCATTAATTAATCTATTCATAGTGTCAACAAATGATTTAGTTTATCAATCCTAAAGTCATAGTTTATAAAAAATAATAACCTAATCCGCCTTGACTCAAAATATACTAATATGGGCAATTTATTACAGTTTACTTTTAAGAGCAATTTATACACAGCTATACGTTGCAGCCATGCAGGGCACATTTGCTGATAGAGTGAGCAGTGGCCGGTTTATTTATTCTCCACCGCTTAAGTAGTACTGATACATATGATTTCCACCCCTTAATTTAAATTATCAACCTAGTTAGTAGAAAGTAGTCCCTCATAAATTATCAGTGAAAACATCCACGACCAAACCTATCGTAGTTATAACACTGATCGACTTAATTTTTATTTATTTCCATCATGACATTACTAGTAATTCTCTTATCTAACAATTTTTTCTATCTTGCAAATACAAGTTTTCTTTTAACGTCTCCAACGTACTCCGACGGCGGCAGGGGGATTGATGCAAGCTATATATAAATTAAGAATGCCTAATAAGTTAAAGTAACGATCGACCGTAGAAGTGTATAAAAAACATGCAAAAGAGTGATGAGGCGGTGGTAAATGGACGTTTGAGGCCTAAATATTTCAGTGCAGAAAAGCAAAGAGGAGTGGATTGAACCATTTCCAACTAAGCAATGGTTCTGTGACTCCTAATTGTAAGGTCTTTAAAGATGAGAAAGATCAATTCGTATGAATTATTGATAACCTGGCCTTAATGTTTACAGGTACGATTGAGATAATGCAAAACCACCAACATCGTACAACCATAATCAATGCGTAAAATAGTCTTCGCTATTTAATGAGGGGCTTGAATTGTTTGGCCAATTGCACAGAGCATGCATGCAAATAGATATCTATGATTGAAATGTAAACAGCTGTACAAAACAGATCAAATCCTTTTTACTATCAAACAACTGCCTGATGGAAACCCTATAAATATAAAGTTTTGTGGTTGTTCGGTAAGAAATGTTGGAGATCGATATACATAAATCCATAAAGGACCACGTTATTAAATATTCATACAATGTCAAAAATTGAAGGGAAATTTAATCAAATTATATTAGATTAAAATATATTTTTCCTTCTTATAAATATAAAATATTTAAAAATTATCATCGTAAAATTTTTAGTATGTTTTCATCTTCATAAAATTAAAATACATTCAAATCTAGTGTATTATTTTTTTATATGTAATTGATGTAAAAAAATATCACATTTAACTGATGTAAAAAATAATTATGATAGGTTTAGATTTATTCGAATTTACGTTCAAATAAAAAAATAATACATTTCAATTGTGTGAAGACAAAAAAATATAGAAAATAATTTTAGATATTTCTATTAGAATCAATAAAAACATATTTTAGTAAAGTATAGTATCATTTCCAAAGTTTGTCGTCTTTTTATCTTTGTATTAATCAGAAAAATTACTTAAAGAATACATAATGCAAAAATTAATAATTTCTCAAACAAAAAATGCCAAATATATAAACAATACTTTAAATAAAGGATATGATATAATGTGAGAACATGATTAATTTTAGACCAAATCTTGAGAAAAAAATTACAGTATTTAAGATAAGAGTTTCCATTGCACGTTATTTAAAAACTGTCCTAAAATTATTGTGATAGAACTTGTGACAAACTTTTTTTTATTATTATTATCAGAATTCTATTCATCACAAACATTTCGAACCAATTATTACTCCACAATTTTAGGATGGATTTGTGCAACAGTTTTACCTTAGAAATAATATTATTTTCCGTCACAATTTTATGATAGAATTAATAAAAAAGAATTATGTCACAGATATAACATATTGGACCAATTTAGCATAAGTAAGTTATCGAGTTGAAAAATAGAATCTAGTAGTATTTTTGTCCGCATGGATAGATACCAATAATCCATAGATATTAATCAAATTCAACTAAATCTATCCATATGAAACTAAATAGTATTTGTCCCAATTCTGAATATAATTTGTTCATCGAAAGCATAATTTAAGTTATTTCTGAATAATATAAAATATACAAATTTTATCAATACAATATAAAAAATAAAAAATTCTAATAACTTAGGGTACACGTTATAAAATTAAGTTCATCTAATTTGATAATCATATTTGCAACATCATTTTCTTAGATAATCATATTTGCAACATCATTTTCAGCAGTAACATCACCTGCAAGAAGATCATCTCATCTCTCTATCATAATATGTCGCAATATTCAAATTAATGTTTACATATATAACAAATAAAGCCATGATTTTATTTCTTTTCAAATAAAAACACTATGTGACTAGGTGTTGGTTGTTGTTCAACAATGTTCTTCCTTAAATCTGAGTTCTTTGTAGAACCATCATGATGTTTAATGTTTTTCTATCAAGAAGAAAATGGATTAAGCTGAAATGCCAAATGGGAGACGCATAGAAGTTTGCAAATATTGAGTGGATATACCTTCACGTATATTTCGTCACCGTCTTTCCAAACTTCATGCAATTCACCACTGTTCTTGGCCCCTGGTTTACAAGTTCAAGAAAAAAACATTACACTAACACAAAAATAAGCCGCAACCATTAATTTGGATTTGTGATAATGATTGCTATTAGAGTTTTGGCGTAAGTCGTATTTTAAACAAAATCCTCTAATTAAGTACATAAATTTAAATCCAACCATATGTAAGACAATCAATTACACAGAAATCAAGAATGGTGAGCATTTTATATCCTGCATGAACTGAAGCATATACATGTTAAATCTTGTACTCCCTGCCACCGGGTAGGTCTTGCAAAGTGATCTTATAACGCTTTTCTAAACGTATGAGGCTCAATGGGTGGGTTGCACTCCAAGCCCATCTCATGGTTGGATCCATTTCAGTGCCCTAAGACCAAGGCTCTTAACTGGGGGCCGTGCATTTACAAGGTCCAGTGTCCCCAATGTACGCCAACCTACTTAAATTCAAGGCCACATAAAATAGGCCTTGTTCAAAATATACTCTGACGACTCTAACTTTCCTAAAGAAAACGAGTTAGTAACCTAATATACTATGATAGTGTAATTACCCTTGATTTAATAGCCACATCAAGTTAACCCCACATATGGAACATTTGGGACTCCAGACAATCACAAAACATGAAAGATTTTGAGCCTCTATGGATCAAATGATCAAAGATAACAAAAAGATAAAAATCTTGTGTGGTCAAATTCTATTTGTACCCTCTAGGTTGAATCTTAATATGATCTAACACATATTTAGTCTCTTTGCGCTTTGTGTGTGCATCATAAGATTGACACATACATAATCACATGCCAAAATCCTCGGACTATGAAGTAACATTTGCATATGTCATAATGTCTCAACCCATGAATATTGGAGAGGGGGGTGCAGATAGTTGATAGGATAAAATGCCCTCACTTTAACCTAGGACAAACACGTTAGACATTATTACACTTCATCTGAATGCGCTGGACTAGGTCATCTCTATGATATAAGAAACCCATAGCAGAACATTACCTAAATAATAAATTAGATAGTTGATGATGAGTTCATCTTAATAATCACAGATGAAGCCATAGAGGGAATTTGAACAAATCTAGCGTAAGGCCTGATGAATTATTCTTTAATTTTTATTCATTTTTCTAATTTCAAGAACTATTATAATAATGTTCTACAATTACTGGGACTAAAATGATAGTGTGTTTCTTTGTAAAAATTATGGCAGGGCCTGAATATGATGGCGTGGGTGATCTGGAATCTATGACACTTTGTAAGTAGTTCCTCGATTTACTTTGTGGCTTAATCCAAACCTTTAGTTTGTTGCGATTCGTTTCATAAACGATCTTGTCAAAGGCCGAGTTTGCTACAAGTTTCAAGTTTCAATGCCCATCTAAAACATATTTTCGTGTTGCATAGGGGGTTTGACCCATTTCAGTTCTCTAAGACCGAGTTTACAACTGGGGGCTATGCATGTACCAGGTCCAATGTCCAGGATAATATATAAACTCTGGGCAGTTATTTCTTGCACCTTAATTTTCCTTTTTGCACCTTTTTAAGTTTTTGGATCACCTCATCCAGAATGTAAAATTACATTTTGAAAAATTATTTCCAAAATGTAAACATTTACATTCTGGAAACACCTTTCCTGAATGTAATCTTACATTTCAAATTAGGTGCAAAAGCAATTAGGGAAGTGCAAGAAGTAATTGTCTATACTCCGGTAACTCTTTTTTTTGTTATTATTCAGATACTCTCATAGCTCTAACTTAAAGCAATTGGTAACCATCAAAAAAAAAAAAAAAAAAAAAAGAGAGAAGGATAATAGTATAATACTACTTTATCCCAAACAACACATAATATCCCAATCAAGACAAGGCAAGAATAACAGTCATACTTCAATTCAATCACCCCCTTATCTAATAGCCGCACCAAGTTAAGCCCACATAATTCGCATCTGGGTTTCTAAACAATCACAAAATAAAATTATTTTTTTATATTGATAAGAATCAAACACATGTATAAAAAATTTATAATTCACACACATTACTTAATCAATAAGTTAAAATCTCTTAGTAACACAAGATAAATTTAGATAAACAAATTATTATGCAGCACGATGACCTCTTCCGTCCAATGCAAACATCTTAAGTGTTGAGTCCGTTGCTAAATTAGATATCACTGTTGACTTCTGGCAAACATTCATTTATGTTTTTTCGTGTTGTGTACAGTACCATAGATTGGGTTATGAGTCTCTTAAAATTTATGTATTTTATTTTTCCAAAAAGAAGAAAAAATTGAATGTAAGATATTTATAAAATGTGCATTAATGACATAATAATATATGAGAACATATTTCCAATATATATTTTATAGCATAATTAAGTCTTTAATAATTTAAAAAGTAGTACTGTAGAAAATAATTCCTGGGCATTGCGAAGGGAAGGAAGTTGAATGCACATTATAGTAATATTTTCTTCCATTGAAAGGAGCCAAATGCTTAAATGCACTTCACGTGCTTCATCCACTTCATAGGGCACGTGGAACGCGTGTGATGGGAGCCAAACGTGTTCGTTTTCAGCTTACTCTGCGTCATCAATGACAATGACTCGTGGATCCTTTTCACGCGCCACCAACGCGTGGGATAATCTTTTTGAAGAAGAAGAGGCACGTTACTCGTGCTCGTCGTGATGCAATCAAAGCCTTTATCCAGTAGCTGCCCAAATCACATGTGAATTTTGTCAATAACTCGCCAGTGCGCCAAGCATGCTCCTTAAAAATATCTTTTTTTCTTCTTTTTAATTGATCTAGTATTCATCATTAGCGAGTGCGTCAAGTATGTTAGATAAAAATATCTTTATTTCTTCGAATCAGTTTTTTTTTTCAGAAATTTTTAGTATGTATTTTTTCAAATTCCATTCTTAGTATTATGCGTGTATTTGGTTTAGAGAATGAAAATAAAAAGAATGAATATGTAAGATTTTTTTTGAATTACAATACATTGTAAAAAGTGAGTTTAAAAAAAGTATAATATTATTTTTCTCCTTTATATCAAACATACTATATGTGTTTTCATTGTTGAAAAATTCACACTAAATAATATAAGTGATGGACGCCGGTAAAATTAAATGTAATTATTTTAATAAAATTAATTTAAAATATTTTATTATAAAATAAATTAAAAGTAAAATTACTTAAATTTTTTTAAGTTAAAATCAATTATAAATTCATAATTAATTCTAATTTTTTAATATAAAATTAAATATGTAAAATATATTTAAAATTGATTCTAAATTTAGATTAATTCTTTAACTTTAAATAAAAGACGAAGTAACTATTCATCTATGTTTGGTTGAGTGTATGCAAAGCACCCACCCATTTGTATAAAAAAAATGGCGTTAAATTTATCAAAACGACACAGAAACGACTAACGATAATTTCAGGAATGACACGCGCCTAAACCTAGCAAATGCCACTCCACATGCAATTAGTTAGTTACTTTGAAGATTCTCGTTCATAACAAATCAACGTGTTACACAATGTATGATTAATGTATTTTAAGAGAAAACATTAAGGAGTGCTATTAATATATTTATATTATAGTAGCAATATTTAATATAACTTTTAATATTATCTTTATTTCTATTTATAATAACTAATTATCTAATTAATAAAGATTAAAAAATATTAATTTAATGATTTATAATAAAATTTACTCTAAATTCATAGGAATATATATTTTTAAAAATATCATTGTTATTAATGTTTGTCTTCTAATGTATATTCATACAACCTTTCTCTTATTTAATTAATGATACTTTAATCAAAATAATTAATAGAAAGGACCTGCTGTCTCCTATACATTATAATTATTGGAGAGAAAAAAAATTATTCCAAAATAATTATAATTTTGCTTTTTAATCTATCATTAATTACTTTTTTACTTATATTCTTTATATGTTAATGATGAACTATAAAATTTAAAAATAATTTAATCATGATAAAAGATTAATTTTGTAAAATTATTGTTCTCTCTTATTTATTACTTATTATTTTTATTTATCTGTATAATATGATAATTATTTGGGATCAACAGAATAATATATTGAGTCTTATAAAAAAAATATTAACTTTAAATTTAGTCATATAAATAAGAAGAGAGAAGTAATATAATTTAATTTTGAGATAAACAAAAGTTTAAATATGGTTTACTTTTGTATAATTAAGACCATCAGAATTTATAAATAAAATTCATAAGCTTATATAAACAAACATTTAATATTTTTTAACTCTTTAAGTTTCAAAAGCAAGAGTCAATTTTATCAAAAAATAAAAAAGCAAGTGTCAATGCGGGTCTCCATCAAGATAAAACTGCTTCAATACTCAACTCCAAGAACAAAAGTGTATTGCAATTAAATATTAAAGACCAACAACTCCTGTTTTGGATCACTTTTAGCTTTCGTTAGCCTTATGTTCCACTCAAATTAGGACCGCCTTGTGAGTTTTGTGTCTATAATATATTTGGCTACAAATGTTAAAAGAAATCAAAACCCCTATAATTTCCTGGGAATCTCTTTTGTATAACTTTCGACATCATGAATCGATAAATTAATGATTTTAAGAGTTTGATTGTGTGTTCTTTTAAGGTTTGCAAATCGCAAACAACACTTAGTAAAATTCTGTTTGGTTTGATCCGTGAAAGTTAGTGATCAAATTAGATCAAGTTTATTATTGAATTAATCACGTAATTGATTTAGAATAAATCTTAATTGGACTATCCGACCCAATTAATTTTAAAAGAAATAAATCATCTCTATAATATTATTTTGATACTCATTATTGTTAATTATTATTTTAAATTTTGAAATATAAATAAATTTTTCTTACTCATATAATATTAATTATATATATAAAAAAAGAAGTATATGTATAATTTTAAATTTTTAATATATAATGAACCAATTATTTACCTACCGATTAAATTAATGATGCACTAATCCGCTAAGTTAACCAAATAAATAAGAGAAAAGTTTCACATGTATGCTTTACAACGTACAATAGTAACAGACCATGAGGAAAAGTGGGAGAACGGATGAAAGATAAGTAGATAATACCCGTTCCTCTTAGGCCGTGTTTGTTTTGGCAGACGGAAATAATAGGCTCTAGACGGAATTAAGGGCCAGCTGTTTGATATTAACGATTTAGAAGATGATTAAGTTTGTAAAATTTGTCTTAACTGACGGTAAAAAATGATTTTTTTATATCAAAAATTTGTTTTTTATTTTTAAAAAACATAATTTCTCACATATTTCTCGTAATCAAACAAAATAACATATCATTTTATTTATTCTATTTCTTTTTTTTTTCAAATTATTTTTCTTTTATTTTTATCTATTCTATTTCTCACATCTAAACCAAATATCGTCTAAAATTTACAACCATATGTTTGGTTTTTTAAAAATGAGAAAAAATATAAAAAATAGCCAAAGTTTATAAAACTTCACAAAGAATATTAGATAATTGCTTATATTTTACCAAAATAGGTTATTTTAAGTTTTACAAAAATATATTAATATGACATGATATTCTATAATTAAATATAATTATGCCTTTTAAACACGAGATTAAAATTCTAAAAGACTATTTTGGTATAAAAAAATCATATGAATTTTAAAAATCTTTGTGTGAATGTAATAATTTTTAAGATATTTTTAAAAAGGCTCTTATGATTAAGATTTTGTAGTTTGGATTTTAATAAATTTATATCACATTAATTCATAAGGTTTGAATTTTCTTTATAAATTTATAAGATTGTAAATGATTTGATGAATTTTTAAAAAAATTAAAATTATAAGACTGAATAAAAAAAAATTATAAGAAAAATAAAACCAATATAATTTTTTTTTATACATCATGCTATATGGTGTTGCTTCACATATCTAATCTTATACTACTAAACTTCCATGCACTAATATTAAGCAAATCACCCACCATAAATGAGTTCTGTATCTAAATTCAGGATCTCTTTTAACTTATAGCATCCCAAATATTACTTTTCTTTTCTCTATTTCTTTTTCTTTTTTTTCCATTAAGTTAGAATTTATTTTTTTCAAAATTGACACAATAGTCTCTTAGTGCCTCTAAAAGGTCTTCTAAAACTTTGGCATGATTGTTCCCAATCGAGCTAGAACTCCTCCACGCTTATATTTACTTTCCTTATGACTGCTTGACTTTTAGTGGAAACCTCCACACCTAAACGTATAGGATTGAAAAAACTAGATGATCAATTATTCTATTAGTGTTACCAGCTTCAAGGAAGAGAGAAAGAAAACTACGTGTGCTGAAAAAAAATAGTTTAGAATGAGAGACTAGAAAAGTCTCAAAAGAGTTTGATTAAGATTATTTAATGTATTTGATGTTTATATATATAATTAAAAAGACACACAAAATCACTTCTACAAAATAACCCATCAAATCTGTTAAATTCTTTTAGAACTTGTTAAACTTTTACAACTGTCGTACAATTTTCAATCAAGATTTGTTAATAACTGGTGAACAATAAGATGTTTATATATATAATTAAGATTTTAATTAATTATTATTAAAAAAATTTATCTTATTTAAAAATCTTCATTGAATATTGATTAGACATAAAAAAAGTTTTAATTTTTTAAAAAATCCAAATTGAGTACACAATGTCATGTCTTATAAGTGTACAAGTTCATATACTATCAAATATTTACAAATTATTTTTACAATGAATTTTATTTACGGTATTATTTTGTTACATATTTACAGTATGTTTAAAATGATGGAAGGAAAAAAAATTAAATTTGGAATTAAAAGAAAATATTTTTATTTTTAAAGGTCAATTTTTATTCTTTTTCCTTTTGCTTTCTTCCATAACCAAATAATATAAATATTTCAATAAAATAAAATAAAAAGCGGAGGAGAGGAAAGGCACGATAATTGTTGCCGACTAACTCTGGTAAAGCCTCAAAGCTAGGTTGAGCTAACCATGGTTTAACGTTAGAAGTTGTAGAGTGTAACCTGCACCTTTCATTTCTCTCTCTCTCCCTCCCTTGCTTCAGTTTTCATTCGCGACACACCTCCTTTTGTTTCCTTCCACTCTCAGTTCTCACTGTTAGGCTGTTATGTTACAATTTTCTCGCTAGATCTGATACTACCTGACTTCATGAGATGGAAGCGGAGAAAAAGTTGCATTTCAGTTACTAGTAGTAGGGGTTGGTTGGTGCTGAAAAAATAAACAGACAGAGATACTTGTTTTTTCTTTGCTTAGGAGATGAAGCTTGACGCGGGCGTGGTGTGGGACGATGAGGACAAGGCCATGCTTGGGGCTGTTCTGGGTGGTCGAGCTTTGGAGTTTCTAATGGCAAACTGGTTGTCGAATGAGAGTGTTTTAATGGCGGTTGGGAGTGAGGAGGGGCTGCAGAACAAGCTCTCGGATCTGGTGGAGCGTCCCAATGTCTCCAATTTCAGTTGGAACTACTCCATTTTCTGGCAGCTCTCGCATTCCAAATCCGGTGACTGGGTTCTGGGTTGGGGAGACGGGTGCTGCAGGGAACCCAGCGAGGAAGAAGAGGGTTCTTTGGGAAGAGGAACACTGAGGCTTCTTCGCGTGGACGAGGAGATGCAGCAGAGGATGCGGAAGAGGGTGCTGCAGAAGCTGCACACCACGTTCGGGGGCGAGGATGAGGACAATTACGCTTTTGGCCTCGACCACGTCACCGACACCGAGATGTTCTTTCTTGCTTCCATGTACTTTTCTTTCCCTCGCGGCCATGGTGGCCCAGGTAAGTGCTTCGCGTCCGGGAAGCATTTGTGGCTCAAATCTGTGTCTGATTACTGCGTGCGTTCTTCCTTGGCTAGCTCTGCGGGAATTCAGACTATTGTTTTGGTCCCTACTGATATGGGAGTGGTGGAGTTGGGTTCTGTCAGAATGTTACCCGAGAGTTTTGAACTCTTGCAGGCTGTTAAATCTGTGTTCTCCACGCAGTCTCCTTCATACCAAGGGGTGAGTGTGAGCACCGGTGGGAATGCTGTTTTCCCTGGTTTGGCAATTGGGGATGCTAATAAGGTAGATGGAGGAGTTTCGATTCCCAAGGTTTTTGTCAACACAATTGGAAATCGGACGCATTTCAGAGAGAAACTTGCAGTTAGAAAAATGGAGGATAATAGGCCTTGGCCAGGCCATGGCCACCCCGACCCCAATGGGAACAATCTCCACAACAACGTTAGTTTTCCGAATGTGCGGGGTAATAGTCTTCATGTTTCGAGTTGGGCAGTGAATTCGGATCTGAGGCAGCCTGGTCCCCTTGAGATTTTTGCTCCTAGGGCCCCCACGAGTAGTGTCCTCGCAGAGCTGGCTAATGTTGGGAAACAGGATTTCAGACCTCAAAGGCAGGTGCAAATGCAAATTGACTTTACCGGAGCCACTTCCAGGCCTTCTTCAGCGAGACCGGTCGTCGGTGAATTGGAGCTTTCTGATGTTGAGGCCTCTTGCAGGGAGGAGCAACAACCCAGTTTTGCCGATGAAAGGAAGCCCAGGAAGCGGGGAAGGAAGCCTGCCAATGGAAGGGAAGCGCCCCTCAATCATGTGGAGGCGGAGAGGCAAAGACGCGAGAAGCTCAACCAACGCTTCTATGCGTTGAGATCTGTGGTGCCTAACATCTCCAAGATGGATAAGGCTTCATTGCTGGGAGATGCCATTGCTTATATCAACGAGCTTCAGGCTAAAGTCAGGATCATGGAAGCTGAAAAAGAGAGATTTGGAAGCACTTCAAATGATGGATCAGTCTTGGAAGCTAAGTTGAGATTGGAAAATCAGGAGAAAAAAGCTCCTGATGTGGATATTCAAGCTTTTCAAGATGAGGTCATTGTAAAGGTGAGCTGCCCTCTTGACAGTCACCCTGTTTCAAAAGTAATCCAAACATTTAACGAAGCACAGATCAGTGTTGTAGAGTCTAAACTTGCTGCTGCAAATGATACCATTTTTCACACATTTGTAATTAAGTCCCAAGGACCTGAACAGCTCACAAAGGACAAGTTGATTGCTGTTTTTTCTCCAACAGAATCCAACTCATTGCAGCCATTGTCACAGTTGGATAGCAAGGGAATTGCAGTCAGCATAGTCCATACGTAGAGAAATACCAATTTCTAAAAGCTTCCTCAGAATTTTTTTGTTACACCACGGAGGATCTTAAAAGAAAAGCATTCGGAACTAGAGTAGTAGAATAAATAGTTTCCATTAACCATGTAGGCAGCAGCCAATTTATGTTTGTCTATAGTGTATACACACCGGAAATATTGTTTCTGCAATGTCAATTGTTTTATTTAGTTTAACCAATCTAGTTGTTATGGTTAAAGAGTTTATGTCTTGATGTCATGTCTTTCAAGTCCTTGTTTTTTCCTATGTCTTGTTCTGTGCATAAGAGGAAAGAGAAAAGAATTCTTAATTTTTGCTACTTTTGTTATTTGAAATTTTTGTGATATAGTTGTGCTCTTCCTTTCAGAGACATAATTGTAAATCTATTTTTTTTTTTTTGTATATTTTAAGAAGTGAGGTGTTTTTCCCCCTTGCAAAGTATGCTTCTTTGGAGTTTTGGTTCTGTTTTTGTCGGTTTGGTGGATAGAGTTTTTCTCGTCCGTGCAGATTGCACGAGGACTAACTTGTGATAATAATATAGAAAATCCTACCGGAGAAATTATATATATATATATATATATATTTTGCAATGGCAATTGAATGAGCTTGGACATAATTTTTCTCATGGACTGCAAAGAGAAAGGTGAGTTTTCGTTACTTGTTTGACTAGTGTAGAGATAAGAAAATGGACACATCTGCAAACTGTGAGTGGATTGCATTTTCTGGTACAAGTACCACTTAATTTCTTTCTGTTAGTATTATGTTTCCTTCCCCTCCGCTTTATCTGCAACAGAATGAGGCCCAATCTTTGGTGCACATGAAAAGGAAGTAAAGTATTGGTACTGCTCTTAAATTCTTGACCGTTTCCTTTGATATTTTACCACCTTTCTATGAGAAATTGAGGTATCTCTAATTCATGCAGAAAAGAACATTAGGCTAAAAGGCTGTTTAGAAATAAAATAGGGAAGCTAAACTTGTCCTATATATTTTTATTAATTGATATTCCCAGGGTCATGCAGGAAATAAAATAAACGAAAACAAAAAGACCGTTCTGCAAAAATAAGAATACTAGCAATGCAATGTATTGAGACTTGAGTGGTCCTGCAATGCATTATACGCGTGATGTCCTATTTTGAAATTTGAAATTGTGGAAAACGTTCACGTGCTAAGGTCCTTTCAACTAATGAGTTCTGCGATGACAACAATTATGTGCTGCATGCGTTTCCTTTTTTAAGTGATTGAAAGTTAGAACTTTGAAAAAAAAAACAGAAATAATTGTTTTTATTTCTGAATATAAATTTATTCTTAAAAAAATAAAAATTTAAATTTTAATATCTAAAATCAAGAAAGATGTCACAAATTTATTCATTCATTAACATATCTGTTAAGTGATAAAAATGATTAATTTACTTAAAAATAAAGATAAAATTGGAAAAAATAATTATGAGGACCATACACAGCCTGAGGCAGAAGGGTAAAACTGTAAAAGTGAAATCCCCAAAAAACCCATGTCGCATCAAAGTTGCGTCTGTTTCTTTCCCGTGGTTGGGTACTCGTGCTACAATGTGCAGTATTTCCTGTGCTACAATGTGCAGTATTTCATGAGATATTTGGATAGTTTTTTTTACTGCCAGTGATTATAGAAAAATTTATTCAAATAAATTCTTTGTATTTCTAAATAAAAAATAAACCCTTTGAATTTAAATATTTTTTCATGAAAATTGTTATGGTAATTAGTATATGATAAATATTTTTAAATAATTAAATTTTTAATAGATAAATATTTTTAAACATATAAATTATATTATAATTAAAATTTATAATAAATAAATATTTTGAATATAAAGATTATATTTTTATTTATACTATAATTTTAAATAGTTGAGTATTTATAAAAGATTAATCTTTTATCTTGAACTTAATTTCCATTAATTAACCTTAACCTAGTGAATTTGATCAAAATGAAATTAAACAAAAGTAAAATATTAATTCAGGTAGTATTTATTTTTACATAACCCGAGATAGTCAGATTAAGCCTCGGGTTGCATGAATTGAAAATTGAATAAGTCAATTTTAACTAGATATATGTATTTTGTATTATATTATTTATTAATTATCAATAAAATATTAACATTTTCTTATTTGAGTGATGATGCGTTATTTCCTTCAAGAGTTCTCTTCCTTAGTGTCTTATTCAGTGTTTGATAAGATGAAGAAAAAAATTACAAATAACAGTATATTTTTTTGTTTGGATTAAGAGAAAATAAAAAGAAAAGAAATTGACTTGTAAAAATAAAAATTTAATTTTCTTTTCTTTTGTTTTTTTTCTAATTCAATTTTTTTTCTCTTTACTCTATTTTCCTCGTTCCAAACATAGGGTTAATCCCTCACTGGCAATGCACTTCACTGTTGTGCTCTCTTTGTTATAACTTGTAGAAAATATTAGAATTTGCACCGTAGCAAATGAAGAAATTGAATTCCCTGCTTATATAAGATTTATGTGCGTATAGCATAGTAGCATACTATGCAACATGAGACTAAACAGAATTAGTGTTATACTTTTCTTCAAGGATATCATGGTAGTGGTGCAGTAATTATGACCTCGGTGACCATACCAGTCATTTAATGATAGTAATTGTAACACTAATTCTTTTAGAAATTTAATTTATGCTTGAATCTGTAGAAATTTGATGATGTAAATGAAATTTTAAATAAATATTTTAATCTAAATTATTTATTTTAATCGAACAATAATATTGAATGTTCTTTTCTTTCACAATAAAACACTCTTTCATCTCCCTTTCCCGTTCTATATATATATATATATATAGTTGTGGAGTGAACTGTCATTCAATTTAAATTTTGGCATGCAAGAAGTTCCTCAATGAATATTGTAATTATAACTTTTCATATTATCAATCTTTTGCATAAAAAATACAATTGGTCCTAGGGATAAGGACACGGGCTCGAACGTGCATATTGATATTATTTATTATGTACATGAAACTGAAAATGGGATGAAAAGCAGAGTCCAAAAGGCACTGACACCGAACTTGGTTCTTTGGGGAATTGGGGGTCTTTAACTGCCGTTGCCCATAACTCGCACCTACATACCCTTTATTCCACTTTGGATTGTCTGGATGAAAATCCTAATCTCCAATGTTTAAAGCATCCTTGTCCTTTCTCTTTGGGGGTGCTAAAGGACTAATTCTGAGGATGGGATGTGGGGATCGTTTTGTCTAATACCAAACATGACATGTGTGGTGGTGGTCACTGCTCAAGCCCAACTTATCAAAATATGTCCTTTTTTTTTTTTGTTGCGTGTGATGGTGCATATGCATATCGACATTAAGGCCGAAAGCAATATTGGGATCCATGTAAAGAGAAAAATATCAACTAAGAACTGCTCAATTCCATATGAGGAAGGAAGTGGGCATGCTTGACCTGATAAGGTACTCAGGAAAACCACACATTTGTTTGTCGCGTCCATTTTGGTTGTATAGTTGGTACAAATTTAATGGTTAATTCAAGCCTACCACTGGTCTAGACTCTAGAGACTCAAAATAATTAGAGTTCAAATTATCCACAACACTATAGTCTATATACCAATTATATCATGAGTTAAACGAGAAATAAACTCGCATGTGCTTCTCATTTTTCGATATTTTTAGACCTAATATAACGCTCAGCACAAGGTTTACGTAGCATCAGAGTTGCCCCTAACCTAAAGTACCTAACCCACCAATTAATTTCTTATTTTCCTTTATGTTATTATCTCTCATTCTCTCTCAAGTTTCATCCATCTTATGTGTAGGAAAAATATCATTGTCAAAATTAATTGCCGAGCACCTCCTCATCAACCATTTATAGGTGAGTTTTGGAAAAATATCCTCTCCGGTTACGGCAATGGAAGGTAACCGGAGAGGTTCATTAATAGATCTCACAAATTTCATGTGTTTATCTCTTTTTTAATGAATTTCTCTATTAAATGAATGGGATTGAACACGTGAGTTTTACTTGTCATATCAAAAAATTATGTTTGTATTCTATGTTGACATGTCTATACGTAGATATTAAAAAAAATTGTCTATGATGAATCTTAATCTAACTGGAAATATAGAAAAATAATAATTAAACAAATTAAAATTATTTAATCATTTATTATAAATATTTCCAAACACCTGTTTAAGATTTCAAGGTGCTCCTTAACATCGAGTTATTGTTTATTTATTCACCTTGTAATTGTAAACAGATAAAATAGCATATTACTAAAGCCAACTTCACTCTTCTTTTCCCTAAGATAGTTTTAGGTTAAAAACAAAAAGATAAAAATAGTTTTTAATTTTTTTAATACTTATCAAATACTTTAGATTTTAAAACTAGTGTCATTATAAGTCATTTTTAAGTGCTATATTATGTATAAGTCTTTCAGTTTTATCTACATTAATTAGTTGTAAGTAAAAATATTTTTTATTTTTATCTATACTAATTTATGTCTGTGAGCAAAAGTATTTATAGAAATATGTCATTTTTCTTGTAATGTATTTATCTAGTTTTTTTTTAGCTCAATGATAAATACCCCCAATCTGTACATTTTCTTTTTAAAAAAAATCTTCTTATGAGCATGAGCTTCAAAATAGATTTGGCACTGAGAACAATTTGAAATAAAAAGAAACTGTATATGATCTCAAATATGTTACTCCATCGGATTAAAAACTGCCCATATTTAGTTCTTTTATGAAACCAAAGAGTATTGTTTTTTTGAACAAAATGAAATTAAAAAGGGGATTCAATTATCTGATTGAATATGTTACACCAAAGAGGATTGTTTTTTTAGATTCGTGCTCCTATATTATTAAAGAGTAAATCGATCACTATTTTAGTCTCTCAAATGTATAACACTGAAAAAAAAAAAACTAAGGAAGTTTAAAATAAATTTCTAGGAGTGTTTGGTTTGGCCGTTTTCTATTTTCATTTTTATTGGAAATAGAAAATGGCGATTGAAATGCGTTTGGTTGAATTTTTAAAAACATTTTTAACGAAAATATTTTCTCAAACGAACCAAAAACTGAAAACAATAAAATATCATTTTCAGTTGAAACCAGGAACCTTATTTTAGATAGAATGAAAACGTGGTGGCAAAAAATGTAATTTTAAGCAAATCTAAAAATACATTTCCTTTTGAAAACGCATTTTCAATATTTTTATTTCTTGAAAGTAAAAAAATAAGAAAAACTAAAAATATTTTTATAATTCTAATCTTTTGAAAATTATTGTTAAGAGTTTTCTTTCTTGAAAGAAGCTAACCCCTTCACCTCCTTCTAATTTTTAGATGAAAAATGTTAAGAAGATATTCTTTTGAACATACTCTATTCTATTTGTTGAAATTTATAAGAAATTATAAAATTTTGTGGGTCCTATGTTTTATTTAATGTTTTTTCTTATATTTTTTTTTATAATTTTCAATAAATTTTAATCAATAAAAAAATATTTCAAGGAGTGTGATGCACTTTGATCAAAAGAGTTTATGTATGTAACTTTATATTTTTTTTTTCTCACTTTTAAGTGCTTCACGTGTGATCCGAAACATTTTCTTTTATGTAAGAGATTTCAATTAAACCAGAAAAAGGATCATCAGATACAAAAGGAAGCAGTTGATGAGGCAAGTCCTGGATCCAATATCTTTCTATATAATTCCGGCTAAGCAATATTAGCTGTTATATGAGTATAATACAGGCATTTCAACAAAAAAGATCCCCTCACGTGATCTGAATTCGCTAATTGGAGGTGCAATCAATTCGTTGATCTGCAATGCAATTTATTACAGAAATTAGGCCTCTAACACTTAACACATAAACAAGTCTAATGAAATATGGCCCAGCAAAACTCTTTGCAGGATTTTATTTGATGACGAAGCCCAACAAGTCCGAACCTTTTATTTATTGTTAGCAAGAAGACGATTTTGTGCATTTTTAGCCTAACAGATATGATCATGATGGTGTCATTATGTCCAGGCCTTTTAAACTTGTTGTAGTTTGCGCTATTATTATAGTCAGAAAAATGTTAGAAATATATTTTTAACACAGTTTTTTAAAATACACTATTTTAAAAAAAATAAATCACAATATGTTTTAGTTCTCACATTATATTTAATAAATCTCTCTAATAATTTTGTATTTTTAATCAATTTTAATAAAAAAAATACTTATTATGAGAAATATATTAGAGAACGTATTGTTGTGACTCCTCTTGCAGTATTTGTTTTGATAAATTTAACGTTTTATAAAGTGATAATGAATCAAGTTGTTCAAAGAGCAATAAAAATAATAAAGTTACTTTTTATCTTCATCATTTATTTCTTTAAAATTTAATGACTAAGATTAATTACTTATTAAATTCATTGTATTTTAAAAAAAAATAATAAAAATGAAAAATTAATCTTTAAATTTATTTTTGGAATAACTTCATTTCTCCTCAAATTATAGTTATAAGAACTTCCATGATTGCATTTTAGTCATTGTAATCCCTTTATTTTCTCTTATTGATATGCTATCCTAAGTTTTCTCTTTCTCTAACTAAAATTGTAAATTTTCTAAAATTCAAAAAATAAATAATTAGTACTTTGTGTACGTAACATATCATATTCACATTATATAAACAAAAGGTTGAATATACAAGTTAATACATATAAAAAAGTCTTGTATTTACAACAAAAAATAATTTCCATTAAATCAGAGAGATGTGAAAGAAAGCAACGAGACATACAGAGAGGCAAACCAAGTGGCTGACTCTCTTGTCAAGCACAATTTGCCTTTAGATGGGGAAGGGAAATGTTTTTATTTTATGCCAGATTTTATTTTTCTTCCAACTCTAGCTGATGTAGAATTTATTTTTTTCCGCATGAATTTTAATAAATTTCTCTCTTAGGGACTTTAGCCCCTCTTTTCCAAAAAAAAAAAAGCAATGAGACACCACGACTGGAGAAAGAGACTCGCAATATTGAGAAGAAGGGGTAAGGGTTTGGAAAAGAAAAAAGGCGAGTATGACAAATTCAACATGCATGAGAAGAAGGTGTAAACAGAAGGGTAGTTTAGAATCATCAAAATAGCTAAAAAAATATAAAGAAGTAGAAGGTGTGAAGAAAAAAAAAGTTTTGATAGCCCTATATTGCCAAGTTACCTTATAAAACTATAACAGAAGCGTAGTTTAACACATTTGTTTCCTACATTTCTATTATTATTTCCTGCATTTCGAAATAAACTTTTTAAAATACAATAAAAAGTACAGAAAACAATAATAAGAATGCAGGAAATAAGACCCGAAGTTTAAAATTATCAAAATAACTAACAAAAAGTGGAGGATGTGAAGAGGAAAAAAAGGTTTGATGGCCCAATATTTAACGAGTCAAGTTACCTCATACGGCTATGGCAAATAATACATATAGCTTCCAGCATTAATAAAATATACCCCTTTTTTCTTTAAATCCCCTTCTTAATTTAACAAATTCCTCCGTCACGCAAAAATTAGGCATTGTTTGTGATGATATGCATAGCTGGATGTCGCAGGAAAAGGATTATCGAGAGTTTTGGGGGAACAGGTAATGAAATACATCATGCAGGAGCTTCATGTTGACCCAAGTGGATTATTAATCGTATTTTTTAAAAGCAGCTAAGTGTATCATATCCAAACTTAGCTGCAGATGTTTGGAGGATCTCACAACTGCTTTGCACATATGACGTAACAACGCCTTATAACAAAGTTTACTGATCAAATTATGTATACCAGGACTTTTGATGACGTACATAAAGTTGCAACAAAGCTCTCAAAAATTCTAAAAGTAATGAAAGTGTACTATTAATATTGTTAATTATTAGGGTGTATATATACACTAATATATATTTGTATTAATATTTTTTTATTAATTTAAATATAATAGATAAATATATTTAAAAAATTATAAAATTAATACACATGCGAACATGGATACTAAATTAGTTATTTGTAATTGAATGATAGTATTATTGAATATTTTTTGTATGGAAATCAAACCAAGTTCGAATGATCATATTATAAAGACAAATATTATGTAGATCGAAAATCTTGATAATTAAATAATAATGTAAAATTATTTTATATTATTAGTAGTTAATCTTTAAATTCACTAAACTATTTTAATAAACCATCTTACAACATTTCTATAAAAAGTAATTTTTCCTTTTTGTAAATTATTGGCTGCATTACTAATTGTAGTCTCTTTGTTTTTGTTTTTTTAATCAGTAGAGCCTAATTGACGTAGTCTACACGAGACTGTTCAATTGAATTCCCACTTTAAAATTAAAAGTAGAACTAGATTTAGTTGTCATGGCCTAATCAAAATTTAAGTTTTATTTTCAAAACTAAAATTGAAATCATAACATTAGACATTCAGGTATTAGATGCGTATATGTTAGACAAAAAATAAATTGGTTTCATTATTTAAATTTAAAAAATAATGTTGTTTGTAATAATGTGAATATTTATTCTTATTCCTCATTTTTTTAATTTTTGTATATATATATATATATATTAAAAAATAAACTCTAAAACTAAAGAAAAACATTTTTTTATTATGAGGATAAAAGAAAAACATTTTTTTATCCTTTGATTTTGATTTTCAAAACATTTTATGACTTAAGATTTAGCAAAGTATTTAGATATAAAAAAATGTGACGCAAAACAAGAAGAGAGTATTTAAGACTTAAGATTTTGAGTGATTAAAATGTAGGGTTCAGATGTCAGAGAAGTTGACTGAAATTACGGAACTACCACTGCTGACTGCAATGCATTGGGAAGTGAGGATAAGTGTGATTTAAAATAATAAAAAAGATGTAAAAGTGAATTCAAATAAAAAAATTGAATTAAAATTGAGTGTCAATTTTTTGGAAACTTGAATCTCACATAAAGAACCTTAGTAGTTCTGCATTTAACAATTGAAAAGAGCAAAGTTTGGAAATTTGGGAAACTTGAAAGCATAGCAGAGAGATCACATCGCGGCTCTCTCATGTCTCAACCCAACCACCCGGTGAGTCCCTTCTCATATACCACTTTACCTTTGTTTCTATTCTATGTGTATTACATTCCACTTTTTATTTTATTTGCAAGTACTGAATCTTAAGATGGATGAAGCGTTAGCTTTTTTGGTTGTCAAAGTTTATAGCTTACTAATTTACCACAAAAAGGGTGTGCACCAAGATCATTATATATTGTTCAGGTCTAGCAAATTCTATCTGGCTGAAATTATGGCTGTGAAAACTCCAAAAACCTTGAGGTGGCAGTTACAGTTGCGAAAACTCCAACAATGTTGAGGTTGCGGCCAATCGGGCCACATTTATGGTTGTGAACTCCAACAACCCTAAGGCTGTGGCCGATTGGAGCCGCAATTACAGTTGCGAAAACTCTGAAAACTATGATAGTGTACTGTTTTTTTAAACCTTCGCGGGTGATACTAACTATGATTTGATTTGGGGAGAAGGGATGCTTCAATTTATTTCATGATTTAAGCATCTACTTCAACTTGATCGTAGAATATATTCCTGATTCCAGTTAAGGATACACAGGAGTCTTTATAACAATGAATGGCTTGTTTACAGTTTATTACAGCTAAAACCCATATGTTGTAGGCAGCAGGTCCCACATTTTGTTACTTGATTGAGTACTTTAGGTCCCATAAATCACCCATAGCCGAATATAGTCTTTTGAGAATCTGGTAGTGATTGAACTAAACGTTGTTCATGACTTCATATTACAACAGAACTTAAATATTGTAATATTGCTTTACTTTTTTGTTCAAGTTATTTTCCATATCATTTTTTTCGTCCAACTAAACCTTTAATTTTTGTTGTTGTCTGTCATTTTTCAGCTGAATCTAAATGATGATAACAGAGAGAGATGTAAGAATACAATCAAACAGCATGAAGATAATCTTAAGTTTCTTAATTCTCAATCAAATCAATTAGCTGAATCAATATTTGACTTGCAAGGTATGTTTAGAATCAATCTGTTTTTTTACTTGTTTCCCCAAGAGAAAGTGGGGGGGGGGGGGGGGGGAGGATATGAGGGGAGTAATTAGAAATTGGAATTAACTACTCAATCTAATTCAACATCACATCATTACTCATTAGTTTAGTAAACCACTTTAATTACACTTTTCTTATATAAGTCACTCCAACATTTTTTGGCTGATGAAATTTTAGTGAGTCTTGCAAGGTACCATTCAACTAATGTAATTACGTTAGAGAATGGAAATGGTGCCTTTCATACTGAAGAGGAAACAATGGAACAGGTAATGAAGAAAGAGAACTCTGCTGCTAGTATATTTAGTTGGCTAAAAGTTAATGCACAGACATCAAATTTGACATTAACAAAGGATGTTGTGGGAGTTGTTGCAACCCTTGCCAAAGTTGAGAGCGATGATCTTAGCAGGTCAATAAAATTTATTTTATTTTCAAATTTTTAACATCCATCTGGTCATTTGATTTCAATCTTGCAACAAATATCTTTTTTGGTCTTATTTAATTTTCCAGATTTTAGAACATGAGTCTCATAGCCCTTTTAATACAATCATTAAATATGTCTTGCAGACCATTCATGTAGCATAATCTGTGAAATTTCCAAGGAAATTGGTACTAGTGTGAATCTTTGAACTTGACTAGCATACTCCAATTTTTTCTAGTCTATTTCCTACTAGCATAACCATGAAGAAAGAAGCTTCCATTACAATTATTTAATTAAAAAAAAAAACTTGCATTTTGTCTAAATACAGGATTCTTTCTGAATTTTTGGGCTTGGAGACAATGCTTGCAATTGTGTGCAGTTCTTATGAAGGCATTAATGCACTGGAGAAGTATGATCCTGAAGGCTTGATAAACTGTAATGGTGGATTGCATGGTATAGGGTCTTCAATTGGAAAGAGAATAAATGGCCGATTTGTTGTCATATCTCTTGAAGATATAAGGCAAGTTTGACAAATATGTGAATTTAGCTCCTCTAGTGAGTTTTTCGCTGGATAGGTGGTTCATGTAAAGAGAGATAGACATAAAGATTATATTTAAGGTTAAATCTGTGTGCTGCGCCCTGTGCTAGTTTTTCTGTCTATTGTTCTCTTTCTAAGAATGAAAAACTCACTTGATAGGATCCAACTTTACACATGCATAATTTAGAAGGAAGATGTAGCTCTTTGCTTATAATTTTTAAAGCACTGTTGTACTTGTTTTTATTGCAGACCCTTTGTTGGAGGTTTTGTAGCCAATGATCCACAAAAGAAATTGGCTCTCCCAAAGCCAAGATTACCTAATGGGGAGTGCCCACCTGGGTTTCTTGATTATGCGGTGAACATGATCCATTTGGATTCAAAATATTTATCTTTTCTTACTGACAGTGGGTACGGTCTTAGAGAGACGCTGTTTTATGGACTTTTTTCTCGCCTACAAATATATAAAACCCGGAATGAAATGCTGCTTGCTCTCCCATGCATTCACGACGGAGCTTTGTCCTTGGATGGTGGGATGATTAGGGGACGTGGCATGTTTGCTCTTGGTAGTAGGTCAGTGTCAAATTAAATTTGCCCTTTTTAATGCATTTTTTTATTTAGATGATTCTCTTTCAATTTTCTGCCCGTCCTATGATAGTTAATACTTTTAGTTCAATTTTGCTCATTTCAATAACCTAATAAAACAATGTTCAGTTGATACTTCATCCAGTTGATTTGTATATCCTCAGTGAAACATCATTATATACTCACCTGTATGCATAACACATCGGTATTTTATGTTCTATATAGTACATACTGAAAAATGATTTTTTTTTCCTGTGATATGCTTGTCAATGGATTGGTAATTGACCTAGTTTTAATTAGGGAGTTGCTATGATGTCAGATGGATAAGTTTGGAGGGGAAAGTATGAGAGGGTTAATTTTTCATTTTTAAATTTAGAGGCAAAAGTCTGTTATTTAAATAAAATAAGGTATGATTGGGAGGCTACATGCTAATCCATGAAAACCTGAGATATTCCAAAATCGGCACAAGTATCAGTGTCACACCCATTCCTGATATCAATACATATCCAAGGAGTATCCTCCATTTTTTTAATTTTCTTTTTCTGAGAAATACATTTGGGATGTGACTTTGATACTTTGAGAATGGCACTAAAATTACATACAGGCCTATCTTTTCCTATGTATCCTTAAATCTATAGTAAAATAGCAGGCATTGTAGAGAAAATACTTCTTTTGAGTAGGACTAATGCTTTTTGTAACATTCCAATATGGGTTGGGGGGAAATTTGCTACTTGTTCATTGGGGAAGGAATATATTCTGATATGGATAATGGAAATATCTGTAACGATGTTTTTCCATTATGATCACAAATATTATGCGTATATATGGGGATTTTACTAGCATACATGATACACCCACTTGTTTTTAAGGAGTATGTTAGCAACTTATAACTATGATTATCTTAAAATGCATCTAAAGTGTAACTTGTTAATGTACTCCTTGTCTCCTTCTAAAACAACAAGTAGGTGTACATTAATAAATACTTGTGGGGTTTGTTAACATACACTCATTTAAAATAGCCAACGTCATAAATGTTTGACAATTCAACTTCCATGCCCATGAAATGAGAGAAAAAGATAAGCAGTTGAATAATCCCTAAGCGAATAGTAGCAGTTAGAACTACTTTTTTTTATGACTTCCTTTTTCTCCTCATTTGACAACTTGTGTTATGACCATTTATTTCTTTTCTAGGTTAAAGCACTCTTTTCTTTCTCTTGCTTTCATCTAAATAAACTACTGTATTCGGAGGACTAACATCTGATATATATTTCTTGGCCTTATTATGAATGAAATTTCTCACAACACTCTCTGGCTGTAGGAAAGATGTAGAAGTGAAGTTTCCTCTAATTTCGGGAGGATCTGATGTACCTCCAAACTATATTGAAACTGAAGAGGCAGTGAGGAAGCTGAATTGGGAAACCTCTAAACTTGCTGCAGATAAACACAGAGAGCAGCAATTATTGGATTATAGGAAAGGGAAACTTCACTAGGCAAGCCTGAAAAGTTATTTATGGAAAGTTACCTTGCAAGACATGGTAACAACTAACCACATCCAATTTGTGTGCATTAGCTGTTAATTTTGCAGAACATAGTTCATGAGGGATATGTCCCAAAGAAATTAGACAGGTGTGCATAAATAGACATCACATAGTGAACTTCTTGATGTAACTTAAGCAAGGAGCTATGCTTGCTTACTGTCCGTGTCTGTTGTTATGTCTGATTCTTAATTTCAATCAGGAGAAACCTTGGATAGTTAGCTTCTCCATTTGAATGATGCAACTTGCTGGGGAGGGGACTGCCACTTTCTTGAAAATGAACGTTTGTCACATGAGTACATCCAAATTCCTGTGATCTTCACTCTTGTCCTCCAATTCCAACTCGTTCTCTGATTAATAGAGATGCAACATGAGCCGCTTTCAGTTTCAATTGCTCGTGTGTAGGACCAAAAATTCTTTTTAAAATAAGATTCTAGTGAGGAAGTCACTAGACTTGCAGTTGCACAGCAAAATATCACAAAATGGTCCCTGAAAATAAAAGTACAACTACATTTCCAGACACGAACTATATTTAACTTAAACCATAAACTTTCAGTAAAAGTCCTGCATATGTTCCGTTAAGTATTTTTTTAACATTTCAATTCCAAGTTCCATTATTTGTATCATCCTACAGGTATTTTATTCTTTGGTGCAGCTCTGTTGAGTCACTGCTACGAGTTATGCTAGAGTTGATATGCATAACCTATGCACAGCTGCTTCGTGGTGCCATTTGCATCGGTTGCCAGTTAATGGTGTTTATTTTAGATTTTGATAAAATTGATATAAAAATATTGATTTTGATATAATTGATTTTAAGAAAGTTTTTTTTGGTAGATTTTTGAGAAAGTTTATGTTTGAATATGATATTTTTCAGAAAAACTAATTTTGTTTGGTTGACAAAAGAAAACTAGACAAAAAGAGATAATTTATAAATTTCATACCCAAAAGCAAATGATATTTTTGGCCACCTCAATTTTCACTACCAAAACACATACTATCGTACAAAATCAATTTCCTACAATAGAACAGAACGTGTGATTCAAAATTAATTTTGGACGTTATCGATGCGGGCACTAATCAATTGGCCATTAGCTTGAAATAGCCAGTTAAAACCATGAAGCATATCGACACCAAATGACCAAAAAAGAGTTATTAACAACTACTATAATTCAAAGACACTTATGTGCCACATGAATATCAAACCCTGTACCCCCCCCCCCCCCCCCCCAAAATAAAAAAGGCCTACCTTGCCTGCCCTAAAAAAAAACAGGTTTTGTATACCCTAATTCAAAATACAAAGCATGTTTGTACAAGCTACTGGGTAGCACCCGAGTATCATATCAACTTATGTGGGTATACGCTCATCCTCTTCTGATTTCCTCTCATTAGTTTGTTTGTCATTTCTTCTCCAGCAATGTTTAGAAAGATGTCCCCTCTTGCCACATACACTACAGGGTACGCTCCTGGCATTAATTTCTGACCTATTCCTACACATTCCCAATGGCTTATAGTCAGCCCTCCTATGTCCACCATTATAGGCCTGGTGATATCCTTCCATACTGTTAGAATGTTCAACCACTCGTTTTACTCCATAGCGGTATTCTTCCTCTATCTGTATGCGTTCCATTAACTTCCGGTAAGGTAGATATTCCTCACGCATTAACTTGATGCAAAAGTCCTTCCACGATGGTGGAAGCTTTGAAATGATGGCACTAACATGAAAGTTGTCATCGATAAACATCCCAGCAGCAGCAATAGAATCTGCCATGCCATTTAATTCTCTGATTTGTTCAATAACTGCTTTCTCCTCAACCATCTGAAATTCAAGATACTTTTTCACATGATATCTTTTGGTTCCAAATTCCTCGTACAGATAAACCAGTTTTAATTCTTCCCATAAATCCTTAGCACTCAATTTTCTGTTCGCATACAGGTTATACAAAGGATCAGATAAATGGCTCAAGATATTCCGATGACATGTCAAATCATCGTTCAGCCATCTCCTTTCTGCAGCCTTGGCTGTGGCAATGTCTTCAGCCTTGGCACTTTCCCCTAGTGTAGGGTTCGGGCATGGTTCATCTAGCACATAGTCAACCTTTAATTGTTTCAAGAGTAATTCCATCTGCCGAGCCCAGGATTGGAAATTCTTCCCATCCAATCGGATGACCTCAATAGGGACAACAGGCTCAAGAGCAGCAACATCAACAACAGAATTTGATGCATCTCCATTTTGCTTACCATGAGGCTCAAGTGGAGCAACATCAACAACTGAATTTGACGCATCTCCATTTTGCTTACCATTGGGCTCAAGAGCAACATCAACAGCTGAATTTGACGCATCTCCATTTTGCTTACCATTAGGCTCCAATCTGCATTGTGTTGATTACATGTTCTAGGTTAGACAAATACGCATAAAAAATACCTAGCAACATGTTTTCTTTTCAGCCAAAAAAGTAAGCAGTAAATATTCAGAAGAATACAGAAACTTATAAACTACAACAAAGAATATCATATAATTTGCAGTTAGTAAACAATCAACACATCAGGAGAATAGAAACAAAAATAAGCATTCTGCACATATGTACTCAGAAATTTCCACACCACCACATTTTGACACTTGGGTGATCAAATATCATTCGGAAGTCATAAATTTTCATGTTATCACATACATAGCTCATATGGTAACATTGAATACTCACCTTATCCTTCCTTCCATCTTTTTTATAGCTTCCTCTATGGCAGGAACACTCTTCTTGAAGGTCGACCATTGTTCAGAAGATAAACTTATCCCTAAAAAAAGTAGTACAGGTAGGGACATGTTTAGTTTCAGAATTCAGAGTAATCAAGTTCTCAACAAAAGTACAAAACAGAGCCACATATATATGGAGACAAATTTCAACTCAAGTAATGATCCTCTAAAGTTAAATCAGGGGCCTCAACTCAAATACTCTAATTTATTCATGTAGCAGCTAGCAAGACACAACAACAACAATAGCTTTGTCACATTAGATGATTTCAGTTACATGAATCACGCGATATCACTGGACTCGATTATCAACTAAATTCTCAAGGATATAATTGACTATGGGATCCTTTAAAATAATTTCTTCTAATGTAATTCTTGGCCTCCCTCTACCATGATTCGCAAGCCTAAAAAACATGTGATTTACCCTCCTCACAATGCCTCTAGTGATGTTCTTTACACATGTGGAAATCACCTTAAGAGTGTGTTTGGTAGGTGGAAGGAAATAAATAGGTGAGAAATAAGATGAATAGAAATAGACATGGTGCTGTGGTAGTCAAACTCGAGATTCTATTCTGACTCGGAAAGGGGCCACAGAATCGTAAATCATGGAATCGTAATAAAATGAATATATATGCTTATAAATTCTTATGTATGCATCTAAGATAGTATAAATGAGAGGAAAAAACATTATAATAAATCAAATACTTAATTAAGCTTAAATTCATAATCATAGATTCATAAGCATAAGAAAGTCAATCACTAAAACTCCATATAGAATTCATGACAAACAATGAAACTAAACAACTTAAAATACTGCACTGGTGCTTAGCTTCTACTCCCAGTACAAAACACAAGACATGAACACTAGATGACGGAGTAGCAGAAGGTGTTGGGTTTACCATCTACAAATTTCAATCACAGAAACAGGCAGGTCACAACGCCATAACTACTTAACGCCAGAAACAGAGCAGTAGCTCACAGAAAATAGGGAGAGAGAACCGCACAAACAAAGCCGCAAAGGAACAAGAGGCGACCTCACTCGTGGGGCAGAAGAGCTCTGACACATCAGAGGGGGGCTCTGGTTGCAGTGGTTTGGACAGCAGAGTTTAGGGGAGGGCTTGTGCGAAGTTGAGAAGGCATAGATAGGGTCTGTTTTCATGATTTGGGAGTCATAGAAGAGTTGGTTTTGGGGCTTCAGTTTTATCTTAGGCTTTTACAAGCCCAAAGGGAGGGGGATGTCAAAACTGACCTGCCAAATAGAAGCACACAATTCCACTAGCGCAACCTTCTACGGTTCTACCGAGTTCGGAAATTTCCAATTCTGCACATGGACATACTCGCCCAGCCACAGTAGACTAGCAGAATCATGCAATCACTACCATGGAAACAGGGATGAGAGAAATAGGTGAGAAATAGGGGTGTTTGGTCTTAAAGAAATAGGGAAGAGAGAAATAAGAAAAAGAATAAAAATAATTTATTGAATTAAAACAACTGATTTTCAAACTCTTGCAATCAATTGTGCTTGACAGGAAAATCAATTGAAGTAATTGTGTGTGCAAGCCTTAATTGATTATTGTTTTAAAAATAATCAATTGTGGGATATCCAAAATTGGTTACATATGAAAAGCGATATTTGACACTAATGATAATCAATTATTTTGGGCAATAAATGCATACTACTGTTCATTTCCACACACTTTTGTGGAGAAATAAAAAGGCGTGTCATACCTTTTTATTTCTCTTCCTCCTCATTTCAAAGCTACCAAATGACCAAAATTTCAATAGCCACACTAATATCTCCCCGAAGCTAGCAAGACACAACAACAGAGATTTTCACACTGTAATGAGACTACCTTATGATAAAGTACTGGGCATGGCCAACATCCAGACACATAATTAAAAATGTAACTCATCTAAGAACATTCTAGGTCATATAAACCCTAAAAAAGATACTCAGCAATCAGTGAGTGTTAAGGGAATTCACGTACTCAAAAAAGTAGAAGAAAAATAAGATATCAACAATGTCTAATAACGGCCAGGGGCATAGTTCACGTGAGCAAATTCCAACAACATTTACAGTACAAAAAACTACTACACAAAAGCAGGAAGCAGCGAATTTGTAAGAGCAAAGCAATCAAATTATCATGTAATTACCTTTAGAACCAGGAAGTAGTTTTCCGTCTTTCATATAGAATTCCCTAATTGAGACTAGGGTTGTCCCTTTGAAATGTTTCACCGCCAAGTTCCTCCTGCTGGACAGCTAGATCAAGCAAGCAATATCTACTCAGTCAAAATGAAATGCAACAATTTGAAAACATAAAAATACATCAATAAGTGCAGTTCACAAATTGGAGTTGTTCTCTTCATCGATTAAGTGAAACATCACACAATCTTAAACCTAATGGAACAAAACATGTTCCGTAGGGTCCAGCTTTCGATTCCTAAATTCCAAAACTAATGAAACAAGACATGTTCTAGGGCTTTTACTCCGTTAAGAATTGAATAGGAAGGATAGATTACTTGACAAATAACGCGTTCGGGATCATCCCTCTTCAGTTTGGGCACCGCAACGACATCTCCCTTCTTCACATCGTCGTCGTTTTTGGCGGCAATATCTTCGTTCTCCTTCTTCTCTGCGTCTTTGGAGATTTCATTGGCCGCAACGGAGAGAAGATAAGACTCAACGACGGTTCTGACGAAGTGCCTACTGGGAGAGTCGGAGAGGTCGATGCCGAGACGCTCCGAGGCAGCGACTCGGATGGTGAACTCAGTGGCTTCTTCAATGTTGGATTTCTTCAATATATCCAACACCATCTCCTCCACTTTCCGTCGGGTTTCCGTTTCCATTGCAAAATAAAATAAAATGAAAAACCCCAATGTCACGTTGCACAGAAACCAAACACTGAGGGGTGAAACACCTTTTATTCGAGAACAAGAACATATCATGGTTTTGTAAGAGGATCAATCCACCCCGTGGCATGTCTTGTGTCTGAAAGGGAAGCTGTAACTGAAACATATAAAAATAAGGTTCCACCGAGATTTGAACTCGGGTTACTGGATTCAGAGTCCAATGTCCTAACCACTAGACCATGGAACCTTATACTCTACTGTATCAACTTTTTTCTAATTCGTTGATTGCATTTGATCTTCGCGTAACAGTAATTCTTTCATTTGTAGGGTTTCATGGTACATTTACAAACACCTTGATGAATTATTATTATTTTATTATAAATCGATGTAATCTACTAAATATTCAAAATATCAATAAAAAAATAAAAATTAAATAAATTGAAAATTATTCCTTTTCTTTTTAATGATTCTCTTCACATTAATTGATTCCTAAAACACACTTCAAATTGAATGAGTTTTAATTAGGTCGTAAAATAAAGTATAATTATTGCTCCTATTTCATTGATCTTTATATCAAATATTTTTTATAAAATTTAGTTTAAAAATAAGATTTTAGTTTTTAAAAGTGATTTGTATGGAGTCCTTTGCTAGGATTTCGTGTAAGGCCTCCAATGAGTCAAAGGATTTGTTGGATTACAGGACAAAGAAAGTTAAGATGAGAAAATGTGATGGTATAGGTTAGGGGTTAAAGGAGGGAGTAATTCTTACAAGGAGGTGTTGTTGGATGTTCCAAATGAGAGTAGTGATGTTTTCTTTAAAGGGAATAAGAAAAGGAAGAGGTGTTCAATCCATGTTTGTAAATAATGGTATTAGGGATAAATAACTAACTGAATAGAGTAGTGCTTGGTATAATACCCCAGTGGTACATTTGTGGTGGGGGGAGGGTAAGCTTTAAGATCCTAAAAAATAAACTTATGAAAAAATGGGCTAAAGTTGGAAAATACAAATCAATGATACACTAAAGAATTATCAAGTGATGGTTTTTTCCTTTAAGCAAGACTATAAGCATGCCCTTCCATGGATGATAGTGAATCACTATCTTCTTGTGCAAAGATAGAGGCCTTTTTCTTTTTCAAGTATTAAAGAGGTGATCAAGGTTGTAGTGTAGATACGAATTCCAAAACTCCCTTAAAGTTGTATAATAGTCAATTTCTTTGATGAGTGAGTTCCAAGTTAGGTATGATATTGAAGATAGATCAATTGAAATTATCCACTTGATGGGTGAAATCGTCAAAGTTTGTGTTGAAATCAATTTGATTAAAACATTAGTTTCAAGGGTTATAATTAAATAAGAAATATAAAGGTCTCCTCCAAGCGATGTGCTTCATGTGCAAACAATATGATCATAAGATAGAAATGTGCCCGAAGAGACACCGATTGCAATGGGGATGGAATAACTCCACATGTCAATGTAGAAAATGATCCACAACAAGAAATAGTAACATTGTATGGTAGGATTGATGTGGAAATGCATTAAATTGAAGCTTTTGATGATGAAGTGAGGATTATGGAGAATTCTTTAAATTCAAATAATAACCAAGAAACAAATTTTGTTTCTTAGATTGTCATGAGGAAACTGTTACGAAGTAAAGGCATGAAAATTAAATTGAGAAGGGAAGGAAATGTATTAGCGACAAAATTGAGAATAAATTTGCACGAATCAACATTTGGTTCATAACATGAACTGCTTTCATATTGAGGAATTAAAAACACCACATTCTTTCATGGGGTGATGCCCCAAATGAGTTAAGAGGGAGAGGTAATATTGTGCAATCACATGACAATTGATTGAAGGAGTCAATGTATTTTTATAATAGGATTCACATTAATTTTGAAGGAAAGAACCACAAAGGAGCAATGTCAAGAAAAATCTCAAAATGAATAAAAGAAATGGACCCACAAATTTGAATAAGGGGCAAGAGAATATGACTTCATCTAAGCCATGGAAGGTGACAAATGAATGACAAATTATGCTAAAGAGTCCATCAATAAAATATTATGTCAAATCACTCATCATCATTTGAAATTTGTTGTTAGTGAAATTCAAAAATAGTGTTACAAAATTACGTGAAATAAGACTTTGTTTAGATATGAATGCAACATAATATATGATTTGTTTTAATAGTTTCTTTAATTGTACTATGCAGTTTATTTTGTTTAGGGGGAGTTATTGTTTTGATAGGAAGGTGAAATTAATGTGAAATTTCATGGCTAAAATCAGTGTACACATGCACGGACAACCCGTGTAGTTACTATTTTGCTATTTGGGCACTACTCGTGATACATTTAGCTGCTTCTTAATAAAATCCTTAATTTGTCTATAAAAAAACCCAGTTAATAAACTAGTCATACAAGTATGGTGTTTGGAATGAATTATACAATAATGAATAAATAAAATAATAAAAACATTTTCTATTTTAATTTTTTTTTTTGTGTATTGTGTCTATGTGCTTAAACAAATAAATTTCAAATAGATATGCAAGAATAAGGTCAAAGTGCATTATTGAAGAAGAGAAAACAGAGAAAAGAAGAAATGTTGATACATATATGACTTGAACAAACATGTATGCACCACACACAAATATCCATTGGTGTTGTATATGTTGTACATCCAGCTCTCAAATCCATGTAGCGTAGTTTCTCAATCCCTATAAATGCCCTTAAACTTCTCCACCTCCAAATCATTCTAGCTTTTGAAATTTCATCTTCACTTCAATCTCATGGCTCTATTCTTTGGTTTTGTCTATGTTTATAATCCTTAATGTACCAAATTCACATGTTGCGTACGATTATTTCAAGTTGGTCCAACTTGCGTCGAAGCCCATCATCAAATTTTCACGTGGACATATCACGAGAATATCTATGTGAAAACAATTTGCATTAGTTAAATGAAAAACAAAAACAAATGTACTTAATTTTTTTAATGAAATGATTTAACAGATAGAAAGAGACCAAGCTTGGTCAAACCAGAGAATCAGCATGATTTTATCTCTATGTAAATATGCGTCCCAGTGATGGAATCTGCTTGGTACGTTCTTCAAAGAATGAATAACTTTGATCAAAGGGTAACAAGAATCAAACTTTCGACGACCCTCAACATGTTGATCGCGACTTGAGAATCGTATTCTACAATCATTCTTTCAAAGCCCCTTTGTTTATTATTGTTAGAATAACTAAAACAACTAATTAAGAAGAATTAATTCATCGGTGAAGTCCAAAATGATACATAAGAAATAAGAAATAAAGAAATATGCGAAAAAATATAACCACCAATCAAATGTACGTTAAGACTTCCAGGTTATTTTTTTTTATCTGTTTTAATATTCGAGGAATTTACTTAATATCACATAAATTTAATAGGCCAAATTAATCTCAAATAAACTTTTAATCATTAATAAATAGACAAAACTAATAGTTTAATCTTTAAAAAATAAATATTTAAGTCAGAATTATGAAAAGCTCTTGCCTAAGTTTTTTTTATTTTTAAAATAACTATTCTTTATAAAAGAATCAATTCATTATACGTATTCTACATCAATGTATAATAATAAAATAATCATAGCGAAAGGTTGACAGAAAATAATAAAATAACAATTGAATAATATTATGTAAACGAAATAAAATAATTATATTTATAATAGTTTTTCCTATTTTTTGTGACTTTTTCCTATTATTTAAATGATATATTTTTAATGTTTTATATTGATAATAAAAAAATTTAACTGTAATGGGAATATTATTTTTTTACTATTTATTGTATGTTGCTGTTATTTTATAATAGTATAATATCATTTTATTACAATAGTACGCATATGTATTTAATGCTGTAAAAAAGGTATATGTATTTAATAGTATTTTATTATAATATTGTTATACAATAAATAATAACGTGTGTAAAAAGAAAAGAAACAATAATTATTCTCTGAGTATATCTTCAAACAGGACTGCATGCAGGAGAAACATAAAATACAATAGAGGAAATACATAAAAGTTCTATTATTTAAACGTCTAAAAATTAATACTACATGTTATACTGATATCTCATATGATTTATGTTATATGTGTATGTATATGTATATGTATATGTATATCAGAAAATGCTTCCTAAGGATTGGTGAGAAAGGGGACACAAAAGTCACGAGAATCCTCAAGCACGAAAAAATTAATTTTAGGAAGGATGGTATGGATAGATGGTATGGATAAGTATTCGGTATTTCCACATTAACTCCTTGAGTGATGATACGTTTTAGGTTTGAGTTTCACGGATGGTGAATAGCGGTAGGTGGGTGAATCATGGATGGCCCATGTTCTGAAATGTTGAAATCAAATGCTAAGGAGCTTTGATAGAGATTTGGATGAAAATATTAAATGAAAGAGTGTATGGGCTTGGTTTTGAGATGACAAAAAATTAAGTACATTTAATATATTCTTTCCTTACTAGTAATATTTTGGACGAATATTAAGAAGGTTCCTTATTAAATCCTAAAGAGCTATTTATGCGCAACGGCTAGCATTATGAGTGTCATTGAGATTCATTTTGTGCTGCAATTGAATGAACCTTTCAAGTCCTTATCTCACATGCATGGAGTTATCTTCACCCATCATCAACAATCCAAACTAACATAAATAAAACCAATCCCTCAACATCCGATCAAAAGTCGTCATCACATGCCTGAATTGTGTTTATTGTTGTTGTTTAAGTTTCTTTGTCAATATGCCTAAGCTCATCTTATCGTTTAGATTATTATGAGGAGAAACATGAAATCAATTACAGGGGTCTGCACGAGGGAGGGACGACAGAGGGTTTACACAATGCATATGCATGGGGTTTTGCTTATGTGTCTATCTTTAAATAAAACGAGGAAGAGACATTCAGTTTGAAAACCATTAATATATGATAACGTGGAATAAAAAATAGTAAGATACTTGGAAGCAAAGTTTTGAACATTAATATATGATTGGTGGCCTATTGTGCATTCAATCGCCGGCCATACATGAACGTTATGAACATTCATATTGGAGCAAGATGAGCTTGTAGGGACATGAAGATTATCCTATTGAAAGCTATTGTGGCGTTCTTGCCTGCCAGCTGAATTATAATATTCACTTACCAAGTGAATATTTGTTGATGACACAACTTTCACACGCTCATTAACAGTGCTTCATTAAAAACCCAACTATCACCAAACAAAGCATTTTGACAAAGTTGTAAGAATAATTATGCTTCCAATTCCCGTAGTAATAACTAATAAGCATTTTGACAATCTACTAATTAACCCAACTCCACTATATCCCAAGCCTCACTTTTACAAATAAAGTTGCGTCGTCCACTGCAGCCGATTAAAGTGATTATTGACGTGTGCAATGTAAATGAGTTGATTTGAAATGAACATTTTAAGTTTAGCACTGGTTTGCAGGAAAAATTAAGTTATTTAATCTTGAATTATATTTTAAACAAATCAAATTTACAGTTTCAACTTCATTTTATTTGGGGAAAATAAAATTTGGGTTTTTTGTTTGTTAGGATTCGCCTTACGGCTGCCTAATTGGTGTGTTGGGTTTTATCAGCCCAAAGTGGCTTACAATCAGTCAATCAGGATAGTCATATAGATGTTGACCGTAGTTAACGTCTTTGTATATGGATGAAAATTGATAGTGTATTGTCCCTGGCGCAAAATAAAATTATCCTTATAATTAATACACTAATATAACTTTTTAAGAGGACTATGGGCGTTGAACTGAAAATTCAGTTTATCTACAACTCTTATAAATACCAGCAACATCATAATATCATGTATGTCATTTTGGTAGGATTATTATTGATTTGAGCTTACAATATCTTTTGTAGATACTAGACTAGATACTCCTTCCATTCACTGTGACTGTGGTATCTCAATTGTGTTGGAACATCGACTTATTTCCATAGTATTAAAGAGTTCAGATAAATTAACAGTTCACTTCTAACAAGTTAACGTCTCGCTTGTATAGTTTATTCTGAATTTACTACAACATTTATTTTAGTTAGAATACTTTCACTTGTTAACTTATTTGTAATTTGATTGTTTTTTCGATAGATGTCTTTATATTAAGGATATCTGATTTTTTTTGAGTGAATAATGATAAAAGGTTAAAAATATATAGAAATATTTAATATTTTTGTTATATGCAACTCCAACCAAATAAAAACCCAAAACTAATTTTTTATTATTAAAAAGCAAATGTAACAATTTCTATTCTGGTGAATAGAAAAGAATTCCACGTATTCATTCCTTAATTATTAGTTTGAGGCAAAATTGATAATTTCATGATGGAAAAACAGAATTTAATCCAAGTCCCAGTTGTGATATTTGGTAGTAGTAACTGGTAAGTAAAGTCTGTAAAATGTCAAATAGTAAATGAGTGAAGTCTGAAGTGTTTAATAATAGAACAGAAAGAGTGAAAAGAAAAGATGAAGAAGGGGGTTTGTGTTACCCTACCAAACCCAACCATTGCCATAATTAACTTGGGTACCAGTTACGTGGTGACACCACCCACCGCCTTTCGAGTTTCCACCCACTCTTTGCTTATTTATTCTCTTGCACCACTTTCACTCTCATCATCGCAGCAACAATGGAGGGCAAGAAAAAGACAACAAATTGCCTTCTCTTCCTGTTCCTCTCCCTCACCCTCTCTCTCTCTCTCTCCGCCGCATTACAACTCCAAACCCAAACCTTGCCCCTCCACTCCCTCCCCCACCCACCCGCAATCTCATGGCCCGAATCCGAATCCGAACCCGACCCAGAAGAAGAAGCTCTCTCACTTCACCTCCACCACATAGACGCTCTCTCCTCCAACAAAACCCCGGAGCAGCTCTTCCAGCTCAGGCTCCAACGCGACGCCAAGAGAGTTGAAGGTGTAGTCGCACTCGCAGCTCTGAACCAAAGCCACGCTCGCAGATCCGGCTCCAGTTTCAGTAGCTCCATCATTTCGGGCTTAGCACAAGGTAGCGGTGAGTACTTCACGCGCATAGGCGTAGGCACACCCGCAAGGTACGTCTACATGGTTTTAGACACCGGAAGCGACGTCGTTTGGCTCCAATGCGCCCCTTGCCGCAAATGCTACACCCAAGCCGACCCCGTTTTTGACCCCACCAAATCCCGAACCTACGCCGGAATCCCCTGCGGGGCCCCTCTCTGCCGCCGCTTGGACTCCCCCGGCTGCAACAACAAGAACAAGGTTTGCCAGTACCAGGTTTCCTACGGCGACGGCTCCTTCACATTCGGCGATTTCTCCACCGAAACGCTCACGTTTCGAAGAACCAGAGTCACGCGCGTCGCGCTCGGCTGCGGCCACGACAATGAAGGACTCTTTATCGGCGCTGCTGGGCTTTTGGGCCTGGGCCGTGGGAGGTTATCGTTTCCGGTCCAGACCGGTCGCCGGTTCAACCAGAAATTCTCTTACTGCCTCGTCGACCGTTCCGCTTCGGCCAAACCCTCCTCTGTCGTTTTCGGAGATTCCGCTGTTTCCCGAACCGCGCGCTTCACTCCTCTTATAAAAAACCCCAAGCTCGACACCTTCTACTACCTCGAGCTCCTCGGGATCAGCGTCGGCGGCTCGCCGGTGCGCGGCCTCTCCGCCTCGCTCTTCCGCCTCGACGCAGCGGGAAACGGCGGCGTCATCATCGACTCGGGCACCTCCGTGACCCGGCTCACCCGACCCGCCTACATTGCCCTCCGAGACGCCTTCCGCGTCGGGGCCTCGCATCTGAAGCGTGCAGCGGAGTTCTCGCTCTTCGACACGTGTTTCGACCTGTCCGGGCTCACGGAGGTGAAGGTGCCCACGGTGGTGCTGCATTTCCGAGGTGCCGACGTGTCATTGCCGGCGACGAATTACTTGATTCCGGTGGATAACAGTGGGAGCTTCTGCTTCGCGTTTGCGGGAACTATGAGCGGTTTGTCCATAATTGGTAACATCCAACAACAAGGGTTCCGGGTCTCCTTCGACCTTGCGGGTTCTCGGGTCGGGTTTGCCCCTAGAGGTTGCGTTTGAGACTTGGGAAATGGGAACAACTCTTTCCCTGTTGTTTTCTAATTATGATTATCAATTATTGTTGCCATCTTTTTTTTTTTTTTAATGTTTAGAAACAAGGCTAGATTAGAGAAGGAAGGGGAGATCTCAATCTAGATCTGAAGGAGAAAACTAGGATTCAACAAAACGAGAATGTTTCTAGTTTCCACCCTTGGGTTGTGGCTTGTTGTGTTTTTATTTTTATTTCCCAATTAAATACTCCAACTACTCCAATCCAATCCAATACAAGGGTTATTCGACGAATTTAATCTTTCAATTGCTAGGTAGTACTATTACTGTACTAGATCTGTACATACTCGTGATATTCTTGTTTTTTATTTTCACGTTTTCAAGAAAGAAAAAAAAAACTGAAAACTCCACTAGCAATGCCAATGGTATCATGGTAAGATATTTTGTCATTATTCTCTTATGGATCATATATGATATACCCACCGTTTTATATATTCTACACTCCTATCTGTGCTGCGCTAACTGCGACTAATCTTATTGAACGCGCATGTTACGCATCTAATTTTTGATTCAATGAACCTGTATACGATTATTCACGAACTGTAATGTCAGCTCTTGTGTTTATTGAAAAATTATCATCTCGATTATTGATAGACTAGACTGACAAAATTGATAGAATCTCGAAAATGAATGAAATGATGTGTACTACTGGAAGAAATCGTGGAAAGACAAACACGTACGGAATGACTGTCATTTTCTCATTTTGGGCTTCCGTACGTCCATGACATAGTTGTGATTAGGCCTTGGCTTTTGATCAATTATTTGGATTTTATTAATTTTAAGTTTGAAATTAGATTGTATAATTAAATCAAGTTTAAATGAACATGAAATTTGATGCTTGATGCCTATTGATTGTCTCATAATACTTTAAAAAATGATTTATTAAAAGTATTTTTTTTGTATAATGCTCTCAAATAATTTGGAATGGCTTTCCCAGCTGGTGACTAGCCCCTAAAATTGCGACGGGTCACTTTTCCAGCCTTACACCTGGAGAGTGTTATAATGGGTAAGCAACATTTATCTTTATAGTCCCCCCATGGCCTATGATGATTTATATATACCTTGGCTGTAGCAGCCAAGACACATGCATGTTCTGGTGCCACTACATACATAGGTCAAAATGTGCAAATTAAAGCATCAAGCAGCTCATGCTTCAAAATTAAGAGGTATACGAGACAAATGGAGAAAATTGTCAAATGCAAGGAGCCAGGAGGTACTAGTAAGTGGTAACTTTGGAAAGACAAAAGCAGTTGGCTCTTTTCCACATTGATATGGAGTCTAGCTGTTAAAGGGAGATTATAAAGTGGAGAGGGCACTAAGCCACGGCAAGCTGCTTTTGAAAATCACAATGATGAAGTAACCTAAAACTGCCTGCAGAAATTGCACTAGCCTACCATTCTACTTTGTGGGTAATAATCTTTTTTCACGGAGGTTATATTAAATGGAACGTAACGTACCAGCAAACTGGGTTATTGACGTCCATAGCGTGGAAAATAGTTATTTACATGAGATAAATGGCACGTTAGGTTTAGACTTTTAAAACTCAAGTCCCACTCCCTCATTAGAAATTCATCTAAAATAAAATAAAATTCTTATTTTGTAATGAAGATTAAACCTTGTTTCCACCCTTGTATATTTTTTTTTTAAAAAAAGCTTCCACCATGCCAAATCGTCAATGTTGGAGCATGCTAGTAAAAAGTTGGACCTATACCACGCTTGGTCTTACATTCCTAACAGTGTGAACAAAAAGGAATCAAGGCATATTTTTGAAATTCACGTATTTAATTAATATTTCTAAATAGACCAGCGGATCTGCCTTCAATTCATCGAACTTGGGGTAGCAATTTCAATTGAATTTTACCAATGTATGAAACCTTATATATGATTGGCCGTACACAAATCGTGACCACTTTCAAAATTTCTTAATTTTGTATACAATGGTTAAAGAATAATCCGTCATGCCCAGCGAAGCTGCATGTGAAAAATAGATAGAACACAGATTTCAATTATGCAGGGGAGTATAGACAAAACTTCTCCGATCGATTCGTAGTAAAATATGTGCATTGTATGGGAAAAAATAATGGGTCCAACGAATCTAAATCCTATCTTTTGTCCCTGAGATGATATATATTATTTGTACAATCAAAAATCAATTTAATGTTAATGTTTAACTTTCGCATTCGTTAGCATGGTTTATGGTTCTAAAAAAATTGGTATAAATCCCACTAATTAAACAATAATGCAAGGGGACAAATAGCGTACTCGAAAAACTATCGTAATATTTACGGGAATCAAATGGATACAATTTTTTTTTAATGAGAATTTGATTATAATTTGTTTAACTTTAGAGACTAAATAAAAAATCAGAATGCTAAATCATAATTTTTTATTATATTGTTTTTGTTTATTTATTATCATTACATCTATCACCTTCAAAATATTAAATTGATTTAGATAGAGGGTTAAATGAGACACTGATGGGGGTGAAAATAAGTTAAGAATGTCCAATGAGGGTTTATAGCCTAATTGATTAAGTTTGACTTATTATGCAAGCCGTGTTAGCTGGTAGTAAGAAATAATTACGAAGGTGTTTCTTATAAATGTTGTCGATGTTCTATTCTAACCGTTATCCATATGAGAAAGTGGCTAATTTGTAGATGATAAAGAAACATGAAGAGGCCTATATACACAGTAGTATAAATAAAATAGTGAACACTTGGAAAACGACAGCCCGTTTCATCAAATAGAACCGTAGAGGCCTAGACGACGTAGCGCGCAAGCAAGGGGGAAAATCGCGACCTATATAAATTAGGGTTTTCAAAATCAGATACAGACGGAACGAAGAACAGTTAGTTTGAGATTTAGGACTTGATGGATACGGAAGAAGGAGCTCATGGAAAGGGAACACAGGTGGTATCTTTGATTGAGAAGGCCACCAACTCCACCGCGCCGGAGGTCGATCCCCGCCTCCTAAAGGCCATCAAGACGGTGGTTCGCTATTCCGATTCGGAGCTCCGCCTCGCAACCCAAACCCTTATGGATCTCATGAAGCGTGACCACTCTCAGGTACTCTTCCCTTTTCAATTATCATTATTAAGGTTTCACTTTCTTCTCTGCTGGTTTCCAATTAGGGTTAATTGAATTCTGCCATCAATAAATTTCATTTTTGAATGAATAGCTTGATTCAAATGACAAATGAAAAAGCGAAACTTTAATACTTTATTTTTATTCTTCCTGTTATGGTTGATTCTATAATCGTGATAAGATGATGAAATCTCATTCATTTTATTGGTACGTTGAAAAATGAAAAAACTCACCCACTAGCTCAACCCCTATTTTAACTTTCAGATTACAACTGTCATCTCCAGCACAAAGTCCTCAGGTTGACCTTGACAGATATGTGTTGCAGGTCAGGTACCTTGCGCTTCTAATAATTGATGAGCTCTTCATGCGTTCAAAGCTTTTTAGGGCCCTTGTTGTTGAGAACTTGGATCAGTTGCTGAGTTTGAGTGTCGGGTTCAGGCGAAATTTGCCACTTCCTGCTCCGCCAGCTGTTGCGTCTGTTTTGCGTTCCAAGGCCATTGAATTTTTGGAGAAGTGGAATGTGACGTTTGGGTTACATTACAGACAGCTCAGATTGGGTTATGATTACCTGAAGAATACTCTCAGGCTCCAATTTCCTAACATACAAGCTAACTTGGAGCGGATTCAGCAGGAGAGAAGGGAAAGGGAGAGGAGGTCAAAAGAGATTTTGTTGAGCAAGTATGAGTCTTTGAAGGAGAATTCACCTTCAATAAAGGGACCCATTCTGTCTACGATGGATGAGATTGATGAATGTTTGGAGATTTTGCATGCAAAACAGGAGTCTGTGTCAGATGATATCTTAGATAATGAAGAACTTGGTGACTTCTGTTCTTTGGAGCTGCAGCAGCTTCGTCTTGAAGCATTGAAAGAAGGGGAGAAAGTTTATGAGGACAGTGATAACAAGGTAGTTTTTGATACATTGAGGGAGCTATACAAACTTCTGGTCACAAAGCATTTGGTTTCCATCCAAGAGTGCATTTCTGTTCTAGTAAGAGTTGAAGTAGCCGACAATAGATTCAGAGATTCCATTTTGAAAGAGTTTGTTGATATCCAAAATCGTCTGAAATCAGTTAAAAATAAATGTGAAGAGGCTGGTTGTTCTCTTTTAAACTCATCAAAACATGACGAGGAAGATTTTTGGGAGGAGGGTAATGTTGTATCTATGGAAATCTCATCTAGTGCAACCAACAATAAAAATAAACATCTTGACGTGGCATCAACTTCCCATAAAATGAGTAATGATAATCTTGGTTTGCACAATAAAGAGTCTAATGATTCTGGTACGGACACCCTGCTTCATCGAGGACGTGAAGTTGAGCCAAACTCTCCAAGGAGTAAACTTCAAGCCGAAGCTCCTGTGGTACGATGGAGTTCTTACCTGGATAACTGGGGTTCAAACAGGGTTTTTATGGCTAACCAGCGGGGTTTGGAGCTTGAAAGTCACTGGGGTAGGGTGGACAATGATGCAGTTATTCCAGCTGATAAAATTGCCGAATTGAATGTTCACGCAATGCCTTATGAAGAAAAGCAAATTGAGATCCAACCATGCCTGACTCCTTTGAGGAAAGGAGGATTATGTCAGAGAAGAGATCTGAAAGTTTGTCCATTTCATGGTCCTATCATTCCGCGAGATGATGAAGGGAGGCCACTCAATCAGAACTCTTCAGAAGACATGAATATGGATTTAAAGACTGATTTAGTAGAGCAGTTAGCAAAACAAGCAGAGAAAAATGTTCGTGAAAGAGATCAAGAGGTGGCAAAGAAGAGAGAAATTGATAAACAGTTGCTGAAACGTGCAAAGCTAGCTAAAGTTCGGGAACACAATGAAGCTGTTTTACGGGATGCTGCTTTGGCTTCTACTTCAAGATCAGCCACACTTGGAGAAGATGGGGAGGCAACTAATGAAGATAAACTGTCTGCCAGAGATAAGAAGCAAAGTCTCGCTTCCATGCTGCGAAAGAAAGTAACATCTAAAGATAGAATAGCTCAGAAACTTTTAAGTTCACGGGCAAGGGTTACTGCAGATAGGCAGCATGTGTCATGTGAAGATGCCAAATATAGAGAAGCCTTCCCAAATCAATGGTGAACTGAGTATACTCTTTTTTGAGCTTGTCTGATTACTCCGAAGTCTTAACAATACTTCAGAGTCAACTGTATTTTGGGTAAAACCTTGCCTGTGAGTCATGAGGCTGATTAGTCGAATTGAGTAAAATAAAATAAAACAAAACAAACTACTCATCTATTCATTTATTTTTCTGCATAGTTTTTTCTTTGTGGGCAGACTCATAAGGATGAAGGGAAGCAGTTGTTTGGCCAGTTTATTATTTTAAAATTTATTTCCCATATTTTTTGTAACATATTCAGCATATGGTAGGTACCAGAGGATTACAAGTTCGGCAATGATGCCAAATTACAATTTCACTTGGATTTGTTAACCTTAACTGCTTAGTAACGAGTCTTCAATTCATTAATATTTGTTAGTTGTTACTAAATGTCAAAATCACATAAAAGCACATTGACATTGGATTTCTATCCCTGAGTAGATGAAGTTGTGGTAGTGATACACACCGGATGGAACCCAGGAAGGTGCCATAAATGGTTTCCATTGACATTAAAGAAGGGCAGTTCAGCTGTCAGTGAAGTGGTCTGAGTTGTTGCTGCTGCTGGTTGACCCTCATGACTACTTTGCGAATTATTTCTTTCCCCATCAAGAAGATACTATTGCAAAGAAAAGCACAATCCCTCTCAATATAGAAAATCTTGCGCTTACTCCATCACCACCTAGATTTAACTTCAGACGTTGTTTCATCAGTAAGTGGATTTTTATTTTAGTTTTTATGATTTCAAAATAAAGGGCGTAGGAAGGTGGAGCAGAGTCACTAAACTAGAAAAAGAAATATTCCTTTTGCCCCATTTTTTTGGCACCAAACTGAACGTCTGAACTTTTTCTGCTAATTTTTCTGTTGTATGGTTATCATTTGTGGTTCGCGAGGGAAACTTTTGTCAGCACATACCACTTGGGCTAAAATTTGACAAAAAAAATAAATTAATGCCTTTTCTTTAGGCATGGTGAATTTGCCTTGAAGCAGCGACGAATCGGAGTCATTTTCTGATGCCAATATTTTATTGCACACGACGGGGGTCAGCTCTCATAAAATTTAGGGTTAACAAAAGGAAAGCTTACATTAGATTTTTTGTTGCAAGTGACATTATTCGCTCTAATCTTTCCTTGGAAATCGTTTTCTTACCATCATATTTAACCCCGCAAACCTCATTATTATGCATGACTTTCCTAAAGCCAAATTGTTATTATGGCTTTCTTCTGTTGTCTTCATGCCAGTAGTAAGTAATACTATCAAGATTTGAGAACCAAAATTGAAGGAAAAAATCTAACAGAATGTGATTCATTAATTTTAATTATATGCATGGGTAGGATGAGAGCAAGGACACGGGAAGATTACGATAAGTTTAGAACTTTCATGTACGTTTTATTTATTATTTATTTATTTAAGTTTGTAAATGTTAACATTATTTCTAAATACGTTATTTTACTTTTATTTCCCTTCCATTTTACTTTCCACTTGGCCTGTGAAGCACTCCTTAACAGTAAAAGTCAAGGAAAAATAAGAAAAAGGAAAGATTTACAAATAAGACAAGATATGCACGATAAAAGTACAAGGAAGTAATTATGACGACGTTTACCAGAAAAACAAAGGGAAAAAAGAAGTCAAGATCAGAAGGACCTAATAATAATTAAATTGTCATCTTATCAACAAGAGTAGCATAGAACCAAACAATTTTCCGGCCAAAAATTTCTTCTAAATAGTTCGTAGAGCATCCATAAGGTATACGTGTTTTAAGAGTGTCCTCAAATGACGCAATCGTATGACTAACGACAATTAAGTCCACAAATCAATAATATAAAAAGAGAAGCAACACTTTGAACACCCAACTAAGAAACTAAATGTTTTTCAAACTGCGGATAAGCCTGACATCCACGCCAAAATAATTGATAGTGGCATAGTGGACCTATGGTATATGAATATGAATATCCATCCATTCTACACAAAAGTGAAGGTGTAGACCCCCGCAAAGCAATCATTCAAATCAAATTGCGCTCCCTTGAATATTGCACACCATGATACCACCACATGCCACAATTCTAAAGGACTTCAAAAAAAAAAAAACCCAGCTATTTCCAATTGGCATCATGATCCAGGTTGGGAAAATGGCTAATTAATTCCCTTGTTAAATTAAATACTAATGTTGTGATATAGTTCAATCATGATGCCATTGGTGCTAAACTAAGAGTTCTTAATACAAAAATTTGCCTTTTAAAAAATATTTTGTGATATAATTGACAAATAACACTATCTTTTAAGTACAGTACTTAGAGTTTTAATTTGAGATATGTTTGGACAAATTTATTCAAAAATACTTACATGATAAGAAATAAAAAAATTATAAACTAAAATTAACTTATATATAAACTAAAACAAACTTTTAGTAAAAAAAATTATTTTTTTATTTTTTTCTTTGTTTCTCTTATACTATTCCTATTTATAAGACTTAAATTAAAAATGATATTTTTTTTTACTTTTTATAAGATAAATATAATATTATTTATATTAATTATTTTTAGATTAAAATACTTTTAGATAAATAAGAGAAATATTAAATTGATAAATTAAAAGAGAAAGAATAGTATTAATGACAATTTTTTTATAGAAAAATATATAAATTTATGATATATTTAAACTAATTATTTTTTAAACCAAAAGTAAAATATATTTTTAGAAAGAAAATATCTAAACATTCATTTAATCTTTATGATAAAAACATCTTAAGAAATCTGTCTTTTAAATAAATTTTCATTTCAACAAATGAATCTCTAATTTTGGGTCAAAGATACCTGAAAAAAAGAGAGAAGAAAATCCCTTATTAAAATTAGTTTACCTTGACAATGGCATAGCGAAACATTGTGATAGAAAAAGTTTACTATCATTTACCTGCCCCTTAAATAATAAATGAGTAAATGAGTACAGTACTTCCCTTGATCTACATTTTCTTCTCTCTCTTCATTCTCCAACCTCTACGTTATTCTCCTCCATCCCGATCTCTTTATTGTCTTCTTTCTCTCTTCCTGGTTTTCGTTGGAGAATCCTGAAAACCGCTTGATTTTAATCAAAGGGTCATCAGGATTCGGGCACCCATATCTCGTATCACTCCTTCTCTCCTCTGTTGTCTTAGAAAGAAGACCAAGAAAAGCATCAATTTTTGCAAGCAATCTTCTTCTTTTGCCCTTTCTCTTGTCTTAAACACACACACACAACAACCCAGCTGCTGAAGCTGAAGCATCACAACTCACACATGATTCGAGTGGCCACAAATTAAGCGTGTTGGTGTTATGAGTGAGAGAATGGAATCGAGTAGCATTGAGAGCAGCACTGTATCATCGATGACTATGATGGAAGAGGATGAGCATCCCCATCAGTTTTCTTCAATCTCGAAGCTTCATAGCAATGGCCCCACCACTACCAGTGTCCATGACCTTCTTGAATGCCCCGTTTGCACCAACTCTATGTACCCTCCCATCCATCAGGTACTTCTCTTATCTGATCCATTTTTGCCTTTTGGGTTTGCTTCCAAAAATTCCTTGATTTGTTTCTTTCCTGTTATGTTGTGTCTATATGATTTGTTTGTGCCCGTATTTGCTTTCCTCTTTTTGATTTGCTCCTATTAAAAGAGGATTTTTTTTAATGGGCCTGTCTGGTATGAAGGGTTTGGATTTTTTTATCATAACATCCAAGTCTTAGACAAAGAGCATGTACAATTGTTGTTGGGAAGTATGTTTTATTCACCCTTTTTTTTTTAAAAAAAAACTGTGTAGATCTTATGTTTTGCTGGAATTTCATTTTGTATGATTCCGCTTATCAAGGTTGAAGATTTGGTTGCTATGATGGGTTTTACTTTGATCAAGGATTGGGTCTGACAAATCTTTTTCTTAGATTGAGTTCCTTTTTTTTTATACCTGTATTTCCTTGTTTGCTTACGTTGAAATTAGGATTGGTGATGGATGGAGGGGGCAATATTTAAGTAAAATTTTCATCAAGCCCTACTAAATTCCACTCAAGTCATTGTTGTGATTTTTCAGACGAAGGTATGGCGTGAACATATATGGCTATAAAAAGGGCATAATCGTTATGTTTAGGTGGAAAATTTCACTAGGGTAACTGTGTAGATAGGGATTCAAAAAGAAAAGAAACTTAAATGCATCAGATTTTAGGCTATATAACTTCTTTTCGCTATGAGTAAGGGGAACTTTAATCATAATCAGTTTTAGTTAATTGAGCAGATAAGGATGTTAGAAAGGCTTGAAGAAAAGAAAAAAACAAGCAAGGCATACGGGGTTTGCGGCTTACTGGGGATTGCTAGAAGGAGTTATTGTTTCTAACTAATTTGAATGCAAAATTTTCACTTACGGCATGTTTATTATGCCTGTTCCAACCTTGAGGAACCAGAGAATCGTTTTCATGTGTCATAGTTTAAAATCTTTTATTTAGTTTCTTCTTTGCATATTGTAATAAGAGAAATGCTAGCAAGTAGCAACACATTTTTTTATTATTGGATATAGGTCTATTCTTAAAAAAGCCAATGCTTGCTTTTAAAAGTGACCTATTTACCAGATAACTAATTTTAATATGTTAAAGAGCGTGTTGTTGGCATTGCTCATCACAATAATTGTCTTGGTTGTTTATTAAGATCTCACATCGGCAAGACTTGGGCAATCCTCCCACCTTGAGCAATTGGGATTGAGTTAGATTCAAGGTACAAGCATTTGGGAATTGGGAGAACTTATGAAAATAACTTGTGATATCTCCATAAGCTGTTTTCAGATTATTTTCTTAAGTTCTTCAGGATAACTTATGAAAACAGCTTATTAGTTATATATAAATAATTTAATCCTATTTTCTATTCAATTTATAAAACAACTTGTACTTAACCACTTGTATGGTAAGTACTGTTCAATAAGTGCTTAATTAAATTGTTTACCTAAACACATCCTAATTTTAGCAAAAAACATCTAGAATTAATTTTTATGCCCAAACACAGGTATCTCTCAATGTTGTTTGAGATATTACAGCACATATCCAAATATGCAGTTATTAATTTATAATGAAAAGTAAATGGAATGGAAAAAATAAAAGGATCAGGTGTTACGTTCTATTTTTGCTGTGAGATCAGGTGTTAGTTAATTCAGTATCTTAACACAATGAATTCCCTTCATTCATCACAAGTCTTATGACATGTAGCTTACATATTTGCAAAAATGTGTCAATGTGATCAATCAAATCTAGTGTTAACTTAAGTTTTGTTATGTGATTAATCAAATCTAGTGTTAACTTAAGTTTTGTTGTGTGCTCAGTTATTTCAGCAAAGTAGTGGAGCATTTTTTCAGCTTTTGTCATTATAATGTGAGGAATATAATTGGTGTATTGTGCATAGCATTATATTGTGCATTTTGATTATATTATTTTGTCATTGAAACCTTCTGTCCTTGTCCTTGTACAGGTTACTAGATCTATAGTTGAATAATGATGCTAACAAAACAGTGACTTATTCTTAAAACCAATTTTTTTATGCAGTGCCACAACGGGCACACACTTTGTTCAACTTGCAAGACAAGGGTACACAACCGATGCCCAACTTGCAGGCAGGAACTTGGCGATATAAGGTGTTTGGCATTAGAGAAGATAGCAGAATCACTTGAACTGCCTTGCAGATACATCTCTCTTGGGTGTCCAGAGATATTTCCCTATTACAGCAAACTCAAACATGAGGCTATTTGTAACTTCAGACCATACAACTGCCCTTATGCCGGGTCAGACTGCTCGGTGGTTGGGGATATTCCATGCCTTGTCGCTCATTTAAGGGATGACCACAGGGTTGATATGCATTCTGGATGCACTTTTAACCATCGCTATGTCAAGTCCAATCCCATGGAAGTAGAAAATGCTACATGGATGCTAACGGTATCTATAACAATTATGGACGTCCTTCTTTAGGGTGTAATGCTATATGGGATGAACTTGATATGACATTCATTGCTATGCATTTTCAGGATATTCCTTCATTTCATGCACAAGCACACACCTACATTTTGGACTTCTTCAAATCCCATCCAAATTGTTAACGCATTCTTGTTTATGTTAGGTTTTCCACTGTTTTGGTCAGTATTTTTGCCTCCATTTTGAGGCCTTCCAGCTTGGCATGGCTCCGGTTTACATGGCGTTCCTCCGATTCATGGGGGATGAAAGAGAGGCGCGGAACTACAGCTACAGCTTGGAGGTGGGAGGAAATGGACGTAAACTAACTTTTGAGGGGAGTCCAAGGAGCATTAGAGATAGCCATAAGAAGGTCAGAGACAGTCATGATGGTCTCATCATTTACCGCAACATGGCACTTTTCTTCTCAGGTGGAGACAGGAAAGAGTTGAAGCTACGAGTAACAGGAAGGATATGGAAAGAACAGCAAAACCCTGAAGGTGGAGTGTGCATACCCAACCTGTGTAGCTAGGTTGATTGCATATTCTCTTGAATTCTATTTCTTGCTGTAGATAATTTGAGAAGTGTTAATCTTTGAATGGTGAATGGTTATGGGGATTTAACTTCCAAAAAAGAAAAAAAAAACTGAGTTCTAACCAAGATACTTTATCAGATATTTGGTCTCCTACTTGTATCATATTCTAAATCACTTGAGATTCTCAAAAATATTTAAAGGGGTTGTTACTTTTCAGCATGCTTTGGATTTATACTTCTCTTTTCATTCCGAACCGGATCAAGTCCCAAATGGATCAGAATCAATGGTGAACAACTCGGAGATAGCAAGTTTGTACCTTTTGAATTAAAAAAAAAAATAGTTTAGGTCAAAATATTTTAGCTACTACTTTTTTTACAAACGTTAAAATTATCTTTAGGTACAAAAGGCTACAAAATTTTCAAAAAATAATATTTATTGGCATATTTGCAGGATAAATATAATACTCCCTAGACTCCTTGGTGGCTTTTATGAAAGGTTTAGATTATACACGCTTGTACTAATATAAAGTAAATAGCTATTACATTGAAAAACATTATTGCATTACAAGCTAAACTGAAAAACAGCATTATTGCATTACAAGCTAAAGGAATTAGCAATATGATAGCGTCAATTGCATTACCCTACTGGCAATCTTAATTCAAGAAATCCCTTTAACTTGAGTATTCCTGTGCTGCGTTCATAAATGCCTAACGAACCTCCGGGATTTAGAGACTGCGACTGGTTGGTATAGAAGAGGTGAAAACCACGCACATATTAAAATAAGAGTTAAAAATGAAGGAGGATTTGTTGATACTAATTACTATGTGGTTAAACACTTTCAACACCTAATTATAAACTTTTGTAAAATGTAGAATTAATTAATTTAATTGTTAAATTTTGGGATATATTATAATTATAATGCATATCAAATTTTTAATTTTTTTATTCATATGAATAGGAGATAGTATTAGGAAATTAATAATAACTTACACATCCTACATAACCAATCAAGAAAATAGATGTTATATTTTTTAAAATTAATAAAATTTGGCAAATTTGATATATTTCATGAAAACTTTCAATTCTATGGTTTGATCAATAAAATTTACCTTTTGTGAAAAGTTATCAAGTAAACAAGACTTATAAGCGATGTCCACACACACATAAAAGGATAGGATAGGAAATAACACATTTAATTATATTGTATCCACATACTGTAAAAACCACTTCATTATCCACATTTCCATTTTCACACTCCTAACAAGAATGTTGAAACAAGACAACACTCACTACAGGACAAGAATGTTAAACTACAATTCAAATTTAAAAAAGATATCAACAACAATCTTGAAAGAATTTGTTAACGGCAGGAAACTACCAAAAAACAAAACCTAGGGAGTTAAGCTAAGAATGGTTTGACATTCCAACCAAAGAAAGTAGATTTCCTTTGTCAAGAACTAAAAATCCAATTATTTGAGCTATACATATGTACGTGAACATATGTACACACTGACATGTATATACTAGCTACTAGAATTCAATGCTTTTATAAACGAGCTCTGACAATCTCATCGAGGCGCAAGTCCATGATTTGGGAAACAGCATCCAGCAATGTAGCTTCACTTGTGCCAGGAAGAACAGAATCCAGTGCTGCTTGTACTATTTCTTCAATCACAGATTCCTTGTTCAAGGATTCTCTGCACATCAGGTTTCCAATGGCAAAAGGGGTCAATCCTCTCTCTACCCCTTTCTTCAAAAGCATGGTTGAGATCCTAAGAGTGCGGGCACATTCAACTGGCAGATCCCATCCATGAAACTTTAAAAGGGCAATATCTTCTTCAGCATCCAGTGACTTTATGTAGTCAATAGTTTCTGGGGAGTATGGCTGGCGAGCTTGAGGCCAGTAAAGCCACTCAAAGGTACAATCTTCAAACTGTTGGAATGGCAAATATGTCAAAATGATTGCAATATAGTAGAATGTAGAGTGATAAATAAAGGGAAAATATAGGATATAGAAGCATAACCACATGCATTAAAGCACAACCAAGAGAGCATAAAATAAGGAGCTTACGCTTGTGGGCAGGCAGTATCCATGATCAATTGGAATCAGAACAGACTGGTTGTTGTCCTCCTCTTTGCTGATCAAAATATTCCCAGCATGCCTATCTGCATTAGCCAGTCTTATGTCCAAAACAGTAATTTTATGTACCTCCTTTACTGGGAAAGCCCCCGGGCCCATATCTTCACAACTTCCACTATTTTCTGTGAACATTTGCAAGGAGCCAATCTTAGGAGTAAATTCTCTGGGATAGTTGAATGATTTATGCAAGCACTTAACCATCAATGTTGGGGGAACACCAGCAAAGCCCTTCCCATCACCAAATAACGAGCGGCGCCCACTCAATGGATGGTCTAGAACATAGGCTGCAACTTCCCTGAATGCTCCTTGACCAACTCTTGTACCCTTTTTTAAGCCTTCGCCATCTAATGACAAAGGAAGACCTCGAGGGTTATTCAGAGCCATTGGCTCTTCATCAATAGGCTTAAAAACAGACACATACTTTTGCCCCGCTGAATCAATCATAAAGTAAGCCCCTCCTGTACCCTCTGCAGATCTGATTGGATATTTGCCACTGCCAAGTCCATCATATGTAGAGTTCACCATATTCCAAATAGCTGGAGCTAATTCAATTTTAGGGTTAATAATAACTGGCTCCAAAATAAAATCTCTATCGGGAGGCTTCCTCGGCACAGCTCTTTGAATGACATCAGACTTCCTAATAGTATCTTCTTTACCAACATCATAACTTCTCCTGTTAGTATTTCCATTGACATCATTTTTTTTCTTATTAATCAAATCTTTTGCTACAATGGACAACTCAAGGGGCCTCCTCTGAACTTTAACATGTTTTTTTCTCACAAACAGATGTACCACTGCATCATTATGTTTGCAGCATATTTCATCAATAAGCCTCTGGTCCTCAAGCCTTTCCCCATTGCACACAAGCTCCTGCTCCTCAGGATCATCAAACTGTTTCTCCCTTCTGGCAATCCGCCGCTTTATGTACCCGACATCCCTGCCTCGTTCGACCTGAAACGTGAATTCCTTCCCACAAGAAGTTTTCACACTGATGACCTGAAGATCTGACAGTTTGATTATCAAATGCAAAACATTTCCATCGGTTACTCCATAGTCCTTGAGCAGCGAATCACTTCGCGCAAGCTCTCGGCCAGCATAAACCAACTTCTGCTTGTTTGTTAAAAACGGAAGGCTTTCAGACCTTTGGATTTTGAATTTGACAGATTCAATGGTATCCCACTCCATAACACGGATGGGAGTCAATGAGCCAGAAAAGGAGAGGTATATGAAAATGGATTTATCTTCCAAAGACAAGTGTGATGGAATTGGAAAAGGGAATGCCATTGGTGAGAGCAATGGCTCAGTGGGAACCACACTAAGAGTAGAGACACCGGCAGATGACATTTTCACTATTGATATCGAACAAGAGAATGAATGCAAAACAAATTAAGCTTGAAACAAAGAATCAAACCCCTAAGAACCTACAAATGTCACAAAAACACTGCCATTTTTGTACAATTAGGCTACCTAGGGTAATGATTAGATTACACACTCTTGCCCAGGTCTCCAATAACAACAAACTTTAACAAGAAGCTACGATCTTTTTAAGAAAAAGATTCAATCTCCATTTCCTCATCTCAGAAGCCTAAGATTTCTAAAAGCGGAACAAATCACAAATGGGTCTAAATCTGAACCAATGACAAAAAGCTCAAAAAGAGAGAGAGAGACAAAGAGGGCAGATTCTTACCACCCCCCAAGAAGCTGATCAAAACGACGCCGGAGTGAAAAACAGATGCAAGGGGTTATTGAATCGAAGGCAGGAAGAGGTGCGGATTATGAATGTAGCAAACCAACTCAATTATTCAGAAAAGAAAAGGGTTGCTGTTGACTCTGACAGAAAGCGAAAGAAAGAGAGAAAACATCGTATAAGCGCGTGTAGCCGCCTGGTATAGTATAGTATACGGAGTACAAAGCTTCAGTTTTTCATGAAAGAACAAACAAAGTCGCTATCTACCTATATCTACATGTATGTATGTATCTATGTAGTGGTGGGTTTAATTTAAGGTCATTTTTGTCCTCTTACGTTGAGAAGAAGAAAATGGAAGAAAGAAAGGTTCCTTCACAGTGACACGGCGTAACCAATCAAGAATGAACGCGTTGATAGGGTAACCTGACGTGGAGGAACCCACGTAGTATTCTCAGCCACTTCACCATAATTTTTACTGTGTATTTGTACGTATTTTGAATTAATTTCAAAATTAAAGGGGATCTAGCAACTAGCAAGGAAGGCACCGTCTGTTACTTTAACGTTCATGCTTGTGTTGTGTAATCCATGAGGTGTGTTTGGATGCGTGTTAAAAAATTTGATTTTAAAAGAATGTAATTTATATTTAAATATTTTATTCTAAAATTAAATTAAAAATAATTTTTAATATAAGATTTTGAATCTAGTATAAAAATTATTTCAATCAAAAATGAAATTTCTGATTTATTCCGATTCTAGGATGATGCCTTGTGTTGTGTCCGATTCTAGTATATTTTATGAACTTTTTGTCTTCAGGTAAAGTTGGGCAAGAGGGAGAACATTGCAAACTGAATTATCTAATAGTAACACGTTATTTAGATTTGCTGACTCATTTTTCTTTAGCTTTATCATCAAATAAACTTCAAACAGCAATGCATTACAACAAGGGAGCACAAAACAAAGAAAGTTCAACCTACCATAATATAGGTAAGAACAGGCTAAACTGAAATAGATTTCGAATTTGTTTGAATAAAATTATTCGTAAACACTTTTAAGATGATTTTTTTTTCATAAATTAAAATTAACTTATAATAAATTAATTTATAAAATTTCTTTCATATTAATTTTTTTAAAAAATTATTTTAACTTATGCATACATTTATTTAACTTTGAAATAAATTATTTCACTTTTTCTTCTTATTTTCTTTAAATGTGTGTTATGAAGAAGTTTTATCCAAATATATTTTTAATAATACTTGAGTGTGAATGTCTGGTATATTTTCAAAATCTAAGGGCTGAACCTAATTTAATTACTACTATAATATAAGCTAGTTTTGACTTTGAGGTTCAGCTTAGCCACCTTAAAATTTTAACTTATCCAAAAAGTTTGTTTTATAACAAGACTTTAAATAAGTATAAAAAAAGACCATTTGTAATCAGGATAACAATTGCTTTTAAAATAAACCAACAAATATATAATCTGATAATAAAGTGTAAAAATTTAATATAATATTATTATTCTTATAGGCTCACATATTATTATTATTATTTACTAAATAAGTCAACCTATTAGACTTAAAAAGATTTTTTAACTGACCTAAATAGCTAAATAAGTTCTTAAAAATTTATTGTCATGACTTAATAAACAGGCATGGCTCCAGAATGCTTGAAGATGGCTAGGTTATAAACGTCCTGCTTTTGACTTGATCAATTTTTACTTTTAAGACTTGTAACCCGGTTATATGTAGTAAAGTAGGAAGGCAAGGATTCAAGAAGGATGAAGGGGAGTATTTCAGGCGAGGTCTCAAGGGATTTTATTGCATATGGCAATTTAAATGGTCAGATTTCTGGTGTAAGACACTGAAGAAGAAAAAAAAATCTCATTTACATTCTACTACGGTTGATTATTTGTCCTTTAGATACAGTGTACTGATTAAGCAGGCCATGTCATATACCATAAGGCAACATCAGGGCAAACAATGATATCAATACAGTTTGACCAAAACTGGCATTGGAATCAATCACCTAAGCTCCCACCATGTAAGCTTGACAACAGAAACAGGCTACTAAAAAGCCAAGCAGAGCACCAGCAAAGACTTGAGAAGGAGTGTGACCTAGAAGTTCCTTCAGCTTCCTTTCACTAATTGGATGCCCTTGAAACAGGTCAGCCACAATCAAATTAAGCACCTGTGTCCAGCCACATTTTCTGGTCAAAGATTTTCTTCAAAGTAAAAAGGAAAACGCATTCAAATTACTACATAAAAACTGGACAGTGAAAACAGAACTCTCCTATCGTTTAAGGGAGACATCCTGATAACCTAAAGAACAATAGCAATAAAAAAACATTGGAGTATGCTGACTCAAAAGTGCACGAGTGATAGTTTCAAGATCTCTGACATTTTTGGTAAACCTCAACAAGGAAGGCGTTAAAACATCATACTTGATTGTCATGGAATACATATGGAATGCAAATGATAATAAAATATGCATATATGATGATTTACAAGCTAACAAAATGATATTCACTCCTAACTGATGACTTCGGAGCACTAGTGGACCTTCGGACATAAATATCAACATGACACCATAATTTCTGCTTCTTTCCAGTTCAAGTAAAAACAATAAGTAGCATCATAATAGCATACTTCAAAAGTAAAAATAAGTAGAGTACAACTTGGGAAGAGCAACGACTTATTAATGGAGAAACAGCTATTTTTGGTGGCATAATAAAACCTAGCTAGTTTCTGGTGATCTAAGCTTAGCTTTTGGTTAACAACATCCTCTAAAACTTCAAATTAACAGCCACCAAGAGTCCAAGACAGAAGAAAACCAAATATTTGCAAATCAATAAGTAATTTCTTTCAGCACTTAAAATTTAAGGTTCCACATCCACAGGAAATAAAGGTACATTCAAGGATAATGTCTCGGATGTGAACATATATACATTTGCATCCACTAGGTAACTGTTTGAATAGGTATTTGGTCCTCCCTGCATCACAGCTGGGGAAAATCAAATGTGATTTTGGCCCCAATGATTATAACTTATAAGAAATCTTAACACTTATTACAAGCAAGGGCCAATCACTGTCAGCACTTTGATCATTCCATAACCCATGTTAAAGATCGCCAT